>NC_041813.1:25449604-25772104 GCF_900964775.1 Scleropages formosus
AGCCTTAAAAACTGAATTAGAATAAAGTGATAAACCTCCCTTCCAGATAGAGGTCACTATAAATACTCTTAATAGTAAACGCGGTAATCAATATAACCTATAACTGTTATGTTTTTCTGTCGTGCGAATTTGACACAGACGCCTCAATAAGTTTAACTGTCAGTAGTTTCAAGCCTAAATGCTTATTTTATCTGCTGTATCACACATGACTGTTTTTCAATAATTTATTGTCATACTGCATTTATTACTGCGTATTTCTCATGAATGTTTTTTTTTATTATTACAAATCATATATACATAAAGACAGGTGCTTTGTGTTGTTACATATATAGAGAAATGCTTTTTTATTATTACATATATAGATAAAAATATAAATGTAGACAGATGGTTTGTTATTATTACATATATAAATAAAAATTTAAATGACAGATAGATGCTGTTGCTCTTTGAAACCGTTGACGAGGAAGTATGAAACTCTCAAGGCTCCATGTGTCTGGCAGAGCTTTTCTCTTTCAGCTCTTATGCACCGCTGTCCCTTGGGGCAGATGTAGTTCCGTAACAAGTGTCATCACAGTGGTGTCTTTCTGAAAATGACAACTGTCAACAACGGCCTGGTGCTGACGCACAATAAACGTAGAAGGAACAAAAGATGCATCATAAAGCACTCCTCTTCTCAGCCAGATTCCTGTCCCCGGTGAGCCTCTCCCTTTCGCTTTTACATTCTATGTCCTAGACTGTCTCATGAACACCCCCCCAAAATGCTCCAGAAACATGTAAAATGATCATCAGGTGTTCACAGGACATCATGGTGACATTTCTTCACTGTATGATTACTATGAAAATGCTGCCGGTATCAGGCTTTCATCACAAACACACACGGCATGTGAAGCGTGCACTCAGGTGTAGATTTGATCCCTGTTCAGTTTACGTGAAGCTCCGCGTGGGTTTCGCTACTCTGGTTTCCTCCCAAAGTCCAAACATGGGTGTTTCAGGTGAATGTGTGTATGCATGTGTGTTATGTTGTTGCGCTGTGTGCATTGACTTTGAGGAGTTTACGGTAGTGTAACTAGCGTTGTAAATCATCTTGATTCAAGGTGTCAGTTAAATACTAGTTAATAATCATTACTTGACACTTTAGAGAAAAGTATGCTATACAAATAAATGTAAAAAGTACATTTAAATATGTGTCGTGCAGCCACAAGAAAAAAGGGCCTCTTCTCTTAGCTAAATACCCCCTTTTTCACATACTGTGATACTTGACTGAACACTTCTACCTACACATTACTCTTAATTATAATTCACAAAACATAAACAGAAGAAAACACTTATTTTGCACTATTCATCAGAAAGTAGCATTTGGCTCAAGAGCGTTCGCTGCCACATGTAAGACTTACTATACTACATTTCTGGAGAGACATGACCTTTACCAAAAGTGAATCGTGGACATTGTGGGTGACACCTACAAGCGCTCTACGTAGACGGCATCACACAGCTTTAAAAACAAAATGAAGTGAAACCGTTTTTGCGTCACAGTAAGTATTTTAATTACATTTATTGTGCACAGCAAATAGCGAACTGTCCAAATGTTTGTGTTCAAGCTATAATTTACCACCATTTCTTCTCAAGAGGAACAGACAAGATGTTACAGAAGAGGTGAAGCAGTACATTTTGGTGAGGCATGAAAATCATGCCGCATATGAATGAAATATATGAGAATACGACTGTTTGCTAACAGCAGTCCTATAGCAATGGAATCAGTGTAACATAAATCATTTATTCAAACATCTCCCTGGGCTATAAAAATCCCAAACCCCACAAGCATCCCAAAGCATATTTCACATTTGTGAAATGTTGGTGTACTGCTTGTACGGAACATATTGCTGGATCTGGAGTTTTTATTTTTTTTCTTTTTCTTAGAAGTCCTATTTAAAAATCGATGGCTTGTCAGGCTGGGTCAGCCGTAAACAAAACCGTTTGTGGTGTTATTTCGCAGCAACAAAACCAAATAAACAAGTATCAAAAAGCTGCCCCGCATTCTCCTCATAGCTATTGTTTTCCGTGGGAGGAATCCGGGGTGTGTTCTACGTTCCGGCATTCTGCATTGCTGGGAGGACTGGCAAATTTGAAGTTTTTCCAAGTATCTTGTTGCCCTCCGAGTTTAACTTAGTGCTCCAGACACAACAGTGACAGCTGGGGATGGGAAAGACCAGGAGAGGGGGAGGAATACGTAAAAACAAGACGTCTCTGACGGCCTCGCAAAGGAGTGTGGGAGCTGGACGCGTGAGAGGGGACGAATGAGGAGCGCGATGAGTCCTGCAAGCACGACACGTTGGCCTGTCCGGCAGTTTGTCTTCAGTCGTGGAAGTGCGACAGACAGAAAGGCGGTCACGTGACCGGTGGCACGGTCCTCGATGTGGCCAGACGAGTTGCGGACGTTCAGGTTGGGACAGTTCCCCCGGTGCAGAAGTGCACAGACCCTCTGCCAGCTGAGGATCGCCAGCCCCTCACAGAATCCATCTAATGTTACAGGGCAGCGCTGGGAGTCACACGGGGTCATGGGCATTTTTAAGTGCGTTTAAAGATCTATCTTGCTAGTGAAACTCCAGTTGAGGGCAAAAAGAGTCTCAACTCAGGTCACAAATGTAGAAAGGAATAAAAAAAAACTCTAATGATATTCAAATATTCTGCATAATCAAGACTGTTTAATTGGTTCAGATGCATTTCCGGATTCTGCCGCATCTTACATTTTTCTGTGCTTAAATCAAAGTTATGTTTAGACACATCAATAATTTATTAATTTCCTGAATTTATATGCAACCGGTCAGAAATGCACAGTGTAGTATCTTGTTTATGTACAGCAAATTTTCAAGAAGTGTAGCACTGTATTTACACGTATTCATTTAGCTGATGCTTTTTTCCAAAGAGATTTTCAGTGTTAAGCTACCTACAGTTATTCACCCATTTATACAGGTGGGTCATTTTAATAGAAAAATTTAGGGTAATTACCTTGCTCAAGGGTATTACAGCTGGAGGCTGGATTTGAACTTGCATCCCAATGCCTCTGGGATAGGCTCCGGTTCATCGCGACCCTGTTTAGCACAAAGCGGTTATTGAAGTTGGATGGATGGATGGATGGAAAATAAAAGAAAAGAGCCATGAGGAGGCTTGGCATGTTCCCCATGCATTCTGTGTGCCTGAATAATTAGTTAAGGAGTAAAAATGAATGATGGAGCGCTGAAATCCATGAGAACATTCTATGCTGCCTTTGTCTATTTCAAATGAAATGTTACACTGAGCCCCTACAGCTGTTCCTCACCACTCGGGAGTTGTTTGTAAACTTCCAGGAGGGAAATTTCTAGTAACTACGAGGCATGAATTTATTATTTACAGTACACTATCAGCTCGCATGCAAAATAAAAAGTCGTAAATCGCATCTGCACATGTAAGAAACAGTAGTCCACATTAGAAGTATTTCTGTGCTTAGAAGAAGGAGACCAAGGCAGTAGATGTGGGGAAGGCTTGCTGTACTTCCATGATGTACTGAACTGCGGTGGAGGGCTTGCAGCAGCCATCAGGCAAGATTGTTGGGTCTCCCAGAACAGTGAAAAGAAAGAAAGTGAAATGTTTACTCTGATCTTAAGGCACAAGTTGCATAAAATCAAGATGTTACTGTTCATGTTCATACAATATTCTAATTTAGTTGGATATCATTACTAATGATCCTGTTAAGAATGCTTAATGTAGCAATAGTAGTGAAAGCTTTGATTTTAATTTCGATGAATTAATGTTCCCGTCCTGGGTGTGTCCCCTCCCCCTCCGGCCTTACGCCCTGTGTTGCCGGGTAGGCTCCGGTTCCCTGTGACCCCGTAAGGGACAAGCAGTTCTGAAAATGTGTGTGTGTGTGTGTGAATTAATGTTGGAAGAAATTAATTGGTTTAAGACATTTAAATCAGTGGCAGGTTATTATAAATGTGTTTCCTATATAGTACAAGTTGAGATTGTGATATCTTAGTGATGGTGTAAATAGGATAATTCACTTCTCCACTTTCGGTAACTGCTTTTTCAGTCGTTTCCCCTTCAGAAATATTGAATCTCATACAAATTTTTGAACGATGAACTTGTGTGAAGAGGTGTTAGATCATTCTTGCAGTACAACCTTTATGAAGACAAATGATTATGTGCGGCTTCAGTGTGCATGTGCCTTATGGAATCATATTTGGCAATGATGTCATCTTGCGTTCTATACCCTCCATTATGTTATCGTTCTTTAGTATTATGCCACAAAAAGATTCAGTGTATTACGTCATTGTAAACATCCAAAGTAGATCCCCCTGTATCAAGGGTAATTTAAAGGTATTAAAAACATATCCTTTGATGAAAATGTATCTTGGCAAGGCTGCATAGATGATACCAGTATAATTATATGCCATGTAAGAAGCATGATTGAGCAGAATTAAATAGAAACATCAGACTCTATAGAAATCAGTGTAGAATTGTCATCATGTTGTATTAGTCATTTTATTGTATGTATGTTTATATTTTTGTTTTTTACATTCTCATTTTATTCACTTTTTTCTTTTTTTTTTTTTTTTTAATTACCGACAATACATCGAGAAGGCCAAATCACATATACTGTATTTCTAGCTTCTTTCAGTGTATTTTCTCTTCAAACTGCTTCAGTGGCAAGAGTAGAAACTGGAGAAGTTAATCAGTTTCATGCATAATTTTAAATATATATAACCGAATTTAGTAAATATTCTCCCCTGAGCTCTTTGGCAAAGGAAGAGAACACTGTATGGTATTATAACAGTTTTAAAATCAGTGTTACATAAATGGCTGGACTGTAGTGAAGCCTTGACACAATGACAATATAGTACAAAAGTCATTTCTCAGTATCCTGGATTTCACAATATTTTCGGCATTTACCACGTGCGCATGCATATACACACATTAACTTTCTGATCTGGAAATAGAAAAATGTCACCAGTCGTGGCCATATCTCAATGGATCATGTCTAACATAGCATTTAATAGGCAGTCAGGACCTTGGAGAGCTGCTAAGCTCACAGTACCTGACAATAAGTATGTGAAACAATTAATTCCAGTGTTAAAAAATTCCCAGGTGACCTGTGCAGTTGTCACACTTGTAAAAAGGCAGACAGTCTAAACCCAGAGCATATTTACATGTGACCATAACAGTGACTAACAAGCAAGGTTTAAATATAGAGATGAAGATAATGTTATAAAGTGGCCTATAGTTTTGTTACTGATGTTCAAGGTTTTTTATAGCTGGATATGTTAGGTCTGTTATTTGTCTAGTCTAGCACACTGTCTAGTCAAGGATAGAAGAGCAGAGCCCGTACACCGAGATCTTCTTTAGAAAATACAGTATTGACCCATATATCTTAGCCATATCTTCTTATAGACTGCAATTGAGGTATTTTGAAGGACACAGCCACACCAAATCTTGCTGGAGACTGCTGACTGCCCCTGTAGCCTGTTCTCATGTAAATGCGGTGATCCAAAGAATACACAGGTCATGAGATGGTTCAGGTCCATTGTTCCCACCGTGGCAGTAGTTTGTCAATGTGCTTTGTAGTTTTTTTTTGTAGTTTTCAGGGGAGGGTAAAGGATCGGAACAGACGGTGTTCTGCTTTTTGCGTGAAGAACAAGTGTCTCCTGCAGAGACCATGTCCAGAATGACTCGAACTGTGAGTTAGAGGATAGTCCTCAGAACCAAGCAGTTCATTACCGGTCTGAAGAACACGATGCATTATAATAACCCTCTTTGTAACTCGTCAACTGACAGGTAACTATAATAAATCCTACAAAGTTTTCCAGACCAGTCCAAAAGATCAAGTGTGCAGCTCTTCCCCCATGAAATTTCCATCACTGTTCCTCTTGTAAAGTAGGGTGTCAGATGCCATGAAAACCAGAATTCACTGTGGTTCCCAGGACCAAGACTGAAAATTCCTGTTTATATCATTGGACATATTTACAACCAAATAGTCAAACAAGTGACAGCAGGACCTTCATTAGTTAGTCATGTCTAAAACCCAAGTGATTATTCATTAGCAGACTGCACAAAAAAGGCATTCATTGCCTTCTTACGCTCCCCTATCGTTTACATTTGTTTCTTTCGTTTTGCCATTTTTGTAACGGTCGCATAAGACACCGCGTATCGCATTAATGATAGGATAGTGGTGCAACAAGATATGCTTTTATCACAGTGGAAAAACTAAGTACACAAGTATTCTCATTTTAATTAATTTAAAAATCCTGTGTCCTTAGTCTTATCCAGCTCAAGACAGTTCCAATACATTCAACTAATGCATTAAACAAACATGGTGTCAAAGCACAGAATTCTTCACAACCCATCAGTATAGGAAAAATGAATCGTTTTACCCAGTCCTACCCAGCTCCACTCATACTTCTGCTAATATTTAAGAAATTGAAAATGTTTGCTGATTAAAAAGAGCACTGATGGTGGACAGCTCTTACCAATCTTTATTTTTGTGAAGAAATTTGGGAACGGGGGAGTCGGCACCGGTTTTTTCTCAAATGAACAACTGGTATAGATAGTAACTGTCAGTCATAATTCAGCATTTTAATGAATACTTTCAAGTTAAAGTAATGCAAAAAGGAAGCAAATCCATCACCAAGATAGCAACGAGTTTGACACAGAGGCTTAATTTAATATTCCACTTTTAACTCTAGCTTCAAGAAAATGTAAATATTTCACACTGAGTGGAAGTCCCACTCATGGGTAACTAAAATATTAACATAAAAATGTCTTTGTAGGCTATGGAAATACAAAACAGGCAAGGAAGCAGTTTTATCTAGAAAAAAATTAATCTTTATTCCCTTATCACCTGATGTGTACAAATGTCTCCCAAGAAATCAGCTTATTTGTTACATTCATTTTGTAAAGCTTAACTTTCCAGAGAAAAACCATTCAAAAATTACCGGAGTACATGTTCACAGAGCGCAAGACACTTTTGGAAGAAAATTGTGTAGCTTAGTGGTTAGAGCTACTGCCTGTAGACCCAAATGGCACATGTTCAACTCCCTCTTCCAGCTGTAGTACCCTTGAGTAAGGCCCTCACCCTAAATAGCTCCAGTTAAATAAATCTAAGTAGCTTTGGAGAAAAGCATGAACTGAGTGAATAATGCAATGTAAATGACAGATGTGAGCCTAGCCCAGACATACTGACTGGGTATACCATGGAGGGGGTGCCAGCCTATCACACGGTACAATTCAAATAAATTTAAATTTTTTAATATTAAATGCAAGAATAAGCAAAGGTCACAACATAGCAAACTTCATAAAATGGGGAAAAAAAGACACGATGGAACTACCAAGTGGTTAGGAAGCATGAAGGTCTCCTTAAAAACCAATGTTGCCTCTTGCCAGGCAGTAGCCCAGCTTGTTCTGATTGCCGATAAAGGACATTAAACCCACATAGGCCTCGATGACGAGTGGCTGGTTCAGCACGATAACTCCATTCGCCTTCCCTGGGACGGGTTCCTTAGCGTGGGCATTCTGGCACGCCTGGACCAGCTGCTCTCTGAAGTCGTCCAGCTGTGGAGAAGACAACAGCAAAGTTGCTGAAATGCAGGCATGTGGCTCTTTTTGTAAATACCTTTGAACCATAAGCATAGTGGGGTACCCAGCTGTATAATATTTTAAATGGCTGTTGAGGGAAATGAGATCCCTCCCTGGTGTTTTTTTTTTTTTTTTAATTTAAAGATCGCAATGGCCGTTTTGATATGATCATAAGGTGTTTCCTGTAGGGGTACTGGACTTAAGAGGAGCAAAATATGAACTTTCTGTATCAAAGCCCTAAAACACAGTATGGTTTTGTAGTGTAAAAATTAAGTATGTCTTGTGCAGTATGGGTGTGTGATATTGGCTCGTGGCATGTTTCTTGCTTAGTATACGTGTGTGCAAAGGGGGGGGCATACACAGAGGCAGTGCCCGAATTATGAACACCTGACTTACGTACCGCCCATACTTATTTACGAACCAAACTTCACAATTAAGCCTATTAAAAATTTGAGTTACTGTATATACACACAATGGTTCATAATAATAAACGGGCGCTTTTTTGCAAAGCAAATCAAAATATTGCGTGTCTGCAGCAATTCGTCAGCTCATGGGTGCGGCGCGTGAGACCAAGGTAGGACAGACGTCCTTTTCCCATCAAGTGTCTCATGTGTTACTGTATTTGGCTTTAGTTTTGTTTTTACCCTCCTAGTCCTGCCACCAAAGCATAAATGTGATGCAAGTGATGGTGATGCATTCAAGAAAAACTCAACAATCACGAAGCGAGCATTAAGTTTCTTTACTGTTCCGCACACGCACGCGTATACACAGTCGCCCTCCTTCTCAGAGAGCAGTCGGCTACAAAAGAGACCTCTTCCCAGTTGCGGAATCTCACTCCAGACCCCCCCCCCCGCATATTCTCATGCCTCTCTGTCCCATTCCATGTCTCTTGATAACAACCGCTTGCCTTGTCCCTTGACCACGACTTCAGATCCTCGCTTCTGTTCAGTTCACCGATCGACCGAACGTTTGTCCGTCCCCGACCACGAGAACACATCTAGTCCTTTGATTCTCAAACTATCCTGCACTGGGCTCCAATGTCTTCTGTTTATCATGATTGTATCATTTCTTTTTCTATGCCTCTATTATAAATACTATAGTTGTTATTATGGCGGCATGCTGGCACAGCGAGTAGCGCTGCTGTCTCACAGCGCCTGGGTGGTGCGAGTGGACATGGGTTCAATCCCTGCTCAGTCTAGAGATGTATGCATGAGTAAGTCACTGACAGCAGTCAAGCAGAAGTAGGCGAGCGAAGCAGTCCGGTTGGGGTGTAGCGGTTGATCAAGTCTTGTAAATAGCTGAGAGCAGTTCTATTGATGCATTTGTAGACAATAACCAGGGTCTTGCAATTGATCTGGGCAGCTATAGGAAGCTATTGCAGTACGTTGTATTATTACCGTATTGTTATATTACGGATGTTTCAGTGTATCCGAAGCACTTCTTTCATGCTTTTTATGCATAGAAAGGCAGACAGTATACTACATACTGAGACAAATTTGACGTTAGACACAAACTGTACCTAACTTCCTACTTAAAGACAGACCGAGGACGCTGAACTCGTTCGTAATTCGGGGACTGCTTTATGCATGTATCTGCACACGAGTTCTACCCACCCATCTGTATCTATCGAAGGCCAACACACTTGGTTTGTGCTGCTGAAGCGTCCCATTAGATGAGCAGCGTGCAAAGGCATTCCTCAGGTTGTGCGGTTCACTGTCAGAGGTTACCTTCATTAGGCGCTCTTGTTCTGTCAAGTGTTAAGGTGAAGCCGAATTACTCTTTTTGTACTGCGGATTCTTAACGTGAATGAATCCCACCCACATCACGCACATTCCACTGAACTGCAGTCACGGCTAGAAAGCCTCGCGGTGCAAACTTCGGCCGATCCGCCCATCCGTCAGCACCCACCCCCACACGCAAAGATCATCTGGACTAATTATTCTTCGCCATTCTTCCTTTCTCGGCAAGTCTCAAGAAACAGACTAAACAGCTCACCTCACACAGAGCGGCAAACTTCTCATCGGCGTTCCTCACAGGGTGGTAGGTGAAGGTAGCGAACGGGTAGTCTTTGGCAAAGGGGTTCCAGCGGGAGGAGAAGCTGGGCTCCCTCATCCTGTCCCAGAAGATACGCAGCCCTCGTCCCTCTCGACTGCAAAGCAGGGTGAATAGGAGCAAAGTTAATGCCCTCAACTGGAACGGAACAGAACACAATGTACATGCCATGAATGGAGGCACAAAGCTGCCGTTTAACAACGAGATGACATACGAAACACAAAACGGAAATAAATCCAAAAAAAGTTTTTCCTTCCATAGCCTTCCCCTGACATCTGCAATTTTCAGTTCGCCACTGTCGACCTGGCTCAGATGCCTGGTAAACGGGTGTCAAGTGATACATACACAGTATGGCACTGTGCACAGTACTAAAGAGACTGACTGAATGGGTGAAGAAAGGGGAACATTCGTCACTCCAAAGCATTTGCAACATTAAACAAGTATGTCCCAGATAATATAAATTCTTCGATTCCATGGCTCTGTAAACTGTTTGGTCAGTAAAATGTGTTAAATACTTTATGTGCAACTCCATCAGCGCATATCTACCATAACATCCAGATGCTCATCTTTAATACATGCCATATACTTCTGAACCTCTAAAGTCTTCTTCATAACATCCCTTCAAAGAATACTAAATGCTTAGTTTACATTTCGATTTACATAAAACAAGTGACACTTTATGAATTATGAAATAATGAGCACCAGTTCCATGCTGGATGCAAACTGCGGTGGTCAAATGAACAAGGTGGATATGGCCCTCTTACGCTGCTACAGATAGATTCAATTTTAGGAAATTGAATTAAATCAAAACAAATTGAACAGTCACATGGTTTAGATAACTTGTAAATGAAAAAACACAAGTCACTTAAAATCTTCATCAGTACCTACGGTAAATGAGGTACAACGGAAAGGGGACATGTGCTGCATTTGTCCTCATCAAATTAAGGAGGCGTTCCACTGGGAGAGAAATGCAGCCCGTAACTGCTCGGCCTTCTTATTCATAATGACACGTGGAATTATTCACTCCTCCCGGTAATTCGTCGAGCTTTTGTAGATTGCAGAAGCGCGGCGATTCGAGAGGAGCGTGTCCAGTCACGAAGAGCAGCTCTTTGTTTCCAGTCCAAACCAATGAACCAATAATGCCTGAGGATGGTGTACAAGCTACTCCCTGGATCACTCCCAGGGTTCTTTTAAAAGAAAAAAAAAAAACTAGGGTGGATTTTCTCCCCTTGTGCCAAGTTACACATACTAAGCCATTATATCATAATCCTTCACAAATAAGAGTCCACTTCCTCCTCCCCACTGTGCAGATTTCACCTTATCTCAACTATACAGGGGCAGCAGGTAGGGTGGTGCCCCATTTGGATTTGGAGGTCACAGGTTTGAATCCCACTCCCTGCTACTGTATCATCCTCAAGCAAGGTAACTTGCCTTGAATTGCTCCATTTAAAAAAAAAAAAAAAAAAAAAAAAACCCATTTGTTAGTTAATGGCAAAACTGAGTTGCTATACAGAGAAAAGTGTTTTTTTTTAAATCTTCATTTAGATTAAAGTCGGAAAATGATTCTTTGCTGGTCAGTAGAAACATAAGCAAAAACATGTTGCTGAAATCAGATTTTCCAAGAAAAGTGTAACTAGATATGTGTCTTGTGCTCGTGTGTGAAGTGTGTAAGCACAGTCATTTATCTTGGAGGAACGCCATCAGAAGACAAATGGCCGGTTACAGATGTAATTTAACCAGCTTCATGGAAACACTTCAGCAGATGACCTGCTGAGGGGAAAAAAGTAATCAAAATGTACATGCTTTACTTTGCTGTGAATTTCTACTTTTATAGTTGATACCTGTGAATCAGGGATTTTGACCACTTCCCACAGATCTCAAAATATTTCAGTAATAAGTACCATTAACATTTATCCATTTAGCTGACACTTCTGAAAACCGACTCAATGTTACAGTACTTAGTTTACCTGTTTGTACAGCTGGTTAATTTTATTGGAGCAATTTAAGGTGAGTACCTTGCTTAAGGCTACTACAGCTGGAAGTAGGATTTGAACCTGTGACCTTTGGGTCTAAAGCCAGCAGCTCTAAGCATTATTGAACCAGCTGCCCCTCATTTACTGTGACAGTAAATGAACTTTGAGCAGAACCATAAAAGTATGTTTGCAGCGCAAGAACACAACGGAAACAATGTGCAAAACTGAGCTGCTGGTAAAAGTGGATGCGTTCAGGAATCTAAATGGGCCGACTGTTCTGCAAAAGATGTAAAGCCAAGGACTCGGCCGATTCATCACGTCTTTCAAGGAAAGTTATACACTTGTACTTTCCATCCAGAGGACCTTCTGGTACCAGAGAGGCTAAAGCAATCTGTTCTGACATTTCTACCTCTTTCTTTAGAGCCAGCACCTTATTTTTAACCACACTTTATTAGCGCAACCTGTTGCGACTCAAGTCATCCGGACTCAAATTTGAGAAACTCTTAATCTTCAGCCAACCAAGCCTTTGCCAATGCTCAAACCCAGCTGGAGACCCTCCGTCCTCATCGCCCTCCTGTATGGAGGAGACTGCTGGAAGACCGCTGCCGCTATTGAGCGGAAACTTGAGGTATTCCACACCAAGTGCCTGCGGCGCATTCTCAAGACCTTCTGGCCAAGGACCATCGCCAAGGAAGACCTCAGGAGCAGGACAGGGATAAGCACCATAGCAGACACACTCCAACTGCGTCAACGGAGATGTTTGGGACATAGTTCTCTCAACTGTTCTGACTGTCGATACGGCTCCCAGAGCAGCCGTAGGCGGTCAGGTGGAGGTCCCATGCCATCAGGTGGAGGTCCCGTGCCATCACCTCAAGCACCAGATGGTCTGAGTGAATAGTCTTTATATACCAATATTTAGGCAGAATATATATAGAATTTCTATTTTTACATCTAACCCTTACGAGGTGTGTGCATGCGGTCATGGAGCAAGATTGAACAGCAGCATCAATACAAGCAACTCCAGTCGGTCAAAAGCCACCGGTCTGCTCTCATTTCTGTTTATGGATTAATCGGTACCTCAATGTGGCCTGAATTGCTCATTAATGTGCACAACAAAAGGTGAAGATTCCTAGCCTGCAGTTCTTTTTGTGGCCGATGAGCCAGAAAACCACACGACGTGGAATTATTTAAGATCAGTTCATTTTACTGTCGCTGGTGTTTCACTCAAACAATATTTACATTGACTTTCATTGACGTAAACCGGTCGATGTTTTGCAGTTTTGGGACCAGTGAGCACAGCATCTAAAATGCACCAAGTGTCGGGAAATTCCTTGGCAAGTCAGAAATACCACCCGAGGCTACGAAATAGCTGCTCATCTATATATCACTAAGATTGGGAGGGGACCTGCTGCAATCGTTCACATCAGCATTTACAGAGGAGTTTTCATAATGACAATGGGCCTCGAGGTTTGCACACACCCTCCAAAGTAAACGTTACGCTCAGCAAAGGCTGGAAAGAAAGATCTCACGGGCGCCTAAAAAGCGAGCTTAGGACAGCTAAACCTTGCAACGATTCCGTGTCACCAAAGAAAGTTTGTGAAGCACAAGAGATTTGTACACACTTCCTTTTGTGTGCACGCTGAGCGATTGCTATTGTACGAGGGGGAAACCCCCCCCCCCCCCCCGAGAATTCCAGAGGTAAGCAATCGCGCCAAGCGGACTGGCCCAGACAAGCAGAGCAGGGGTTGGGCGTACACCCAGTCGCCCTCGGAGCCATGAGCGTGTTCATTGGGCTCGACCTGTAACTTTCACTGCTTTCTCCAGAAATGAGATCCAAAAGAATAGCGAGAGGCAATCAGTCACACTTCAACAGCCGTACCATCCACTTTTACCTTTTTCCCCTACAAAGAGAGCGCATATGAAAATAACTTCAATTTCGCAATCGGAAACAGTGCAGCGAAAAGTGATTTTGTGGGTGAACGTCCCAAACCCTGCTCATTAGTCACCTCATGCAAGTTCAGTGAACATCTCACACACACACACACACACACACACACACACACACACACACACAGAATGTATACTTAAATATGCTGTAGAAGCCCAAGCAGAAATTCCACCACCCTTCTTTACTCAGAGGTTTCAAGACTCATAAGTCAACACACAAGTAAAACACCACAGCCAGCTTCAGCTGTCATGGCACACGTCCCACATTGTCTGTGGGCCAATAAACAAATCTCCCGATTGCTCAACAGTGCCCATCATCCCACCCCTCTGGCTTACACTCCCCGCCTTGCTCAGCCCTGCAGCGCTTCATTCAAGAGGTAATGACCTTGCGCTCCACAGCGCATGAGTGCCATGTATCTCTGCACCTCACAACATGGAGTATTGAGAAAGGCGCATGGATTTTTTTAATTTATTTTTTTAAAACAGTTAAAACAGCGACGTGCTGCACATTTTGACAACTTTCCTTTTATGGCCATCCATTGCTTCACATTCATTCAAACCTCCATTAACATGAGACACTGGATGTGTAATTCAGCTCTGAAGCAGCACCTTGACTATTCTACCCCACTTCTCAAAACAGAGCAACAGTGTAACTGCATGCCTTTGGTGTGACTGCGCAACTTCTGCTGAATTTGAAAATTAACCTGTGACTGATGTGTCAAAAATACTGTATGCTTAACCTTTGACTCGTGAGGCTTTCAATTCATTGCGGGATACGTGATGAACAGGGTGCGATTTGCGTAATTTAAATTCCCTCCCGCTCAAAATCCTGGTGAGCATCCAGGTGTTCAATTTCTCCATGTGGCACCCTGCTTGACCGTGGTTAGGTCATGCATATTGCGCTGGTGGAATGGAAGTTCGATGAGGAAATGATATAGTCCGCTACCACCCACCTGCTCTTACAGTATTTATAAGAGTATTAGCCATGGACTCGAGTTAGCTTCTCAAACGAACACAAAGAATTTAATTTATTATATTGTGGGGTGCAGGCAATAGAGTGGGTAGGGGTGTCCTCTAGCAATCTGAAGGTTCTTTGGGTCAAACCCCTGCTCCTGTGTAGGAGCAAAAAAACCCCTGCTCTGTAAATTGTTTAAGTATGTTACTGCACTAGACCTTGGACAAAAGAATCAGACTTTACGAAGTATGCTTTTTTTCCCCCTCTCTCAAAAATTAATGGGATGCATGGATGGACATTGTTAACACCATTGATCCAATAATCCAAAAAGAAATAAGGGTTCCACCTACAGGAGAGCAAGTCTATAATTGTAATCCTGCAATCCCCAAGCTTGACTTGCAAATGCAGGTTTACAAAAGGTATTTCAAAAACTAATATTTCCCCAATGCTGACAGCTACGAAGAGGGCAAAGACATGTTTATTGAGAGCTTTCCGTTGCCTCCAAAATTAAAGCGAGACCTGGGCCTGTTGCGTGAGCTTTTGACTCAACTTAAACATTGCTCTCAGAATCACTGACAGAGAGCATTCTTTTAGTGCCTCTTGAAATTTCCATGACGAGCCCTTTTAGAGCAAAGAAAAACAGATTTCGGTAATGTGCTCAGAGCTCAATAATCACCTTGTCTAGACAGTTGAGAACAGGCTTTTTTCTTTTAAAATCACTTCTGTTTTCACAGCCACAGGGACTGTTATTATGCAGCACTAGGAGCCCTGGGAAGGAAACACTGGTGGACAAACAGTCACCAGCTGCAGGTTTTCGACGCACTCCGTTTTGGTGAGTAACGTGTACGTGCGTGAGGATGCAGTTCTGTTCTCATGTCAAGATGAAGCAATGTTTACAAAACTTAATTTGGGAAGAATTATTACCATATTACCTTCACAGATATTTAAGTACTTACAAATAACTTGTTAATTGGCTATCAACTATCAATAAATTAAGTGTACATCCATCCATCCCCAGTAACCACTCTAGCCTGAGCAGGGTTGTGGTAAATGCATTCAAGATACATTGGAAAAGATATTATACCCCATACATATATTACAACAGCTGTACACAAAGACCCAGTCCAACCAACAATAACATGAAGTCACAGAGAATAACATCCAGCATTGCCAACAAATATCTCCATGACTCAAGATCAAGCTTAACTACCTTCTCTAACCATCCTTCTCATCCCTACTGTGTACTCCACCATCCCCTCCTCCTCTCACTGCTGATAATTTTGCTTTGTTTTTCAGAGACAAAGCCAATGTAATCACAGACAAGTTCTCAGCATCAACCTGCCCTGTTAGCGCTGGACTTCCATGCAAAGACATGCTCTCCGAATTCAAGCCACTCTCACAATCTGAAGTCTCCGATCTCCTGCTATCACACAGACCCATCACCTGCTTGTTAGAGTTGATCCCATCCCATCGTCACTCCTACACACCATCTTTTTGCAACTCTCCACCTTCATCGCTATGATCATCACCTCCTTTCTCTCCTCCGGTTGCTTCCCATCTACCATCAAAACCTGCTCTCATTTCACCTCTGGTAAAGAAACCTCTCCGGAGTCTAACTCGGTTCAAAACTATAGGCCAGTCTCCCTCCTCTCCTTTCTGTCTAAAGCTAAAGGAAGAGCGGCCTGTGATCAACTCTCAGAATTCCTCACCCGGAACCCATCTCCTCAATGGGTATCAATCTGGATTCAAAGTTGGTCACTCCATGGAGATGGTACTCCTGGCAGCATCTGATGCTCTCCAGTTGGCTAGAGTGGCCTCCCTCTCCTTGGTCCTCATTCTCCTTGACCTGTCTGCAGCATTTGACACTGTCAGTCACCAGATTTTACTCTCCTCTCATAATCAGCTTGGGATCAAAGGAATGGCACTAAGATAGGTTGAGTCCTGCCCATTTGACAGATCCTATCAAGTGGTCTGACAGGGCTCCCGTTCTCCTCTGCCCCTCTCAACCGATCTCCCACAGGGTTCGGTACTGGGCCCTCTGCTCTTCTCGATCTCCTCCCTCAGCCCTGTCACTGCCTTCCATGAATTCAAATACCACTGCTATGCTGATGATATCCAGCTCTTCCTCTCCTTTCCACTTGGGGGATCAGACATTTCCATGCACATTGGTGCCTGCCTGTTGGACATCTCTGCATGGATGCCTGGCCACTACCTACAACTCAACCTCTCCAAAAGAGATCTTACACCTCCTAGCTGGCCTGTCTTCCTGTCACGATCTCTCGATCAGATTGAGCAACTCACTCATTTTTGCCTGCCTACTCAGCTAAGAATCCGGGAGCGAAGACTGACTCAAGTCTATCTTCCTCTCAGCACATGGAAGCCACAACCCAGACCTGCAGATACAACCCCTGGCAAAAATTATGGAATCACCACTTTAAGCATGTTTACCCAACTTTTTTACTTCATAGCAAATAAACAAGTCACAGATACAACACAACATTTTTTGTTTAATAGCTGGACATTCTGGCTTTGTTGAACATACCTCAAACAAATTAAATTTAATTAATGGCAATTTTTTTCTCCAAATCAAGTAGAGGAAAAAATTATGGAATCATCAACAAAAAAAAATAGTCAATACTTTGTCGTTCCTCCTTGGGCTTTTATGATGGCCTGGATTCTTTCAGGCATTGACTTCACTAAGGAAAAACAGTATTCTTCATCAAGCTGGTTCCAACTTTCTCGAATAGCCATTAACAGAGCAGATTTGCAGGATGGAGCATTGTCATGGACCAGTTTTTTCAATTTCCACCATAAATTTTCAATCGGATTGAGATCTGGACAGTTTGCTGGCCATGCCATTGAGTTTATATGCCTTTCCTGAAGAAAAGCTTTAACACTCTTTGCTCTGTGGCAAGATGATGATCATCCTGAAAAATTACTTCATCACCAAACCTATTTTCTATTGATGCAATGAGAAAAGTGTCCAAAATTTCAATGGACACCTGGGCATTGACCTGCTGAGGTCATGATTGCCATCTCACCTGACATGCAATCCCATATCATAAATGACTGGGGAAATTTGATTGTTTCTCTTGAGGCAGTCATCTTTATATGTTTCATTAGAACAGCACCAGACAAAAGTTCCAGCATCATCACCTTGGCCAATGCAGATTCATGATTCATCACTGAATATCACTTTCATCCAGTCATCCACACTCCATGATTGCTTCTCTTTAGCCCACTGTAACCTTGTTTTCTTCTGTTTAGGTGTTAGTGCTGGTTTTCATTTGGCTTTTCCATATGTGAATCCCATTTCTTCCCGCCGATTTCTTATAGTTCTGTCACAAACATTGACTCCAGTTTCCGCCCATTGGTTTTTCCATTTGTTTTGTTGCGCATTTTCTATTTTCAAGGCATACTGCTCTGAGTTTTCTATCCTGACGCTTTGATGTCTTCCTTGGTCTACCCCTGTTTTCCTTTTATTACCTTCCTATTTTGTTTATACTTGCACCAAATTTTAGACACAGCTGACTGGGAACAACCAACTTCTTTTGCCACACTCCGTGTTGGATTTCCTTCTTGAAGAAGTTTTATTATCCTTTCCATCATTTCTATTGACAACTCTCTTGTTGGGGCCATGTTTCCTTTCAGTTAGTCAAGTCCAACAGCTCATTAAGCTCTGTAAGCTCTCTCTTTTAACTGCAGACTAATTTGCATTTTTTGACTTGTGTTTGTTTTAAAAATGCAAATACCAAGTGATTTCATAATCTTTTCTTCTACTTGATTTAAAAAAAAAAAATTGACATTAATTAAAACAACTTAATTTAATTTGTTTGAGGTATTTTAATGAACCCAGAATATTCAGCTATTAAACAAAAATTGTGTGTTCTCTCTGTGATTTGTTTATTTGCTAGAACATTATTTAAAAAAATGTGAACATCCTCAAAAAGTGTGGCGATTCCATAATTTTTGCCAGGTGTTGTATATGCTGCATAACATCTGCAGGATCCGTCCTTATCTCACAACCAACTCCGCGCAACTACTTGTCCAGGCCATGACATCCCATCTGGACTACTACAACTCCCTCATCTGGCTTTCCTGCTACTGCCAAACTTCTACAGCTGATACAGAACGCTGCTGCCCCAGTTGCGTTTGACTTGCCAAAGCATTCGCATGCATCTCCTCTCCTCGTTTCTCTGCACTGGCTTCCCGTAGCTGCCTGGATCAAATTTAAGACCCTAGTTACAGCCTACAAATGCAGCAATAAAATTGCTCCCAGCTGTCTACAAGACCCGATTATTCACTACACCCCTACCAGACTGCTACGCTCTTCCACACCTGCCCGCTTGGTGGCCCCCCGCACGAAAGGTAAAGACCGTTGTGGGGGAGCAACCTCCCCCTCTCACTCAGAACTGCTGAACTGTTGTTCAGGTTCAAAAAGGGTCCTAAAAGTCACCTCTTCCACACACCCTTTGCCCATCATCTGTTAAGTTCATGTCCGTAAGGTGTAAACGTTCACGATCATGCTCAGATCAGTCCTTTGCACAACTACTCCTGCAACATAACATGTTTATATGCATCTCCAAAAAGTACTAGGAAACCGAGTATGAATCATCAATATTAGTTTTACACAGCTACTTATGATGAACATCAGTGCACATAGTGGGGGGGGGGGGACTGTACTTAATCACATCTGCAGCTATGTCTCTTTCTCCTAATGTAATGCACAAATTATGAGATATGCATCACTTTGGAGAAAAGCATCTGCTAATTTGAGTACACGTAACAAACCAACCAACCAACATGAGTATTTCATTCAGGTTGTCAAGTGGGCACCTCCCTTCGTCGGTGTTGAATTAGGCCTACGACACCTCCGGAAATCTCAATAGCGCAGTCTGGTGTCCCAGACCCACCCCCCTCCACACACGTTAGATACCCTTCACTTTCAACGAACACTACAAATCCACACACTCAGCTACCCCAGTTACACCACTGTTCTAGACATACGTGCAAACACACTACCTTCACAACTTTAAACCATCATGGATGCCTCCATACCTGCCACTAAAACTATGAGTACACCACTCCCCAAACTAACAAGGCCACACCTTAATTACCATCAGCTGCCTCCCATTAACCACCTGCCACCAATTTTACCACCATTACACACCATCTTCTTACTTAGAACCCTAACTACCCTGCTCTCTTCTCATCCATAGCCACTGACTCACCTTCTCAGTAGTCTCAGACAGCTCCTATCCTGCCACCCTTAATGAGCAGCCTCTAATATCAAATTCCCCCAACAATGATTTAGATGAGTTAGCCACAAACACCCCAACACCTACCTCTACTGGTCTCACAAGAGCCCCTCACCCACAGTCTCTTGCCTGTGCCACCAGATCCACATACTTCAATTTCTACTCATGCCTCCCCAGTAGCGTCCTCGAACGGCACTTAACTCTACAAAGTACATGGCCCGCTCACACTCCGGATACACCATGTGTGGATGCAATGAACTAACCGCAGTGATCTGCAGTACCTGGAGCCATTTGACCACATCAGCCAGCAGCTTCCAGTCCCGTGCCATTACCCCACCTACCAAGACACGTCCGCTCCTGCATAGTGTTACCCTCTCCTGCCCGCACAAAACCACTTGTTTGATCTCCACTGCAAATAGGTAAAGAATTCACCACTTGCCACTTCTCTCAAAAATACCACTGAACATCCAAGAACATGATTGTGGTGCCAAGTATAGTGTCCCTGTGCCAAGCTTACCTTACACCCTGACAAAATGTGCCTCAGCGTCGCCACACCGTTACACAGCTTACAACAACCATCACCACCTGCCCACTGCTTAACATTCTGAGACGTTGGCAGCACGTCATAAGTTGCTCCAACAATTAACTTAATGCGAGTCGTCTCCACAGGCTACGCATCTTGCCAGCGTACCTTTGTCTTCTCCACACCTTCCCAGTTCATACACTGACCCTGCTTAACTAAAGCAACCACCTTTGCATGCCTCGCCGCCTCTTCCTGCTCAACAACCAGCCGCTGTTTGTCTGCTTCTGGGGCAGCACTACACAACTACCGCACACAGCCAGAGCCAAACCCTGCTTTCCTTCTCTGCACATGTCCAACCACATCCAACAGCTGCAGCATCCCCTTTGAATGCTGGACTTCATCTCTGGGGTTCCCCCTTCTACCCGTCCTTACCGACGGCACCACTTTTTTCACAAACCCATCTTTTGACTCTGCTAGAATTGGCTCCAAACCCGCTTTTACGCACACATACTCCTCAACCAAATTTGTTACCAGCAGCTCCA
Organism: Scleropages formosus; assembly: GCF_900964775.1. Classification (NCBI taxonomy): domain Eukaryota; kingdom Metazoa; phylum Chordata; class Actinopteri; order Osteoglossiformes; family Osteoglossidae; genus Scleropages; species Scleropages formosus. The sequence continues at coordinate 25,470,460 of NC_041813.1, forward strand.
GCATCCCCTTACTATACAATGTTACACTCCTTAGACAATGTGATACCCCCAGCCACCTTTTTACTGCCTTACTAATAGCCCACTCGGGCTTCTCACCCTCCTGGACAGAAAACTCATACACCCCAAGTCGCCACTTAATGCATGGCAACAGCCTAAATTGCAGACACCACAACTTCAATTTCCCAAAGAGGAGAGGTGCATCAATGCTCTTGATACCTTCCACAACTACCTCCCTTAGTGCTACAACCTGCTCCTCATCACTTAACACAGCATTACACCACCTATCCGGGCTCTTTACTGGCTTTTCTAGAATGGATGGAATTACCTTGTCATTAATACAAAACTTCTCCCGCACCACCCTCCCACTAACGATCGAGAGACTCCTCGATTTAATCCGCTTAACCTTCAGCATACCCACTTCAAGTTATCGTTGAGCTTAGGCAACAAACGACGAGTACAAGGTGCCATTGCCGTAACTGTCGTCATATCATCCATAAATGCTCTAACAGGGGGTAGGCACATCTCATCCCGTAGCCTCTCACCGCCAACAAGCCATTTGGAAGCTCTTATAATAACTTAAATTCCAAACCCAGTGGCAAAATGGTACATCCAGCCATGATTCCAACCTTGAACTGATGCCAAGTTGTTGTATAGCTTACTGTACTAAAACAAAACTGATTATCTGCAAAGTAGGCTTTCACCAGCCTTGTAATGCTTTCAGGGACCTTAAAAATCTTCAACACCTCCTACCGCAAACTGCAGAACTGACACATAGGCATTAGCTACGTTCAAGAACACCACACCGAGATCTTTTTTCTCCTTCTTGGCAGTCTAAATCTGATGCCAAATCATAGTGGTCTGCTCCAAGCACCCCGATCATCTTGGAAGCCCTGCCTTCTGCACAGGTGTATTAATCAAAGTATGCTTACAACCTCCTTGCCATGATACTAAAGAAAATTTTCTCTTCCATGTTGAGAAGGCTAATAGGTCTAAATTGTCCTACCCCAATAGCATCCTTCTCCTTAGGAATAAAAATTTGTCATGTAGACCTCTGCAGTTTAGCGGTTTGAGTGAGGCTGATATGTCCGTTGTACTGATCTATGACACGCAACCTCTGGTGCTCAAATGGGGGAATAGATGCTTTAATAGGCTCCTGCTTTTTCAGCAGCTTCAACCCAAATGTAAAGTTCTGTATTCCTAAAGACGGGTAGGGCTTAGGTTGTGTCCACAAAGTGGCACAAGTACTTCAGACTCCAGCCTTAGGTGTGGATGCAAAATCAAGCTGTAAAACCTTGTAGCAGGGTATGAAAGTGCATATACCTGTACATCTGGTGTTACTGGTTTGCGTCTTCATTGCTAAGTCTGTACTGCTTTCTTCTTTTAGCAACTGAAGGCACTGGTATTTTTTAAGTAAGTGGCACTTACCCTTAGGTGTGAGTACAAGCTTAAGGTATAACCTCTGGAGCAGGGTGTCAAAGTGCACTTGTCTGTTCTTTCGGGGTTGCTGGGTCAGTCCTGGCTTCCTGTGCATTCAATGACCGAAGGAAAAAGTACTTTTTTGAGTAATGTGTCTCTTGCCTTTAGAAATAAGTGCAAAGTTAAAGAAAGCAGATTCTGAAAACATCTGTGGAGTTGTGTGAATATGCAGGTGTCTAAATTTGCAAGATTGCTGGTTCAAGTCTTGGCAGTGTCACTTTTTGTTTTACACATCAAGCTGTGTAGGGACAAGAGAGATGTTAGAAGGTAATGGTCCTAGGCAGTGGTGTGGAACAACAGGTAAGGAGCTTGATTCTTAACTAGAAGGTTCCTGGTTCAATTCCCCAGAAGGAGGTAAGTATGGACCATATACCTGAGCCTGCCACTGCCCATGGTACCAGTGTGCAAGGATCCATTGGTATGACTGATGGAGGTGTGAGGGTGTTTTGGAATGAATGTGTTGGGGGGGAGGGAGAGAGAAAGTACCCCTGGTGGGCTGGTTACTTTCTCTTGTGAAAAGTTTTATCCCATTCCCCCCCCATCAACAATTAGTTTCTTTACTTCATCTATATTTCTACTACCTTCTACAGAAGCTACATACACCACAGACTTGGGATGATTTGCCCAGCACAACCTGTTTACACTCCATCTGGTATGTATTGTTAGAATTTACTTGTTATGCTTACCTTAAAGGTTCCAGTCTTTCACCTCTGGCCTGGGACTTGAACTGTTCATTTCCATCACCAGTACACACTGTTTTAACTTGTGTACCACAGAGCCAGTTGTACCTTGAATGCCTTTTTTTTTAGCTCTTGTGTCGTGAAATATGGATCTTTGGCAGGGCTCTTGAAAAGGATTGCCATCACTCACATGGGATTCAATACGCAGGCTCATAGAGCCGCAGCGCACCTCACTAACCAGGTGGCCATATCTCTGAAACTGAAACACAAACCTCTTCAAACATCTCAAGTACCTTTGACAGACCTCAGTTTCAAGGAAGCCAAAAGGAAACAATTCCACACCATATAGGCTCAAACCACTGACTTCATTAGTGCAATGCTGCTACTCAAACTACTCACCCACAGAGGCTCTTGGCTACCTAGTCCTGAAAGCTCAGCTTTTGTATTTGAAGAAGTGACTAATTTTCTGTTAGAAATTCCAAAACAACTGGACCTGGGGCTTGAACAGCAGACTTCTTGAAAAGAAGGCTAACAACTAAACCTCTGAACCACCCAAGAAGTCCTAACTGTAGTATCTCAGTTCATATGTATTGGAAGTGAAACAGGTCTCCTATCTTGAACAAACAAACAAATGCATCATACAACCACCTGCTGCTCTTTGTTCAGTAGTTGCACTATTAAGGCACCGAGTGATACAACACAGCGCTGAAAGCACAGCTTTGTAACGCAACTCAAAGCGGTGCTGAAACCAGTGCAATAAACACCCAACTTGAAACATCGTGCAGATTTGTGGGGTTTCTGCAACACTCCTTGTCAGACACACCACACAAATGCCCAGCTGCACATACCTTCAAACTTGAGGGTAAAACCTCTCACACAACAGGCAGGAGCCTTAACCACAAGACCACACTGCTGGTCACACCCACTCATCTAGAAATAGTGCCCTTTGACTTTCCTTCCACCGCTTCTCAGAAGACTTATATTAAGTGCAGTTTTCACGAGTTACCACAAGGTGGCAGAAAAACTCTGCTGTCAAATTAAGAGCATCTTGTGGCAAGTTTTTGTAAAGTGGCCCTGTAACTTTTTCAGTAAACAGCAGCATTCAGTGTCAGCTGCAAATTGGAAATTTTTTTGTCAATCCCTGAATCTGTGAATGCCCCAGAGACCTCTGGGTAATTTTTTTCCAAGCGTGTTTTATAAGTTATACTTGCTTACATTTCATATTTGCACGTGTGAACAGGTTCCTGGAAACTTGTACAAGGAAATACAATGTGGCGCAAATAATGTGAGAAAACGAAGGAAATCTCCCATGAGTCAAAAGAGGGTGGCTTTCCTTGTGGTGCAAACTCAACCAGTGTGCTCCTTGATTATTGACAGTCTTATAGTAATATTTATGCTACTTAGTTTCTTCATCATTTATATGTTTTAATATCATAGTGCCCAGCACTGCACTCTGGGTTCAGGTGGGCTGAAGAAGGAGGAGCGGGCAGCGTTTATTACCAATGTTTACTGGAATGCCGGAACACAGCAAAAGGTATGAGGTGCGAATGCAAGGAAACGATGCTCTTCAATCAAAGGTTTAACAAATGTGCAACAATGCAGCGTGCAGCGGTGGTTGCTGGCAACGAAATGTCTTTTTCCGCAAGCTCACGGGAGGGGGATAACTCCGCCGTGGATGATCCCAAGCCCGGCTGAGAAAGGAGGAGGGCTGCGGGTTGGGCGTGGGACTTGCTACTCCGTACCGTAAAAACCTTGCCAACTACAGAAACGGCAACAAGGAAGCTTCAAGGAAAGCCCTTGTTGGCGGCTATGCCCCAGGAGGGGTGGAAGGCTACGATGATGTAATGTGGGGGTGAAAAAAATAACAACATACATTAGGATTACAAATAAGTTAAAAACATTTAGAAAATAAAACACAATTGGAATTAGCACTAATAACTACTAAGTAAACTATTTAAACAAATGATAAAATTAAACAAACTTAATTAAATAAAACTACTTAGTTGTTGAAAGGGGATGCTGCTTGACTGTTCAGCAATCACTGAGCAAGTCACTCTTGGTCCAAGGACACCTTTTCCTCAAGGATCTGAGTCCTCAAAACCAGTCCAACCACTTATTATCCCTCAGACTTTCCTCCTCTTTTATGAGCCAACACACTCACCCCCTTATATTCCATGTGTGAGACCCTACAGCGGTTGAACACCTCATTCCATTTTACCCACAATTCAACTATTTTCCCACTCAAACGTAACACTCCTTGGTAACGTGGACCATTACAGTATCCATTATTGAGTTTGATGGCAGTCAGTTTGTTTGGCTGTCAAATATCTGCTCACCCTTCCTGTGTAACACCAATTTAGGATAATCTGGCATTTATCTGGGTGTGAGTGCTGCCCTAAGCTCTAACCTCTGTAGCAACATGTTATAGTGCCTATACTTGTTCTTTCAGGGTTGTTGGTTCAGGTCCTACTTACTATGCTTTCAGTGACCTAAGGAAGAAGTCCTTTTTTGAGTCATGTGACTCTTGCCTTTTGGAATAGGTGCAAAGTTACACAACTTCATTTTGAGAAGCTCTGTGGCGTTGTGCAAATGCACACATGGCTTAGGTTGGGAGGTTGCTGGTTCAAGCCTTGGCAAGGTGGTTCTTTAATCTTTAACTGTAATTTTTGCTTGAAGCATCAAGCTGTGTAGGGACAAGGGAGATATTAGAAGAGAGTTTTCCTGGGCAGTGGTGTGGTGTAATAGGTAAGGAGCTTGACTCCTAACCAGAAGGTCCCTGGTTCAATTCCTGGGATGAAGGTAAGTATGGACCATATACCTGAGCCTACCACTGCCCATGGTACCAGTGCGCAAGGATCCGTTGGTGTGAGTGATGGAGGTGTGAGGATGCTTTAGAATGAATGTGTCAAGGAAAAAAAGTGCCCCTGAGGGGCTGTTACTCTTTTCAAGCCAAGACTGAAAACTATATTAAAGTCTTACTCACACTCTGACTTTTCATTTTTAGTATCTTCCTATTCATCTTATTTCAGTCCTTCTATAGGGCAGCCATGCACCAGAGACTGGGGAATCACTAAGCCAGCAACACTTACTTGTTATACTTACCTTAAAGGTTCTGCTCCTCCACAGCTAGCCTGGGCTTTGAACCCTGCATCTGCAGCACTAAAGTGCACTGCTTTAACACATGTACCACAGGACCAGCTGTAGCTAGAGGGTTTTTTTTTAGCACTTGAAATATGGCTCTTTTGCAGGAATCTTGAAAAGGACAGCAATCACTCACACAGGATTCAATATGCAGACTCACAGAGCTAAAGGACACTTTCCTAACCACTCGGTCATATGTCCAGCACTGAAGTACCCCCCCCCTTCAAACATCTCATGTACCTTTGACAGACCTTAGCTTCAAGGAAGCCAAAAAGAAACAACCTCACACCATAGAGGCTTGAACTACTGACCTCTTTAACACAACACTGCTGTTTCAACCACTCCACCAGAGAGGATCTTAGTAGCAAAGCTCTGAAAGTTCAACTCTTGTATTTGAAGGGGTGACTGATTTTATGTTAGCAATGCCAAAAGAATTGCATTAAAGCCTCAAACCCCCAACATCCTGACACCAAGACTAACACCTACACCAACACCTACACCATTGGACCACTTTACTAATACACCTAAGCAGCTGACTGGAAACTTATGAAAGAAAATACAATGAGCCTCAAATGATGTAAAAACACAAGCAAAACCTATGAATTAAGAGGCAGGCACTACTTCTGGTGTAAAAACCACAGGTGTGCTGCTGGCTTACTGATGGTTGTAACTGTAGTAAGGTTAATGCTGGTTAGTTTCTTAATCATTCATACGATGACACACTGTATTTATAATGGACAAACAGCTTTCACTACAGACAATTATTGGAACACCAGCACACAGCAAGAAAAATGGACATGAAAACAACCACCACCACCCTGGGCAACACACTTATATTCCCTGTGAGATCCAACAGCGGTTGAACACTTAATTCCATTTTACCCACAATTCCACTATTTACAAAACTATTTTCCCTCTCAAATGTAACACAGGACATTACAATCTGCATTATTGAGTTTGATGGCAGTCATTGTCAAATATCTATTCACCCTTCCTCTATAACACCAATTTAGTATTACTAGAGAAACAGTTTTCGTGACTAGAGGAACAGGTAACTTCTGCCTGCTAGTCCAGTGGTTGAAGCATAGCTGTCACAACAAGTTGGTACTGAGTTCAAAAGTGTTTTCTGTTAACTACCGTTTTCTCACATGGCAGCAGTAGTTTGATACTCTGGCACTAAAATCCCAACTCGTGTATTTGAAAAACAATCACATGAAGGCTTCAAACCTCAGACTTCTGAAAGACAAGGCAAACAGCTGTACCACTCAAGCAACTGCTCAATTTAGATGTACTGGGAGTGAAAGAGAGCTCATTTAATTGAACACAGTGCTTTAAAAACTGTGCCACGGAGCCAACACTACAACTGCTCCTCTTTGAACAAAATATATGTGATATACAAGTATAATCCCTGAACAAAAATCCATTGTTATGATTTTAACAAATTCAACATAAAGAACAATTTCAGCTGTATTATATTATAAAACAGAAACGTCAGTATTTTGTTTAAATAACAGAAAGCAATATAAGCTGACACCCTAGATGACCCCTGAGAAGTGAACCTTGTTGTGTAGCGAAACACTGACACCTGGTGGTCAGGCTGAAAAACGCCACACTCCTGAACCTCATGGCAGCGGTTGCATAAAGTTACACAGCCGGAGCTGTACAAACACAAATGAGAGGTGAAGACAAAGAAAACACACACACACACACAGTCTGAAGGTGAAAGTCAATATTTTGTGCTGAGAGGGAATCGCCCCCCAGGAATTGTACCCCGGGATCGAGAGAGAGGAGAGCGGGAATCCTAGGTGAAACCAGCTGTGCCTGGGACTCAGCGCTGGTTTTTTAATAGTAATTTATTCATAATTGAGTGTAGTGGGAGGCTTTCTTTCTCAGAACTTCACACTGCATTGCTTTTTATGTCTCAAATTAGTTTTACTTGGTTTGATGTCCCATGAAGCAGCTTTGAGCTTCGGGGGGCTTATAAATAAAGGACTTGCATTAATTCCTCTAAATAATCATTTTCAATGATGCACAGCTCATATATATTTTCCAGGGAAAACTCTTTTACTCTAATATAGTTCACTCACATTGTTGCCATGTTTCTTGAGTCAAACTGAAGGGAGGAGCAGTTCATTGAGTTTTTACATTTAACCTAGTTTTTTTTTTTTCTTTTTTTTCCCCCGTTTTTCATTTAATTGATGACAAAGCACTAAGCAAGTCTTTTCCCTTTTTTTCTGGAAATTTTGGTATAAATTTTACTTTGTTTAATAGTGTTGCGAGGGGGCTGCTGGTAGTCTAGTGGTTAGAGCTGTTGTTTTTCAGGCCAGTGGTTACCAGCTTCAATCCTACCTCTCGTTGTAGTACCACTGAGCAAGGTACACACCCTGTACTGCTGCAGTAAAACCACCCAACTAAAATAAATAGTTGTAAGTAGATTAACATTACAGGTTGCTTTGGAAAGATGCATCAGCTAGATAAATAAATGTGATGTAAATTGTGAAGAATTTCCTCAAGACTTTCAAGGTTCAGCCTCTGTTGCACCTCAATTCTGCAATAGATGAATAAATGAATGAATAAATGCTGCACGGGTGTTCAACGTCACTTTTAAATAACCCATTTGTAGGCTCTCTTTTTTCTATCGCCTTTCTCTGCCATAATTTCTTTTGCTATTTTCTATTTTTAATATGGCAGTTTTATTTGGATATCATTGGATGGGATGGTTCCCCACTGCTCTTGGGTTCAGATGAATGTTTGTGTGTTTCTTTAAGATGCTCTGGTTTCTTCCCACAGTCCAAAGAAGTATTTTAAGCAGAGTGACAGTAAGTGACTCTAAATTGAGTGCATGTCTGAGTAAATGAGTGTTTTTCCCATGGAGACTGGCATCCTCTTCAAAGTACAGCCTTCCTCATGTCCAGTCCTTCCAGGATAGGCTCTGAACCATAAAGATGCTGTGACAGATGGAGTCTGTTTTGTTACCACTATTCTCTGCTATTTTATTTTTTTTTTCCTGCTTTTTTATTGATGTATTTTAATGGTCATGTTCATATATGGGTTATAGCTGTACCACATTCTTCTTTATTGTAAAGAGCATAGATAAACTATTTACACGTTCAGTGAAAAATACGTATTATTCTTATTATTATTGTTATTATTATTATTATGCACTCACTACTATGAACCACTTGCCCAAGACTGGTTGAGGGGGCTGTGGGTTTTTCTTTCTTTTTTGTTTTTTTTAAACCAGCTGAGCTATAAATTGTTCCACAGCCAAGCAGGAGGACATGGGGTAAAGAAGGTACTCACGAGAGGAGTGACCGCGGAGGAAAGACGAAGGCCCCGTGCGACACGCGGTCCACAAAGTTGAGCGGGACTTTGAGTATCTGCTCGCAGTTGAACATCATGAAGTCGTATTTGCAGATGACCAGAGTGTTGTCCGTGATCATCACCACACGCTCCCGTTCATTGTTCCAGTGGTCAACTCTATCGAGGAAAGTTCACAAAATCAGCACCGTTATGAGCAAAACATATAAATATTACAAAAATGCATTAATGCAAATGTTTTTAATTTAAAAAAATGCATTAAATAATGGGAAAATTCTACAAGTATAGAAGTATAACATGCAAGTTCAATGAGCAGCCATCCCAAAAATGGTTTAACCTGTCAGATTTTCACTGCTTTGGAAAAGTGATTTGACATAGCTCCTTTTCTAAAAAAAAAAAGACAAACAAACAAACAAAATCCTTTAGTTAAAATACAGTCATTCATAATATTCTGAGATGGTGAAATTCCCAAAGCCCATGAAAGCTGAGGGAACACAGTACAGATTGCAATAATTGTTCATTATACAGAATCAATTACAACCTGATATTTTGCTTATAACAAAGTTACACTTCTGTCAGCTGAGACCCCAGATACTATACATTGTTCAGGAGCTATCTCAGTATCTTCAAGCATTCTTTAAGGCTGTTCTATAACAAGTACTATATAATTTTTAAAAAAAAAAAAAATCTATATCATGACTGTTTTAATTTAAAAAAGAGAAAAACACAAAATCACCTTCATGTTCAACTATGTAATGCATTAAAAGGAAAAAAAATGCACCAAGTGCACCAGCATTCATCGTGGAGGACTTGAATGCACAAAATAATATGAAATGAATTAAGTGCAATGAATAAAACAGCCATCATGCACCGCTAGGCAAAGAGAGCACTGCCCTGCACCACAGTTATTCTTTAAACAATACATGAACAGCAGTGGCTTGAACAGCCAGAAGGTGTGTCTGCACAGTATCGGAGAGGCTAAAACAATAGCGTCCAAGTCCTCAGGGTCGTGTTCAGGTCTCACTTGAGCTGTTTACAGCTTTTATCACAAATACGGGTTCTTCCATTACTGATTGCCGTTAAGGCTCCACGATATACTCCACACGAGGTGTCCGAACACGTAAAGTTGACGACGACCGCCACTTCCGCTCAACGTTACGCGTTTTATTCACATTTTCGACATGCGCGGTCAGATCTATTCGGCAATAGGAAGTGAGTGAGGCTGTAATAAAGAGCGAAGAGCATCAAACGGCAGATTCGGGAGTTCACGCGCGCACAGGTGGCACCACGTACCACCAGGTAAATGAGGTCTATGGACGATAAAACTCCAAAAAGAAGCGTACGCCTGGTAATGACCAGAAACGGTCAACAGTTGGCCAAAAAGTGCAACACAGCATGAGGTGATAATCCATGTTTCATGACTGCTTTATAAACACCTATAATGGGCTGCCCAGTTTTGGATGGGAAGACCAAGAAGAGACAACGGACTCCAACCCAGGCCGGGGGATAAATACACCACTGTGTTGCAACACTGTGTCAGTTACCACGGTATTTTGCATGCGGTGACACACCACGCTGTGAAGAGACAGAAAACATACGCAGGACCCCGACATGCTAATGGGTTCCGTTCTCAGCTATTATACTAACAAATACGAGAGCGTCATTTCGTTGCCGACAAAGGCCCCTTTCTCAGGTAAAGCACCCAGGCGCCTGCGGCGCTCTGCTTCCCTGCTCCTTATCGCTGCCCTGCCCACTCATCTCGAACAGTGTGCCTCCCCGAGTCGTGGCTCCCCGCGCAGCGAGCCGTGCGAGCTCTCGTCGGGTGTGCGTGCCGGGTGTGTACGGGTTTATCCCCGAGGCAGCCGATGGGCGTGTTCCACACACATACCTTTAAGGCCAGGCAGCCTATGCGCCGCTCTACCGTCGAACGGCCCGACTTCTCTAGTAAATAAAGTTCCCGCATAGCTGAAATACCTCAAAACCCAGGACCACAGGAAATGCAGAAAAACTGGTCTGGAAAGCAAATTATAAAACATAATTACAGCAAATCATTACAAAACTGAAACTGATGGAAGACTTCAAAATCTATACTCTGTATGGCAGTATATTCACTAAACTTAATACTAACAGAGAAGGGGCAGCTGGTAGCGTACTGGTTACTGGTTAGTCGTATAGTTACTCTAAACTGGTACTGTATAATTGAGTATATAATTGTAAAGCGCTTAATACTCTAAGTTGCTTTGGAGAAAAACGTCAGCTGAATGAATAAATATAAATGTAAAGTACAGTCTGGATTACTTTGCATAAAAAACAAAGTTGGAGGCCTTTCGATGCAAAATATAAGCAAATTATTAAACAGCCGTTCTGTGTAGTGAGGTTTAAAAAAAAAGAACGTTGTACTGTTCAGGTACTCAATTATGTACATTGTGTAAAAGCTTTGAAATATCAAGGACCTGCCTTTGGCAAACTTCATACAAAATGCATGCCTGCGTCTTCAGGTCCCTCACGTTATACCGACGAAAGGATAAGTCCACAAAGTGTATTAATAACACGTGTCGTACTGAATTTCACAGCAAAACACATGGCAAACCACAGATAAAGCACTTCCTTAAAACGTCAAAGTTTCGAAAACCGGATGTCTTCTGTCAAAAAATGTGTCCATTCTGAGGGCGGCGTAGAGGCGTAACGGACACCTGAGCACAATCGACGCTGAAAAAGTGACGGACAAGGTGTCGTTCCAATGAAATAGAAGTCCAAAGGCTTCGTCAGGTAACACATGAGGGCCTGCGTTGTAATACCTTCTTTTTTCTTTTCCTGCTTCATACCGCTTTTGCACGGCTCCAATTCATATTGCTATGGATGCTTATTTATTTGCATGTATAAACCTAGGAATATTATTTATGGAGGCTGGGGAAGTGTCTTTGGGGTCAAAGGTCCCAGGTCCAAGGTTTGAAAATCACCTCCAGCTGTTGTATCTGTGAAAGGTACTTACCCTAATTGCTTCAGTAAAATTACCCAGCTGTAGAAAAGGGTAAATAATTGAAGGTACATTAACATCGTAAGTCGCTTTGGGGAGAAGTGTCGGCTAAGTGTCGGCTGTTTAATTTTCTTCCAAATAGCAGAGTTCCAAAGAGAGCCTTCATTTTTATCCAGAGAAACAGCCCTAGAAGCGTTACACAACCAAGGTTTTGATTTAGAGTCTGAAACATTCAAAGTGTACGAAAATGTTCCTAAATAACAGGAAAAACCTTAAAAAAACAGGAGAGAAACCCATTAAAATAATGTCTGTTGCAATTCAGGTTCGGGTTCCTTTTGACAAATGTGAGGAAGCAAATGTATGTATTAAAACAACTGAATAAAATGCGTTTATTCAATATATTAACTCGGGTTCATTCATTTAGCATCAGCTTCTAATTTGACAGTAATTGCAGGTGTTTCTTGTACACAACAGAAGAGAGGAAGTAGAACATATTATTAAAAATAATGAATAGGCCCTTAAATTATCTGAATCTGCACCAGAGTAATGGCCACTGACAGCTTTATGTATTTTGTGAGTATTCTGAAACCATGTCTTCCTTCCCTGTTTATTTCAACTTATTTATGAAATAATTATTTACAGAATATGTTGCCACACACACTTGAGCCGATAACATGTTAACGTGAGCTGAAAATGTACAGTTGGTATATGACCTTTTCTCTCTAGAATTTCATTGGGTTTCCGCTACGATATATGCAAGCACTGGTGCGAGGCATCTGGAAAATGAACAAAGAAAAAATTAAATATAACTGTGAAAAGAATGTTCCATCGAGGTCGCATGCTGGTGCAGCGGGTAGTTTATGACTTTTATCATAAGATGATATCATGTTTGGAAATTTTCAAAGCCCCTCGGGGGACCAGGCGTCCCGAACCCATCACATTATGGCAGGTGATGCGTGAGTGGCCCAAACACGAAACCTAAAAACAGCTGCACTTCCAAACGAAACATTCAGTGAGAGATGCAGGACTGAACTATTCGGTTCAACGATCAGCAATGTGCTGTCAGAAAATTCCGCCACTTTTCAAAGCACCCACGAAAGTACCACACCTCAATCTGTTCCTAATGTATAGTAGATATAAAAAATTGGACCCATGTACCACTGAGTTTCTCTAGTCTTTATTATTATCTCAGACTTAGGGTTAACCCGAACCGTAACCCCAACCCTAACCCAAACAAGTCCTAATCAAAAGCCTAACCGCAATTAATCAAATAGAAAAAATCACCGATTAATGCCTTCATAACATTTGCGTCGACAAAACGAAGTTTGCAGGCCTAGAGTTTCAACGGCACTAAACAAACTACAATGAATGTGGGAATTTCCTCTAGGAGATTCTGAAGGAGGGCGAAGGACCAGGAACTCACTCGGCCAAAAGCCAGACGCTCTGAACGTCGCCGTCCTCCTGCTGATTGACCAGGGCTCTGATGTCTTCCAACGCGTGCTCAAGTGTGCCAGGCTGCGAAAGAAGACGAAAAAGTGTTATTTATGCATCTCCGTGCTCTTCAGCTCCCAAGCCTCCTAGTTGTCGCCGACACTCCAACTGTGCAGCGTCCCATTAGCGGTGAAACAAATGAGCTACGTTGTTATGGAACTGACAGGTCAAGTGTTTTTTTTTTTTTTTTTTTCTCTTTTTTCCATCATGCTTCTAGGTCTCCATCCTTTGAAAGCAGCTGACATCCTAGATTCACCCGTTTGGCACTGCCACTATTACTATCCTCTGAGGACATACGCATTTGTAGAAATCCAGCTGAAAACATGACTTTGTGTCAACATATCAGACTGCATTTTAATTAAGCCAGTGCTGCAGTGTCGTCTACAAAGAAACACACTTGAAAGCTGGAAATCATATAGATTCATAAGAGGAATCATATTTTCTACAGGCAGGATGTCCACATGACAGGGTGTTTGATCATGAGAAGTTTTACAGAAGTCAAAGAAACCTTTTGAATATGAAGCTGCGAAAATATCATATTACTTCCGCTTGCACCACTAAAAAAAGGAGATGATTAATCACCGTCCGAAATTGTTAGCGTGTTTTTGTGTGTGTGTGTGTGTGTGTGTGTGTGTGTGTGTGTCTTTGCATGCTGTTATAAATGTGAGCATTTATAACACATGCTGTTATAAATGTGAGCGGATTTACCCGGAGCACAAAGAACCTCTTGAGTTTGAATTGGCTGAGGGCTGTGACCCACTCCTTTCTCGCAGCCGATGACCCCTGCTCTGCTGTCTCCGGGGGCTCATGGGTGGGCTCACTCTGCACTGGGGGGGCAGCCTGTGGAGGGCTTTCAGGTGTCGGGTGCGAAGGCCCTGCTGTGTTCTCCCCCAGCTCCACTGCTCTGAATGACCCATCTTCACCTTCTGACATCTTGCCCTGAACAAAATGTGACCAACACACCATCTTGTGTAAGACTTTGCATGTTCCTCAACTGCAAACAGTCTCACAGTAGGACAAACGAGGAAATAAGGCCTCAGCGGAAGTATCCGGCAAGGTTTTGAGGTAGTAAGTGCTGCAGTACCACGTTACATTACAGGTGCATGTCTCCGAATGTCCAAAGTAAACTGAGTAAACCTTTTTTTATTTTTATGCCTATAGTACTTAATTCTGCTGAATGAAAGAATCAGCTATTTTCTCATTTTTACATTATTATTATTATTATTATTAGTTAATTTATTTATTTTTAACAAATTATCTTATTTGTTCATCCATTGTCAGTAATTGCTTGTCCAACGTTGGGTCGCGGTGGACTGCAGGCATAAAGTGTGGGGTTAGGTAACACCCTTGCCTGGGCTGTGTATCGCAGGGCCATCATACACTTTCTTTCACTGCAAACTCCACACAGCGTGAGAGGGATTCAAACTCAAATCCGAATTTACACCCAGATGCTTCCCATAGTTCAAAGCGCGAGTGTCTCTTTTCAAAGTACGAGAGCGATTGAGCATAAACTTTGCATTTGTAGAGTACACTATATATATATTATATTATAGGTGGCATTATGATAGATTCAAAGTTCTCCGTGGGGCCAAAGCAGCTCTGTCTGTCTATCTATCTATCTATCTATCTATCTATCTAATAGAGCTGCTTTGGCCCATCACAGAACTTTTAATACTGTAATTTGAATCTATCACAATGCCACAGTGTTAAATTGCAGAAAGTTCGGCCTGTTTGAATAGTGTCCAGCAATGAACCCGTATTGGTATGGGTACATGAAGAAACCCAGAAACTCTACTCTACATGATCTAATAACGCTTAAGTTCCTCCACCACCAGCTCAGCAGAAGAACCACCTCGCCATGAACAGCAACCACTGCGCAAACATGATCCACGCAGCGAGGAAAATGATCGAAAGACAGGTTATCTGTGGAGGGTTCAGGAGCAGTGACACAAAGCAGGTCCGAGGTACAAGAAGGAGCCATGATGCTCTAGTTCTGGAAAACTTTGTTCAACTGGTTCCTTAGTTTGTCCTTGGTGCGCTCGCACTTCCTGCATCCGCGTTCGTTCACAGAACTTCAGGTCCAACTAGAGACTACAACACACACATCCTCAGTCTTTTTCTCCTTTCCTTTTACTTTTTCTTTATTAATTTATTTTTTAATGGTGCGGAAGGGCTACTTCACATACAAATAGCGAACGAGTGCCCACGAAGGTCACCTGAAAACACACACACACACACACACACACACGTGGTGCAACGACGACTCCGGACTCGCGCTGCTGTGTCACTCTGTTCAGTTGAGGCGCGCGAGCTGAACGCGCGGCGTACGAATCATCGCATCCTTTCGCTTTCATTTATGCAGTTATGCCGCTTATTATTTTCACAAGCAAGGCGCCCTAATATGACAACGAACAGGGAAACGCATAAGAACTTACCGGTGTTTTTAGTGCAGCACAGGGCAGTCAGTAAGAGCTAGACTAGAGCGAGGAGGAGGCGACTGCGCAGAGCCTTGGCTTCGCAGGGCGACAGCAGAGCAGGTGGATGCGGGCGGCCGATTTCCTCATTTTCGCACGGACGACTTTGTTTGCGCCCTTTCTTTCGCTCCGCGCAGAGCGGCTCTTTGTTTAAGGGGCGGCCGCTTCCCGCGTCTCCATAGCGACGGCCGGACGCCTTTTTTGCCGACGCGCACAAATAGTCGGCGAAAGCTTTTGCGATGAGACTTCGAACTTTAAAAAGTCGCTGCGGCTGCGAGGGTAACTTGTAGTGCCGGTGGTGGCCCATGATCTGAGTTTCCGCGCGGCAAATAAATATAATCCTGCTTTTATGTTTCTTCTAAAGATTATGACTGTATGTGTATTTTGACGGGGGATCCACGGTGAGGGCCAGGATATTTGCATATATGACACTCACCGCTCATGCACTGAACATGGAAAAATAAAATAAACAACTTAATTAACTGTAGGAATTCGCATGGATCCAGCGAAACTGTCGCCTCAAGTATGAGTTCTGGAGCAAAGCATCTGGGAAACAAATCAAATCAATGCGTGTAAAAGTAAATATAAATACATGATCCATTTTAACCGTTTCAGATCTTTTGATATTTGAATTAATAAAGCATTTAATAATCCACGATGATTAATAAAGTATTATTATTTCATGACAAGCTTGAGTTAAGGTTTTGTGGTTGACTGAAAAACAAATATGGGTGTAGATCGTCACTGGAAGCACTGAGTCATAAACCTTTACGTACCTTTGCAGTAACTCTGGGAAGGTGTGTCATGATGTGCACAGCTTGTAAAACAGATGTTAGTCATTACATGAAAGGTACACTTGCTGTGTCTTTGTTCCTCAGTAATGGACAGCTGGTGACAAATAGGTCAAGCAGAAACATTCACAACAGCTCATGGAATGTTGCTCGGTTATAAAGGGTGGAGACAAATGTTCCACCACTGTAGGCAGGCAGAGCAGGTTGGTTAATCGTCTGAACGAAGAATCCATTCCTTTCCAAAATTGCTCATCAAGGTGAGAGTCACTGGCAAGAAACTGAACAGGACAGACCATAATGCCCAACAGTCTAGGTGCTCTAGGAATTCCCACCGGAGGAGAGAAATTGAGAAATCTGCCCAGATCCTCCACTTTGCGGAATATGTTTGGTACACCTAATAAGGGAGGCATCCTAAGCATTATAACTCGATGTCTGACTATCTGTCATACTCAGCTGCAAAGTGGTCCTATCTATCTATCCATCCATCCATCCATCCATCCATCCATCCATCTATCTATTCATCCGAGTTCCTTTCTGAGACTGTCCCCTTTCCAGTATCCCTTACCAAGTCCATACTCGTGTCCATTGCTAACTCATTGTGTCTCTGTCCAGGACTAAACCAATGCCTTTTCCCGAGGTATTGACTGGCAGGGTCCCAGGTGTGGGATTTGCAGGCCATTTCCTGCCAATTTCTCTCCACTGAGCCTTCCCAAAAAAGAGTCTGTGTTCTGATCAGGTTCTAGAAGTGGGATCCAGGAGACAACCCCTTAGCCATTCATCATATTCCTGTATCCCTTTCCCTGTGTCACAGAATCATGCCCTCCTCACCCAAAATATGTGAATGAATTGAGCCAAAACATGTTGTAGTTCTGGATTGCCATAGGTGTGGGTCCCAACTGTGATGATGAATTCATCTTGGCATCCCTGGATGCCTGCAGGGACAAAAACATCACCCCTCTTGCCTTTTCTTCGGTAATTTGACATGGTGTAATTACTCTCTTTCCCTTTTCCCAGTCTGATTCACCATGTAATTAACAGGACACGTTAATTTTAACATGGTGCAGTTACTAGGACATTATCCTCTAAAATAGGTAACTGAACCACTACCTTTCTGCTGACCGCAACTTTTAGATTTGAGCAGTTTTGTTGCATTATTTCTGCTATGCACTTAATTCTAGCGTTCTCTCTCACTGCCTTCGGAAAGTTCGTACTGTAGGGATCTGGGCTATGGTCTGCTTTGTCCAAGAAAATCTTGGAATCTTGAGTAGTCCCGTCATGAAGGCAAAGCGGCACTCATTAAGCAAATGATACTCTTATTTGCAAGGACTGAGGGCAGTAAACACAAAGACCATTTGTGTGTCTTTACATAAGTCCTTTGTCCTTTCTTCGACAATGGTTGTTGAGGTACTCAACTATGCACTGATGGTAGGCAATGGTTACTCTACTGTCTAACTCAACAATGCATGAACGTTCTCCCTTGGATATGCGCTTGACAGATTGTTGCAGGGATTGCAGATTTCCCTTCATCGTTGTTTTTGTATCAGGAGTCCCAAAGGTCATGCTTGGGTTCTTTTGTGTCCTCCAGAATCAGCGCTCAGCATTGACACAACAGTTCCCACAAGCGTGCCGAGGGCTCTTCAGGGAGGGAGTCCTTAATCTGTAGTGACCCAGTCATTTCCACTTTGCAAGAGTTCTTGTGCCTCAGAGGAAATTGTCTGCAGCCTGTTCTCTTTTGCAGGGACCTGAAGTAAGTTTTCTCAATCACGATACGCAAGATGCCGAGAGATTCGACTGGTTTTGGCAACGACAATTTGGACAAAGTGGTTCATAGCAATATGATTGAACACAGTGGGAGTTTAATTTTGTAAACGGAGCACTTTCTGTAGCTAATGATGAAGGAAATTCCATGGATAGAAACTATAACCAGTTGAGAATCATAGCCCACCATTCTGGGAGAGGCAGTCCATGTTTTTTTAGTGTTTCCTTGGTGATGATCTGGATTTATGAGTAAAGCAAAGACTGACTTCAAGTCTTTGTCTCAGTGTGTCAACACCCACACTACAAAAAATAATTAAAATACATTATGTAAATCTCTGAGCTGCTTGTATTATGCAATAATAATAAGAATACTGTAAATGGTAATCCATATTGTTGTATTTGGGTTAAGTGCATCACATGCCCTAGCAGGAAATTCAATGAAGCATCTACACTTCATAACGATTTTTTTGTTAGGTTGGGTCTGACTTAATTAGGTTACACCTTCAGGGTTGAAACATACAATTTAATAATTATTACGCTGACTTTCTGTCAGGCTGTGATGTCTGTATTCACTTTATATCTATGCTAACCCTAAAAATAGTGTTTATGAGCCAAGAATAATAATGGATATCCCGAAAACCGACACTGTAATGAACACTTTCTGGTTATAGGTGAACAATGTTGTTAATGGGTCTTTGATGAGGAGGGACTTTTGATCATTGCCATGTTTCTTAATAAATGCATTTCCAAGAGTACAAAGCTATTCTTAGGGATATTTATGCACGTAGTACATACATACTTCTCTTTCAAGCTTTAGACTTTTTGAAAACCAATTAAAGGCACGCTTAGACTGTATGTCTGCTCCAGCAAAACAAGGCACTGTAGCCTCTGTGCTTCTTTCTTTGCGTGTGTGTGTGTGTGTGTGTGTGTGTGTGTGTGGGGGGGGGGGGTCAGTTACCCTGTGGCACATTAATATTTGTTTATTGTGATCATTATAAAGCTTAATTTAATCCTCTGGAAAGTCAAAACTGGGGTAGATGCATAAGCAGATGTTGTTGTGTGGCCTTCTAACCCAAGAGGTTCATTATCTCTGATCTACATGTGTTGGCAGTCAGTGAGGCGTGTCAGCCTTGGCAGAACGTCACATGTTGGGCAGTGGATAATGTTCAGGCCAGTGTGGGATTGGACCAGGGGGGTTCATTAATTTGGTGAAGCTCAGCCTGGAGAAAAACTCTACCCTGCTACCGACAGGCCAAATATGCTTCAATTTGGATTTACAGGACACAGTACTATACTGTATGCTTTATTACTTCTCTTACTGTTGCCTTTTTTTTGACATTTTTGGAAATAAATCCTTAACATTGCCCCTTTTCGCATATTTACATGGATAGCAGTGCCCAAATATCAGAATATAACATTCTCATTATATAGGTTACATTCTACGGACAAATGTAGATTTACAAAGTCCCTTAGGATCCACTACTGTAAAACGTGAGCTCCTTGAAACTATTTGCTTATCTTCTCATGCAAAAGTCTTTAAATATTTAAATTCATATTGCATTAATCCCACTTCAGTTGCGCCAAAATGTTCCACTGTAGGAATAACAGTAGAGCAGTTTGACAATTTATATCTTTCTGACAAGCGCTGTTCTAGGACCAGCAGATGTTTCTGAAACACTTCGACCAAAGACCTTTGTAAACTGTATATCCCGTATGTGAAAAAATATTTTAAAATACTTAAATAAATACAATAAAAAAAACAACCTTTTTTACCAGGCGTTTCAAAATACCATTTATGATTATTTATTTATAGGCCACTACAAGAGGCCACTGGCACTGGCTGGGGAAATATATAAATCATACATAAAAGAAAAAGAAAAATACTCAAACACATATGAGCTAACGAGCTACTGTGAAATCTGAGTCCAACAAAAAGAATATGCACTTTTTATTCATACCATTTTTTGCAGTACAGTACAAGTTTTTATCATTGTCCAAGAACGGCTAATAGAAGGGTTAACAAATGGACCCTATCTCTGGATCCCACCAGACCTCTGTTCCACTTATTTAGAACTGTGCTCTGACATTTCAAAAACATGACAAAGCTTCTCATTTTTTTGCGCTGACAGACATTTTAGTCTGTAAATACCATAGTAAACACAAGTTGAGAGAATTAAATCAAAATGAAGCCCAGCAGGTGGTACTGTTGCCTTACAATTAATTGATAACATTTCAGATACTGTAAGTTATGGAATATATAACCTGTTAAAATGCAGAATATCCAGTTTAAGGCAAAAAAAAAAAAAAAAAAAAAATTCTCATGTTTTTAGTTCCGAACTAAACTGGATAGTTGTTTTTAATGATTGTTATGAATAAGCCTGGAAACTGAAACTGATATTGGATATAAATGCATTTGTGTTGTGGCAAATGGGTTAGCCTACACAACTTAGTTGCCATGTTTTTTTTTTTAATGTTTTTATTTTTCCCACAGGGGGGCGTGGTGGTGCAGCGGGTTTGGTTGGGTCCTGCTCTCTGGTGGGTCTGGGGTTCGAGTCCCGCTTGGGGTGCCTTGTGATGGACTGGCATCCCGTCCTGGGTGTGTCCCCTCCCCCTCCAGCCTTGTGCCCTGTGCTGCTGGGTTAAGCTTCGGCTTGTCACGACCCCGCTTGGGACAAGCGGTTTCAGACAATCTGTGTGTGTGTGTGTGTGTGTGTGTGTGTGTGTGTGTGTGTGTGTGTGTGTGTATTCAATTAGCTGATGCTTTTCTCCAACGTGACTTACACTGTTAAGCTGCCTAAACTATTTACCCATTTATACAGCTGGCTAGTTTTTACTGGTGCAAATTAGGGTAAGTACCTTGCTCAAGGGTATTGCAGCCAGCGATGGGATTCAAATCTACAACCTTCTGGTATAGGGCAGCAGCTCTAAGCATTATGTTGCCAGCTGCCCCCAATAAAAGTGTATGTGTACATTCCAAAGTTGGTTGACATGCTTCAAAACATGACAAAACACCATCCTTTTTTCCCTTCCCAGTGGAGACAAACTGGGTTTTCCCAGCTGCATATAATTTCTTCCTCTCCATCTCGTCAAGTAGGTCCCCATACAGGGTCACAGGGAGCCAGAGCCTAACCTGGCAACACAGGAGGGGGAGGGGACGCACCCAAGACAGGACACCGGTCCACCGCAAGGCACTCCAAACGGGACTCGAACCCCACACCCACTGGAGAGCAAGACCCAGTTCAACCCACTGCGCCACCATTCCCCCCATATGGTCTTTAGCTACGGTGTATTTCGCATAGATATTATGGAAGTATTTAAATTATGTAATATTCTATTTCCAGTATTTCTAATAGAAGTATGTTAATTTTAACATAGTCTAGATAAACCGGAGGAATTTTACATTAACAGATTCTACATTCACTGTCTTTTTTAAAAAAAAATTGTGCCTAGCCTGTTGAAAATATTTACTTCAGCAAATCTTAACTACATCTTTCTTGTTGTCATTTCATGTATAAGAAAAATGAATATTTCAGGAAAATGTATATAGTAAAATCACAGGACAAAGAATGATGCACACTGGGAATATATATATATATATATATATTTCTGTGCAGCTGCAATAAATATCTTCATATCTTTCTGATATGTTTTCTCATGACCTTACAGATAAGCTGGGCACATCTTTAAAACTACTGGCACCAGCTATGTGTTTTTACGACGCCAACCAACTTCCTGTGTATGATCATCTTTCAGCTCTGAGGTGGAAATTATACCGGGTTCAGTACGAAAACAAGAGTCTGCAATGCCTCAAAACATCAGTCTGTGTGTTTGAATATCCCTCTCTGGTCACCGAAGAATTCTGATCATGCAGAAAGGCAGCCAGTATTAACCAAGGATGTACTTTGTGTTCATGTTCAGAGTGCCTATGTGATTACATTGTAGGACTTACACCCTCAGTTTGTTTGGACATTTTATTTCTGGGGTGTTTTACTGGTCATAATTACTAGATGAGTTACCAAAGTGCTCTAATGTTGCTCCGAGGGGGGGGGGTAGATAGATAGATAGATAGATAGATAGATAGACTGCCTTTGCTTTTGTCTTTCTACATTTTCTAAGCTAAATTAATTTTTCTCTTTATCCATTTTCTCAACTAAATACATTTCCTATTCTTGTGAAATGATATTCAGTGTGAGTTTTAAGAATCAGATACGAGGTTTAAGAATCTAAGCTTAAGAAAGAAGCACAATCACTTCAACAAAGGAAGTGGGCTTGTGCAAAAAGATTTTATATTTTATTTGTATGACATTTGTTAGAGACTTACTAAGTGAATAGGAAAAATCATATGTAGATGTAGGTGTAGATTAAAATAAAATGTATTTTGGAGGCAGAAGCATAGATGGGAGGAGCTAAACTTGAGGGACAGCTCCTCAGTACCTACTCCTACTATTTTCATTGAATAATGACCAGCTGCCTCTGGTTAAGGAGAAATTAAGACCAGTCAAGAACAATATATGAGGCAGTTAGACATGAGGGAGAACAAGGAAGACTGAGTTTGAGAAGAGCAGCCTCCACACTCATGCCATGCCATGCCATGCCATGCCATGCCATGCCATGCCATGCCATGCCACGCCACGCCACGCCATGGGATGGGACTGGATATTGTATTTGTTTTTTTTTAAGATGTTTTCAGATGGGGGGTGTGGTGGTGCAGCAGGTTTCGCTGGGTCCTGCTTTCCCGTAGGTCTAGGGTTCAAGCCCTGCTTGGGGTGCCTTGCGATGGAATAGTGTCCTGTCCTGGGTGTGTCCTCTCCCCCTCCAGCCTTGTGCCCTGCGTTGCCGGGTTAGGCTTCGGCTTGCTCCGACCCCCTCTTGGGACAAGTGGTTTCAGACAGTGTGCGTGTGTTTTCACATTTGTGAGAAAACATGTTGCGTTTTTCTTTTAAACTTAGGGTTTTTCACATTGTACCTCCATGCATATGTTACTTAGTTCTGACATCGGTAGTTAGACTGTGGCTGATAATAGACACATTTTTCAAGAATCCTTCTGGTCCACCCAAGCAAATAGAAAACAGCTAATCTCCTTCTAGGATCCCCCATCAGCTGCACTGAATAATAATGAAAGAGGCAAATTATACCAAGCAGTTTGTACTTTCAGGCATGTGTACATAACAAAGAAATCTGTGGTTTTATAATAAACCGTGTGAAACTTGGCAAACAGCCTTTACCTCTTCAGCACCTTATTGACATTCACCCCATGGGTATCTATGCTTAGTGAACCCTGTGACTTTTCAATGATTTAGCCAGTAATGTGGCATCACCATCATGTCATATGGAGGGGGAAAAATAACTACAAAATCTGAATTAAAGTAAAATCCCGCATGGAATCCCACACATAAGGTAGTACTGATTTCAAAGGGACAAGACAATGCCTACAACCACTTGCCCCAAGCGGGGTTGCGGCAACACAGGGTGCAAGGGACACATCTTGCACACCAGTATGTTTCACTAGGATTTTTATTCGTTGCTTAAAATGGTTTTTGTAGAATGTCAAGTTTCAGTCCTCTTAGATTTAACCTCTTCCAGTTATAGAAGGTTTGTACTTTTGGTCTATTGAAAATAGTGAGACATTCTGGAAACATAGAATTTCAGGGGTAGAGGATGTATAAATAACTTCTCTAAATGATCCAAAATCAAGTCCCGAAGTTCTAGATGCCACCTATCTCCCACGTTTCACACACAATGTACACAATTTGAGTTTATTTCTTAGAAATGTGGAATGTGTGATGCACAATTGCAGTAGTACTCATAAAATTAAATATTTTCACAATTTTTACCCATGTACCATGGAAGGTAGAGCAATAGTGAACATATCATGACTTTAAATACTTGGACTAGTCTCTGCTTTAATTCTGATGTTACTGTAATATTTGAAGCCATTTGCTTACTGCTTCACACCCTTTGGGACTGGCTGAGATGAACAAGATGAAAATTCCTAAAATGTAAGACTTGTTTATTGCAAATCTCCCAATGGAAGGAAAATACAAAGCTCTTTTAATATTAAGGCAGGTTTCACTGGGATTTATAACTTTCTTTCAGAAGCTCTGACTCCGAAAATAAGAACTCTATGCAGTAGCTGTCCTTTCATTTTTGAAGTTGTCAAAATATCTAACAAGAATACTCAACTTTAGATTTCTTTTAATTGATCCCTGCAAAAAAATATATACCATTGAATTATTTATTTATTTACTTATTTATTGCTTAAAACTTGGTGAAGGTGAAACACATATACCATGATAAATGTGAAGTTCTAGATGGAGAGGCAGAAGAATTCATCGGTAAACTAAGATAATGCATGAGACTGATTTTTAGAATTCTAAATCATAATGTATAAAACTGTTGACCTACATTACCACAACATTTATTTTGGCACAGGAAGAAAACAACTGAATTATTATTTCAGAAATGATTATGTTGCAGTAATTATTATTATTAGGGTAACATAAAAGAGAAATGTGTAATTACAGAAGTAAGACACAGAGGAATACAGGGCACACACAAATATAGTATTAAGAACATCACCCTACTCCTTCGCTTATTGACCATGTTGGTGAGCATGCCTCTGTAACACATAGACCTAGTTACTGTTAATAAACACCTAGTTGCTGTGACTCCCCTATTTGAGCCCCTGCCTGACAATGAGCAGAAACTTGCCCTAGAGTGATAGATGGAGAAGGCTGTTTTGATGGCTCCTCTCTAGAGCGCCTTGTTTGGCCTAGGAGCTCCAGAATAAAGTTTATTGAATGCAGAAACCCTCAGGCAATGTCCTCCTGTTTGGTGAGCCAGGCTGTTTGTCACACCAGCACTGAGATTATTAAAAGAGAAACCTCAAATTCTGACAAGCAATTCACTCAGCAGAGAGTAAGACCTGATACTATATTATTCATAGTTCTTTTCAGTTCTGTGGCCATTCAAAATGTTGAATAGGTCCCCCAGGAACATACTCTATACCAGTCAAAAGGTTAAATACTACTGAGTACAACCTGGGCAATGTTTCTTTGGGAGAAACTGGATTGAAGAGTCCAAAGAAAGCCACAGGTGCTCTGCATCTCTGGGAACTGTTGGGGAAGAGCTGGGAAGATGTGCTTGGTGGACTTGTGTGCAAAACTGTTAATCAAATGTGTAGATGGACAAGACCCTGGTGATGGATTCCCACTAAGTGCAGGAAGTACAGAATCTTAGGACTCTAGGTCAAGTCAGATGGGTGCAGTGTCTGCAGATTTGTTGGCACTATACCAGTCTTTGGTGATGAAACAGGAACTGAGTCTCTGGACAAAGCTCTCAGTTGTCTACTCTCAGTCTGCGTTCCCATTTTCACCTCCGGTCATCAGCTCTGGGTACCCAAGAGTAAGTAACCAAGACTGCAGATGTAAGTGTTTGAAATGAAGTTTCACCACACAAAGCCCAGGATCACTGGGCTCAATCCCTATGACATGGTGAGAGGGTGATAAGTTTGGTGACCAGGAAGAGTCTCAAAGTAGGGACATTGCTCCTCCAGATTGATCGCAGTCACCTTAAGGGGTTCCTGCTAATAATAATAATAATAATAATAATAATAATAATCTGATATTACAGTTATGCTCCTATGTAGGTAAACGTCCACCCCCGTTCTCATTCAGTTCTATTTCTTTATTATTTTCAGCTCATTCATTGACTCAATATAGTCTACAAGTTATTGCTCTTTGTTCGTTGAGCATCACCTGAATTTCCAAGTTCTCACCAGTTAATGCTGAAAGCAAGTAATGTGATTCAATTAAATACTTTAGTTGTAATTGGTGGTAATTAGAAGCACTGTTGCAAATGTGTTCTTGGGGGTGGAACCTCTATGTTTTTAAATTCAGTTCAGCTAACTTTAATTTGTGCCTTTCTAAACAGGAATAATAATAATAATAATAATAATAATAATAATAATAATAATAATAAATATTTGATAATTCTATGATAGCCAGACAGTAACCTTGGAATTTCCCACTGTTACAAGACTGGTAGCAGAATAAAGTTAAGAAAATGTAAGGACTAAGTCCTACCAGCAACTGCAGCTGGAAATGGAAAAAAACAAGTTCCTTGATTCCTTTGATTTGGCAGAGCCCGCTGCTTTTTATGGACAGCGAACAAGCAGACCCCAGAGTCTGCCAAGAACATGCTGTACCTTGGACTTGTCCCAAACAGCGGCATGGAGTCCTGCCCAGTGACCGCGCACGGTGCAGGGATCCACTCTGTGCCAGGCCTCTGCAGAGGCTAACAGCTGCTGAGCATCTCTGGTATGCAAGTCCTCCATCTTCTCTCACTGCGCCTTCCAAAACACTGCTGACGGGAGGAAAGGAATGACATGCGTTACTTCTTGCTTAGATCTTGCTCATGGAAAACAGCATACATATTTATTTGTACCTCCTTTTGTACACTTGCAACCACTCTCCACCTTCCGCAACTCATACATGAAACTTTGACTTTTTCCACACTCTTGGACATGTACCGTCCTATGCGTGATCCGTGGCGAGAGGGTGATAGGTGGATTTTTTTTCATCTCCTAAATACAAGATCATCTACACAAAGTAATTCTATCACAAAAAAAAAGAAAATGGGCCGGGGGGGGAAGCCGAACATGCCTACTGGCATTACTGGAGAGAAAATGGAAAGGAAAAGAAAAAGTGCTATCTGTTAACTACAATATGAGAAATTAAACGTAACACAAGCAAGGACAACAAAACTCAACAACTTCTAAAACAGCAATCAATTTTTTCCCACATTAAGCATCTTTTTTTTTTTTCTTTCCCCAATCCTAAAGTTGCATTTGTAGATGGGAACTCTGTCAGGGTCAAATAGCCGGATCTGGTGACCTCCAGATTTGGGAATGTAAGAGGATTAAGAGTTGGCCTTTATCACAAAAAAATCAACTGTATTCTTTTCATTGTTGTTTGGCCATCATTGTTTCATGTATAAAACAGATGATCGTCAGTCCTTGTATCAGTCGTTAGCTGTCTTAAAGTGGCCTTTTCTGTATTTTTTTCTTTATTGTCACATGTGCCAGTCAAATACCACAGCTGTGGTGGGAGAGCAGATTGGGGACCACCTGTGACTTTCTTTAAATAGCCTTCATTATAAATCTACTTCTTTAAAGTACTACATTTAAATACTGCATGAACAAAGTAGGCAAAGAAACACACACAACGTAGACTATTCAGTAGAGCGGCGAACTTGCGGTGCTTCTTCGCTACGTGACCCGGGAATACAGAGTACAGCTTGGCCTGAGAGACACCACATCTAGTGGTAAAATAACCAGTGTACTCACTGTGTTTATCCAGTGAGGAGAGAAACCGAGTCTGATGAAACTCTCTATTTTGCGAAATGATTTATTGTCAAAAAGGCAAGATATGTTGAAATGCCATTGGTGCCTAGTTCTCCGTTTTTCTGTATTTGTTGTCCTGGATACAGCTGTATGAGCTCATGGGTAAAATACAGTCTATTATAGAGGAATTATTAAGTAACTAGAATTTGAAGAAGATATTATTAAGGTGAAGAAGCTGTCCTACCTGCAATACAGACAAAGCAGAACACCTATGATGCATTTAAACAGAATCAAAGAAGTTATAGGAACGTCCACAAATAGATGTGGCGAAAAAAAATCCATCAGAATGAGCCCTGGTCTTAGACCTTATATTCACCGTAAAGCAGTAGAAAGAGGAACCAACGCGGACAAGGAGCTGCGGATGTCCCGCCTCCGTCTTATATTTGACGAGAGATTATTTGCAGTAACTGCGCTTTGACTCCTAATTCAACGGGTTAAAATAGCAGTGAAGAGCACAACAGAGCTAATATTGGCCACCGCGGTTTCTCAATTCCAGAATAAGAGAAAATGTCATGTCATGAGATAAAATAATAGCTGCCCTTCCAAATAATTGAGAGAACAGATGACTTATATACATACATAGTTGATTAAACCCTGGTACTGGTCACTGGTGTAGTACAGTATCTGTCCTTACTTTAAATTTCTAGCAAACACATTGCAAATTGTACTGGGCAGTTTGTAATCTGCCCTGTGTGAATGTGTTGCATTTTGCCAGCTTTGCGAGCTAAAACATCTGTTTCACCCTGGTAAATTTTTGGAACTAGGCTGTCTTTGTGGGAATGCTCAGCCATATACTGATGCAATGAAAGCCTTTGTAAAATTTCCCCTGGAGCAAAGATTCTGTGAAAGTACCAAACACTCAGCACCATTCTAAAGGGGTCCAAAGCAAACAGATGTTAAACATGTGGAAATTACCCTGAGAAATCACACAATACCGGACGGGAAGTGTAGGAGACAGATGAGCGCAAGTGAATCCGTCACAATATGTGGGCGGATATATAGTTTTGACCATTGTTTCTTTATTTGGCTTTTACTTTCACTGATAAATAACTGTACAATGAGCACCAGCCATACAGCCGCTGGGAATGTAGCTGTGTGGGACATGGTAAATTGAGGACTGCCAGGTTACTATCCCTCGTCTTTTCTTCCACTGTTTGCATTGGCTTCTCTCTCTTAGTTTCCTCCTCCGATCCTCCGTGCGTCCCACAGTCCAAATATTGGCCCGTCTCCCCTGGCTTCAGCGCCGGCATCTTGGAGCGCGCAGCCCCGAACACGCAGAGTAAGAAACAGAGTACGCCGCGCACGACGTACACCGCGCTGAGCTCGGTGTGCGTCGAAGGTCTGCAAACAGCATTCGCAGACCCATCGCAAAAAGAGCGTCCGCAGTTTGTTTTTGCGGGGTACAGATTGCAGTGAAAAGGACCACGGCTTATATAACTTGAAACTCCAAAGTTTATGTAATTTAAATGGTGACCTATTTAAATTCCACTGGAACGGCGGAATACGTACCTGTGAGGATCAGGGTTTGCTGCCGTATTGTGAGCAAAGCATGCAGCTGTATGAATGAGTAATGCCATTATCTTAACCGGTTTCCTGCGGCTCCACGCACAGGTCTTAAATTATTGCGCGTTCTTTCTCATGCTTTGTACGGGCTGCGCGCAGCGTGCTGCGAGAAAACAACACATTCCGAGTTGAGCAGCCGGGATGACTTCAGAGCTCAAATTTCCAGCGTGGCCTGCACGAAATCCCGAGCGTACGCGGCGCTCGAGGGTGGGCCGGCCCTCTCTCGGTGCCATCCGAACTCACATTGTACATTATCTGATAACTCTACTGTATACAGCTTGCAACCTATAATGCCACGCCACAGAGCAAAGAGGCATGCATGATGCATGATCAGAATGCAATATATATGACAGTCACGGAAACTCCAGTAAGGAGATGCAATTTAAGATTTATAGGCAGGCTATTACATTTTCAGCGGGGCCAGAACTCGAGCAGCATTTCAAAAGCCATTATACGTCCTAAAAAAATAATTCCGATGATTATAATTTAAATGTACCTTCATTTATAATTAACCGTGATACTGTGCAAATGCATACTGTACAGCGTAGCTCTGATAGTGTTTGACCAAATGATTGTGTGATGTTAAGAGATTGTGTTCTTGGAGGTCAGCGTGTCCTGGAGTCAGATGTGGAACGGCTTCCTGAATTACCGAAAGGGAATAGTGTGATGATGGATAATTCACCGTCAGAGGTATGACGCATGTCATGTTTGACACAAGCAGGCTAGAGACGGGAAGGTAGTGGACCCAGCTGCGGGTTGGTTTTAATCTTTCGGCGAGATTCGTAGGACTGGACGTCAACGAAGTCGGGGACAGGCGAAGGTCTTGCAAGGCGCGAACGTCACAATAGGGGCAATCCGAAGGTCGGTAGTCAGGGAGAATGGGCGAGAGTCAGAAACCGGGAACACGGGAACAAGCAAGGCAAAGCCGCTGATGCTGCAAAACCACGAAGGTGTTTGCGAGAACCCGCGTCATGGTGTGGACTCAGAGCTCCTTATATCCCAGTGGTTCGATTAACCGCAGGCGGTTCGCTCGTTCCCGGGGGCGTGACAATGCACCTTTATTATTGAAGAAGGCCAAAACAAGACAAATGCTTAGCATGAAAATGGTATCATCTAGAAAAAAAGAAGTGGAAATACTGTTCTTGTCCGGTTCAGATTTGCGATACTTTTGAGCTCATCCCGGAAGCACAGGATGCAAGCCAGTATAATATAATACAATAAACAAATGTTAATTTGTTGATCGCTTTGTTCAGTATCTAGCGAATTCATTACGTTGTATAATGTTCACAAATGGTACAATAAAAAGAACATATTTCATTAAGGGGCGAACTTTACTAATAATGCCTCCACCGTAACCCTCAGAATTAATTTAATGATTTAAAGCCACTGAATGGGATTTTAATTTCACAAATAATTCAGTGAACAGCGCGGTAAGAGCTTGTTAACGGCGAGCAAACTGTGTACCGAGAGCGACTCACACGCGGGCTACGTGAGGACCAGGTCTACGGAAGCACGGTCGAAAAGCGTCGCAGAAAAATCCTGATAAAACAATGCCGGGCTCCGCTTTCAGAAATCATGTGTGCGTTTCTATAATCATCTATAACAAGCCCCGTGCTTAAGAAAAATGCTTTCCTCTGAGCTCCCTAAATGTTGTCAACTCATACAAGCAGCTCCGTGATCAAAGGATGAACGAACACAGCAATTTGCCAATGACTACTCCCTGTCATTCCAGATGACACATGGTGCTTTTAAAAGGTTCTAATGCACTATAATATGAACAAATGAATGCACACTGGTTGCTAGGAAACCACCGAATGAGGTGTGTTTATGTAGAGCACAAAGTGAAAAACACGTTGACCTCAGAGTTACATCATGCGAGATGAAACAGAGAAAGGGGAAAGACGAAGACGTTTGCAAGCGTCAAACTCAGCAGCAAATGAAGTATCAAAACAACGGCGTATTTCTTGACTGGCTGGTGTTTAGAAAACTTAATTCTGCCCGAGATTAAGGTCAGCGAAGCAGGCGTGAAAGCAGGCATCGTGAAAGTGTTTTTATAAGGATCGCAAAGAGGAAGGTGAAGTTTGTAGAAGCTCTGGCCTTATTGTTTGCAATCAAAGTCAGACACACAAGAACACTGAGGGGGAAAAAAAATGTAATCCTTATCCTCATGAGGAAATTGTTAAAAGTAGGGCAATTCTCTTTGATACTAAAGTTCGAACCCCTTGGTAATAATACACTTCCACCTCTTATTCGTGCTGTTGATACTGAAAGTGGGCACGCGGTGCTGGTTAAAACTGAGCGCTCAAATGAAGCTGGGGTTAAAAGATATCCAACATGCAAAAATACTTAAATCTTCATTTGTTCTTTCGATAAAAATCACCTGGGAATAAAAAGGTTTAAATTTTGCCCCAGATGACGCTGTCATTCTGCAAGACACAATCTTTTTATAGTCATTTTTGCCCTCATTAGTGCAGATGTTTTTGAGCGAACATGAAAAATCCACCAGCTGTTGTTATAATAAGGGCCGGGATAAAGTAAGAGGTGTGGGGAAGCTGCCTGTCCACTTAAAAATGGCATTTTCTGCTTCTTGCGTGCATTCTGTTGCTGGTTTTTTGAAGTTTATACGCTTATATAGTCAGATATAGTTTACATGTCAGCCAAATAAGTTTTTCAACACTAAGAAGTAAAAAAAAGACGCTTCGGCTTTTCAGAATGCAGGTATAAAACAAGGCTGAAATATTCCCAGCTGCACACTCAAGCATCTATAAATTTAATTAAACCACATCCACTTGAGGTAGAAGACTGACAATTTATCTAACAGGATTAATCCCCTCCGCAAGCAGTGCCATGTTCAAAGGCTGTATCAGGTACATCTTTGTTTATGTGAATGTTAATTCAAGCAGATCCACCTTGAATTTTGTCAGCTGCAGTTTACATTTTTGAGCATTCCTTTGTAGATCTGTACAGTTGAACAAATTAATTTCCAACTGATTAAAGTATTTTGGTCACTAGAGAAGAATTTCCTATGTCCACTTATTACAACAAAACACATAAGAATACTTAATTATGCATGGAAACCTTCATGCTTTGCCAGCGTAAATGCTATGCAGTAGCCAAAGTATAAAACATAAAGGAGAAAATTATCCAAGGGAATAACTTACAACAAAGTCTGCCATTTATTACTGAAACAATGCAATAAAATTAGGCCAAGTGTTAAAAAATTAATTAATGAAATAAAAATATGAATTTCCACGAAAAGATGCAGAAGCTCTGCAATTTTTAAGAAATCATGTGATTTTTGACATGTCCTTAAACTTACGTTTACATTCATTCATTTAGCAGATGCTCTTCTCCCAAGCATCTGCTAAATGAATAAATTTTAATGTAACTTTGTTTAAGAACATGTCAAAAATACAACGAGTGCATTACATCAACAGAAAGAGAGACTTCGATGCAGACGTGTGATTCCAGACTTTTTCCAACATTGTTTATTATACATTCCAGTACTATCCAGTATATTAATAGGATGTACCAAATATTTATCAGCTATGTGAATATGAAATTCATTTCAGATATGTGTTTGACATTTCGTACTATAGCTTGGTAATATTTTAAATGAATTTTAATTGAAATACAAATTCTTATTTAAAGAAAGAAAAAAAGCATCAAAAATCTTTCGTCCTCATCATTGCTCTGGTTTGAGATATGGCTTTGGCTGTGATATTAGCCATGTGTTTCAGAGCTGTTTAGTCATGGGAAATAACTGGCAATGATCCGGAAAGGCGGAGGGGAGTAGAATATTTAGGAATGTGCTTGGAGGGAAACAAATGTGACAGAAACTGCAAAAGATTTAAACAAGTCGCATACTTTACAATTTTACACTCGGATAGGTCTCAGCGTCTGAACTAAGCCCGTGTTCACTGATACACAGCATTGTTCTTATTCTGAACTGCCAGAGCGCAAGGACTTTTCACCATGTATAACCTTCAGATTTTTATGTTTACGCACTTTCCCAACTCGTTTTATAAAGACACAAGCCGGGTTTTATTCCCCTTGAAGGAGTTGTAAGGCTGGATGTTTCCTATAAAGCAGTTTTATTAAATATTGTGAGTTAGTGAGAGAAGCCCTGAAAGCCCACTGCAGGATTTTATTACATGAACGAGGTACATTACCCAGCCATTCATGGCCAAGAATGCCTGTCTGGTTTTCATTCTCCTCCAGCCAGGACACAACTGAGCTCAGTACAGATGGCATAGCGGAGCAGGAGAGAAGGAATGACAGCTTGTGCTCAGAATTCACAATCCTTTGTTACCTAACATTCAAATTGTTAATAAACAACCTTGGAGTTAACATTTTCTGCCAGTCTGGTTGCCTGCGTTCGACTAGCGGTCACCGTATTTCTATACCGTCGAACAACAGCATCAACCAAGTCCATGTGAATGTACAGCTTGATCGCAGAGATACACAGACAGTCACCGCACTGCTGAGAGAGAAAGCAATCTGGTTCAAGCAGTTTTTTTTCCTCTTAACCCTAAAAAACGTTTGTACCAACTTTTTATTTTACCTTACTTGCTTTGCCGAATCATCATTTTAAATAACATACAACTCAATCTTAAGTAACGTGAATTTTACAAATACCTGCCTGGACAATTTCTAGCAGTTTGCTGTCGATTTACACTATTATTTCAGTTTTTAACTATGTATTCAATGTTGAGACCCTGTAGGATGATATAGTCAAAGGTCATCTTCACAGCAGAGTACTGACAGCGAAAGCTTCGTTTTATGCTTCAGTCAACATTGGCAACCCATGATTCACACACGTTCCTCTGGATTTTAAAACCAGGCTACTATCCAAACTCTATGGCAGTGAAAGGAAGTGACAGGTCTGAATTATGAGTTAAGAAGAATTTCACAACCATGACACTGCTTCAAAGATGAAAATGTGAACATTAGAAGCAGTATCACTCAAAATGCACCCGCACGTCAGTCATGTGCACTTTTTTCTTTCGGAAAAAGACAGAAATAAACACCAGGAAAGACAGTATTTTGTAACAATCTTTACAGTCAAAATTTTGAAACACAAATATCTTTACTCAAATGTGGTCATAAGATGATCGCACAGATGAAGGGAGAATAAATACAAATGTTACAGTGACGTCGCCATGTCACGGCAGGCCGAGAGAACTGGGACGGAAAGACCCAAGTGCGGAGTCATTCGTCTGGAGTCAGAGGATCAGGTAAGTTCTCGGTATCAGGGACAGGCGGAGGGTCGGTCGATCGACGGTCGGGGTCAGAGCGGGAATCCATGGGTGAGGTCAGGAGACAAAGCGAAGAGTCGGTCGAACGGCGATCGGAGTTGAAACGAAGATCCGTGGACGTGGTCGAGAAACAAAGCTGGGGTCAAAACCGGAGACCGTCAACTGAGAACTGGAGATGGGTATGAGCAAGGAGTCACAAGGAAGGGCGGTTGTCTCTGACGAGATTCCGCAAAGGTATGGGAGCTGAGGAGGGTCTTTAAAAGGGTGAGCGGTTGATCAGGTGCTGGAGCAGAGTCAGGTGTTGTCGGTTGAGTTGTGGGTGTGGACGTGACATGCCAGGGCTAGCACGATTAATGGTAAACCTTGCTTGTTAGAAGCACAAAATAAATAGATAGATAAATAAGCATGTCAACACCAAATATCCTTGTTTCACAACATGGTGGTAATGGCGCTCAGTTCTGAGTAATTCGTTTTCAGGTATAACAAATTAAAAATACATTCTGGGTAAGTGTGAGTGTAAGTGAAATGTAGTAATTTCAGGAATTTAAGGAATTTAGTATTTAGTAATAATTCAATGTTATTGCAGAAAATGTCCAAATACTGAGTGACCATGATCATGTTTCAAAGTGTCGGTCTGGAATAAAGACTTTTAATTGCTGCGGGGGATCTGTGACTTTGCCTTTGTGCGACTGTCCTTTGTGGCACTCTTAGCTACTCCGGTTTGTAGCTGCATCGTGAAGAAAAATGTTCTTATTTCTCATAGGGAGATTACATTGCATCCCCATAATGTCACTTAAATTTTTGCAAATTATGATATAAACAAAGCCCTCACAGGAATAACAGATTTTATAAAATTTATGCACAGATGGATGGTTTCAGACATTGAGGTTTTGCCAGAATTTTGCTTCTTAGGACTTTTGGCTCAAGTTGATGTTGTACTGGTGAGTAGTACGTTAGTCGTTAGAGAGGAAGTGAGGAAGTTATGTTCATGGGTGGCTTGACCACTGCTATCACAGGGTGAGGCCCTGCCTCATTGTAGGCTTGTATTTTATTTTGGGTAGTCTCCGGAGCCTAACATGCAGTATTTCAGCGACTCGGCTGTCATCTCAGCAGGATAAAATTGAATATTTTATTTATAGTGTTTTTGTTAGCTAGCACTGCTCTCTCAAACATGAAAATTGGCTCCCGGGATGGTGAGGATGGAGACCAAGATGAACACCATTCATTTCCAGTGGAGAAACCAGGAAGATGAAGGCAACTTTTGTCAGTGGATTCCTTTTGTTTGGGAGGCTGTCCTCGGATTCCTAGACCTCACTGCGGAGAAACATCTGCATCCTGTGGAATGAGCCATCATCTGTTTTCAACGTCACACTGCTGAATTCCAGGATTACCGGAACACTCTGAAGAAGAGACAGCAGCAGGGCAAACACTCTGTTTTAATTTACTAGAGAGTGTCTGACTTTGGATGGGGAAGTACAGAGCTGTGGTGATACACGTGAACCCCTTTGTGACAGCAGGCACTGTAAGTGCTATCCTGATGAAGTATGTTGAGGTCCAATAAAGTTTCAGGACTGTCTGGGATGAGCTAGGTATTTGGAATAGTCATAATCATTTTGATCTTCACCTGTGCTTTAACCCTACGGGGATTGACAGGTTTAACCAGCCCCTGCACATTTATCCATGAGTGGCAGCCTGGGCCTCCTGTTGTGCCATGGACAACCTCCTTCTTGCCATCTGTTTGAGGACCAGATCATGTAGGCCCTTGCCACTGCGCTCAGTGTGATGGAGAGGAGCATCTTTCACAGACCTGCTCCCACCGAAAGCCTTCCTATGAGCCGGTAGCGTCTTCATGAGTGGAAACGATTGGGGAAAGCGCGAAGGCTTCAGCCAACAACTGTGGCAGCTTTGAAAGAGTGAAATTGCTTCGTATGGGTATTTCAGAGAGCTGAATTTCTTTACTGTGTTTTTAAGTTGTTCAAGGGAGCTGGTTTACTCTTTTTATTCTATTTACAGTGGGTTCCTGAGAAACAGTGTAACTGGGGATGATGGGGGTTGAAGTTAGGTGTGATCTCTGCTGAGCACCCGTAAATAATGTGGTGACTGACAGGTTCTCTGGAGGGGAGAAGGGTGGGGGTTGTTGTCAGAGTTTCTGTTTATAGCTTGGTTACCATTGTTTGGATTTTTGGGTTTTGATTTCTCTCTCTCTCTCTCTCTCTCTCGCTCTCTCTCTCTCTCTCTCTCTCTCTCTCACACACACACACTTCCTATCTTGTACTTTACTGGGTCACGTGTTCCTGTTTATGTTGTTTCTGATAAAATGACAGACTGTATTACTGGAGTTACATCATCGTTCTATTGCAAAATTATTTGAGTTTCCATTTAAACGTATTCCTTGTTATGTAAGTATAATGAAGAGAAGGAGAATTTCAATACGTTTAAATATTGGCAATAAAATGAAAAATAGCCCACTCAATGATGCATTCAAAACTTAGATGGTACTCATTTCAGCTTTTAACAGTACAGTAGCTGTAGTGTTGTTTACAGAGTCTACCTTACTTCAGTACATCTTTATAGGGTATTTTCAGGGACATCTTAGCTGTGTTTTAAGTGAGAAGTCGCTCCAGGCACTTTGATACATTTATTCCGGGAATGTGACAGGTTACAAGTTTCGCTGGAGCCACGTTCATTTAACTACTTAAAAGCCCTTCTGTTTAAAGTGAAATTTGTCTCTCTCGGTCTGCACTATCAGATATTTCAAATAAATATGCAAGGCCACTTAGGGCACTTTGATCTATGTATGCTAGAAGTGCGACAGGATAAATGTTTACTGAAATCATGTTTAGTCAACCATTTAAAAAAGAAAAACAAATCTTAAACAAAAAGCTTGAGCTGTTGCTTGCTTTCTTCTTTTCAAACCACTTCTTTTTCTTGTATGGCTTCCTTTCTTTGCCCTCAGTCTCTCACAGCTTATATTCTGGAGAGCTCAGTGCTGGGGCCCCAACCCTTCTCCATTTATACTTCTTATCTTGGCTCTATCACTGCATCATTTCTTCACACATGTCGTCCCACCGCTGCTATGCTGAGGATACCCAGCTCTTCTTCTGTTCCCCCCCACAGCTATTGCAACCTCCTCCTCGGATGTTTCTGTTTGAAGAACAGATCGCTACAACTGAACCTCTCCAAGACCTATTACGAACTCTTGGTCAAGTTGTGCACTTCTGTGACATCATCTGCTCCATAGGTTAAGACCCATGGAATAATGATCAGCTCACATGCTTGCAACTCCCAGCAAACTGAAGCCACAACTCAGTCCTGCACATGCGTCCTGTATAACATTCGTAGGACTGGCCTATATTTCACAACACACTCTACAGAGCTTTTGGTGCAGGTTATGGTGACATCCACCTGGACAGCAGCAACACCCTCCTGTCTTGTTCTCTGGCCTCTCAACCGATACAAAATGCTGTGGCACAAGTTGTGTTTGACCTGCCAAAGTGTTCCCATCTATCTCCCTCCTTCATTTCTTTCCATTAGCTTTCTATTGCTGCCCTAATAAAGTTCAAGACTCTGGTCATGGCCTTCGAGACTGTCAAGACCTCCTCATCAACGTATCCGCTGTCTGAGGCCTGCAGACCCGATCACTACCTGTCATCCCACCTGCTTTGCTACTCCACCTCTGACCGCTCAGTGGTCCTGTGCACAGGAGGTCTGCCGGATGCATCTCAATTCAATTGAGCTCAATTCAAGAGGGCAGGAAGGGTCACAAATCTGTTTCAGACCCATTTCTCTCCTGCTCTATTATGTGCTCCTTTGAAGAAAGAAAACAGTAGTCCCAAGCAATAATGTATGCCAAATGTGGTGCTTGACTATTTCACTGCACTTTGAGAATGTCTGTATGTGCGTTTCTCTGCCCACTTGTGAAACGCACTTTTGTTTTATCTGAGTCATACATCGCTTTGCAGAAGTGCTAAACGAGAAAATGCAAATCAGTGCAACACGAAGTAAGTTTAAAGTCTTCTTTTTCTATACATTCGACACTGAAAGGAATTTCTGGGAACTGTGTTCCAGTAAAAGTTTGGTGCAGAGTAATGTTTCTGAAGGTGTTGAAGTTTGGGTTGACTTGATTTTATTACTGTATTTGGCCTGATAAAGAAGCATCTGTTTTCAAATAACAAAAGTGCCATATTTCAGTACATTTTTGTCTGGCTGTACTTTCAGGCTGCCTAGTATGTTGAATAATTCTGCATCATGGCAAAGAATGGGGTGTCTTCTTTCTCCCTGTGAGAAAAAGCAGCGAATTAAAAAGGCCGCTTTCTGAAGAAGGTAAAGGAAGGAGAGGGCTGTGTTTTTTGTCATGCAGCGGAGGCAAAGAATTTTGACTAAATTTTCAGTTCCAACACTTAACACTCTATGGAGTCCAGAAGATGGCATCAGAAATACAATTTTTTAGAGGCTAGCGCAACGCATTATAACTTGCATGCAACGTCGTGTGCGCGCGCTGGTGCACACGTGGGTTTTTGGGCGCGTGCTTTTACAATTTTTGGCGCTCATTGACAAAAAAGTTTTAAAAATGTTTTAAACTGCAGTAGAATATGAGTTTGGCTTCTCGAGCAGGTATTTCACTAAAGCAGACTCGAGCGAAATATGGTAACAAATGACAAAGATGAACTTCCCAGCAACTAAAGAAATCTAGAGGACAGGTTGTAGGTACTGTATCAGGAACTCTATCAGTCTTTCTGCTTCATGTTTGCTGACTTTACTGCTGTGGCTAAATCGTGTAGAAATATTCTAAAATCTCTCTAGAATGAGAAGCTCTGACATTAACAGTTTTATGAAACCCGTGCTGTCCCTGTTGCTAATATTAGGTACAATTACTACTGTCAGATCTGTTTTCTTGTCGGCGACATTTGCAACAATACAGACATGAAAATGATGGTATGAGGTTTTTCTAATTTGCAATGAACGCAAAGTATTGCATTTGTCTGAACTGTGCTTGTTAAATTTAATTGTCCAGTATAAAATAATGAAATCAAAGAATGAATTCAATTCACTCTTGTCTAGAATATATCATTCAGTAGAAGACAGTGGATAATGAAAAGCTGAAATTTACTGCCATCAAGCAGAATCTGGAAGCTCTTGTTATTCTGATGTCCTGCATGCATCACCTTTGTGCTGGTTTCGATATATACTGTGTGTATAAATAGATATGTGCGTGTGTGTGTGTGTGTGTGTGTGTGTGTGTGTGTGTGTGTGTGTGTGTGTAAGGCTTGAGTCCAAATATGTAGCCGTTTGCTTAGCCTGTGTTTCAAAGAAATCACCACTTCTTTCACCCCCTTTTTACTCAGGTGGAGAACACAATGAGACAACGGCACAAATGAGGGAAAGGAGGTTCCGTGTCCTCTGGTAAGAGAACCGTAAAAAATGTTTGCAAACTAAAGATATAAAGGCATTATCAGGTATCTCAGCAAGTATAATAGGATAATATGTGATTAAGCTGAGTGATTTCCCAATTAATAAAATGGCAGTAATCAGAAGCGCTTGAATGACTTGACAGACTATGCTAGGGGTTCTTTTGGCAGAAATTAATGTACTGTGCTCCTGATATAATCTCTTGATAAATTTTTTCTTTTACCACTTAAGACCTGGCATTTTGATTTGCATGCTGTCAGTGAATTTGGACGGCACGATACGGGAGGAATAAAAATCCTCCCAATCTTATTCAAGGCAGCAGCGCTGCGCCGGATCTCCGGCCCCCTCGCACCAGTGTGTTGCCCCTGGGCTGGAATCAAAAAATTCTAGCCATTCGGGTGCAAAGTGTCGTGTTCTTGCTAGTAGGTAGACACCCAAACTGAGGACAAAACTTTTAATGCAGCTGAAAAATGGTAAATATTCTCACCTCTGAAACAAATTGATTATTTTCTGTTTAAAGGTGGCAGGTTTGACTCCTTTCTTAGTTGTTTTATTGCTTCCTACTTTTTTTTTTTCAAATCCAAATGAGAGTGTAAATATAGAATGGATTTTTATTAAAGATTATGAATGTCAACAACATACACTTACTACTTTAGCGGACGCTTTTATCCAAACCGACTTTCAATGAACTCTATGTAGTGTTATGAGCCCACACACCTTATTCACCGCGGTGACTTACACTGCTAGATACACTACTTACACTGGATCACTCATCCATACATCAATGGAACACACTCTGTCTCTCTGTCACTCACACACTATGGGGGGACCTGAACAACATGTCTTTGGAGTGTGGGAGGAAACCAGAGCACCTAGAGGAAACCCACACAGACACAAGGAGAACATGCAAACTCCACACAGACTGAGCGGTGATCGAACCCACGTCCTCTCACACCACCCAGGCACTATGAGACAGCAGCACTACTTCCTGTGCCACCGTGCAACACCCCGTACATAAAGATAACATTAAAAGTAAAAACAATAGATGGCAAGATTAGGTGTTTGCTCTGATTTATGTCCCATCTGAGATGCTGCTCAGCAAAAAAATATATGTGTAAAGTATACAATGTAATTGTGAGCTGTCAGAAGTTTGATTCGTGGCACAAGTGAGGGCAAACTGTAATAGGCAGGTCTGCGGGCCCACTGTCGGAACCCCGAGGAGCATTACCCCCCCCCCCCCAAGTGACCACCAGAGGTCCAGAAACTGCTGATGTTTATTAAATATTGCACCATAGGCTGCACAATTGCTGGAAAAAATTGCGACATTTAATTTGTCGACAGTTTCTCTGTAGAATCTCACCTTTACAGAGCTGCACACATTCGCTGCTTAGCGCTGCCGGGCATTTCAGAATGGCACTTTTGAGTGAAACGGTAGTTGTGACACATCATTTTGGGTGAGTGCCTTACACAAGACAGGCAAGTGAAAGGTTTGACAGTTTCATGTAAACATGAAAGATTAATGGTTATTAAAAATGCCTTTGGTAATGATATTAAGATTTGCATGCAAAAATTAATTGTTCCAAAAACATGTTTTTAAATCATTTCAGCTACCTCTGTATATGAATATTATACTATAGTACATACTGTACATCTAGACTATATTATACGACTGCCTTTCTGCAATGGCCACTATTTTCATAGGAACACATTTCTTGTCAGCTTTGTTCAAGTGCTCTACACTAAATTACTTACAACAATCTGCTGAGCCGCACAAAAAAGCAATGCAACATACTCCGTCACTGTTGCACGCTATGGGCAATTTAGAGTGGGGGTGGGAACCCACACAAACACAGGAAGAACATACAGAAATCCCATACATATATAGCTGCATTCAAACCCATAGGTGCTCCTGCATCCCAGGCACTGTGTGGCACCAGTGCTACCTGCTGCTCCAGTATATTTTGCATTGTTGACAAAAGACAAAGCTTTATCTCTAAAGTCAAACATATGGGGGAACTATGTGGGCACTTGATATAAAAAATACGCGTACATGTAAACAATGAGAAGGGAAGGGTTATTAAAACATTGAAGTGCCTGATGGCACTAACCAAAGAACAGATGTAGTTTACTTTCCTAATAAGCCTGATATTGGCAGAAAGACTTTTATGAAACAGCTTCACATCGAACATATGTGGTTTACTTCACTAATATTCAGGCACGGAGCGGGGCTCTATTTAATTCTACTGCAAACATTGCCTACTTTACACAGGCATTTAAAATAAAATGAAATTTAAATTCTTCTACAAACTCATAAAATGGTCACTAATCTCAAATTTTTGTCTCATTTTAAAATCAGACGAATGAAACATGCATGTGATTAACTGTATCCTCTCAATGTAGATATTGTGTGGGAAATATTGATATTTGGCTGTCCTAATTTTGAGCCTCTAAATATGGCAGTCAGCATTTTTAATTACTTAATTTGCACATTTAGATAACCCACAGAGCTGAAGTCATGATCAGCACTATCAAAATTCCCATATTTATTTACAAGTGCTAGAACTGTAATCCATGAAATCCTTACCAATCCCTTTAAGAAGGATTAGTTAATCCACTTCAAAAAATTGTGTGCGAAGCCTTCAGCTCTTGTTTCATGTCACCAGCAAGCGGACAGTCACTCAGTCAAGTTTCCCCTTTATTCTCTGCCTTTAATTAGACATCTAATGTGGAATTTAAAATTAAAAAAAAAATTAAATTAAAAAAAAAAAACTGTGGGCCACGCATCAAATGCCGAGGTTGTGTTCAGGTTTCTGCCCCCACTTAACTTTAATTATGACGCAAAGACAAAAGCTGCCAAGGACCAAAGTTCTCCCTGTGGCCTCTGCCAAACCATGTATGACAGTATAATCTCTCAGTAAGGCAGGCTTCAGTCTGGAGGTAACATAATTAATGTTAATATACTAACATGGGTTTTTCTGTGACAGCCTTTATCAGAATGACTATTAAATCGCATCACTGAGAAATGATACAGAGCCTAGAATCAAAACAATTAACTTTTCCTTTGCCTATTACCAGTACTATAAGAGAAAAATCATTAAAAGTGGCATTCTACTTCACAACTGCTAAATTATCACTTGAAATAG
This sequence comes from Scleropages formosus, assembly GCF_900964775.1. Classification (NCBI taxonomy): domain Eukaryota; kingdom Metazoa; phylum Chordata; class Actinopteri; order Osteoglossiformes; family Osteoglossidae; genus Scleropages; species Scleropages formosus. The sequence continues at coordinate 25,513,345 of NC_041813.1, forward strand.
GTAATCACTTACGTCTTTTTACAGAAACATTTCCACATTCCCATATTCAAAAGAATATGTAAAATGCAATTGATGAAGAATTTTTTTCCACTGAACTACATATCATTCTTTACATTCTAAGTTTACTTTATGTTTTTAATTCTGAAAGAAAAAAATCTAGTTTGCGTAAGTTTTCACAACCCTGAAGTCAATGATTTTTTTTTTTTTGGTCATCTTGGCAGAGCTGCTCAAGTTCTTTTAAGTTGGCTGGGGATTGTCTGCGGACTGCAGTCTTCGGGTCTTACCACAGATTTTCCGTTGGCTTCAGATTTGGGTTTTGGCCGAGCCACTCTAGGACGTTCAATGCTTTCTTCCTGAGCGACTCCGTTGTTGCTTTTTCTTGGGTCTTGGTGCCAATGCCCTGCTGAAAGGTGAATCTTCTCCCCAGTCCCAAGAAGTAATAAATACACAGCCATATTAAACTATTTGCTCAGCAGCTCCTGGATAATGTTACAAAGCGTTTTAGAATCTTCTCCCATAATGTTCAGAGGCATGCGAAGAAAAGAAATATATAGCATATATATATATATATTTTTTATATATACACACACGTATTCCATTCAAGGTGTACCCCTTTTCAGCCTTATGCCCAGTGTTTCCAGGATAGGCTCTGGACAACCGTAACCCTGATCAGGACATGATGTTAATGAAAATGGATATAGACACACACTCACATAAAATTGTTATGCATTTCCAGGATTTGCGAGCATGACCCTGGAATTTAAACAGTCCCACATGCTGACAGCTTTAGGGCCTGGTGACACAGCAGGGTGATCTCTACAGAGCCCCTTCTCATCATTCTCCTCCGTGCGCGAGCGCACACGCACTGGGCCAGAATTACGGAAGGACTTGGATAGTCTTTTAGAAACACTCGTGATTTCAGCTGAGAAAAAGTTCGACAAGTTTGATCTGAATAATTTATCACGCTGGTGTTTTAACTCCCTTTGTTCTAGATCCAAAGGATATGCGTTTTAAGCTTTAATAGTATTTGTGGCTAGACTTATTATGTGTGATCAAATAATTCTCAGTCCAGGGATTTTCAAAGCGGGATTTTTATTTTATTTCTCTCAGCCATGAAAGTTATTGAGGCCACATGGGTATTCTTGCCTCCTCTTTCCTTTCTCTTTTAAAAATTACAAATATATAGATGTGTGTCCCGGGTATTTAAGAGTGTAACATTCCTCCAAGGGCCTTTAAGTATTTATTATTTTAAACATTTATTTTGTTAAGTCACATTATTAAAACAAACTAAGTCTAGTTCAATGGTAAATAAAAAGGGCTGACTTTCAGTTGATCCAAAAAAATGTTTTATTCTTGAATGGTGCAATTTTGTCGATGAATCTAAACCAAATTATTTAGGGCTGAGGGACACAGGACATTGACAGCTAGACCATTAGGGGATACACATCATGAGTCAGTTCAATTAGGGAAAAGAGGAAAGTTGCGTGCCAAACCGCTTACCTTACTTATCTTGCGTCATTACTATGTTTTTTCGCAAGACAAGTGTACCGGGCACAGGGAATGACCATACGTAGGGCAGTAATTGGTGCACTTAGAGATTTTACAACCTATTTTACTCTCATTCAGATAAATAAATGTTGCAATGGAACACAAAAGAGCCATACTGGCTCAAACAAAAGGAAAAGGAAAACAGAAGTATTGCAAGACGACTGTAAAGAATATCAACAAAAAAACCCAAAGCCAAGCACCCTTGAGTTCTTGCACTGCGCCGCTTCCTAACTCATTCCACGTCTTCAGTCTCTTCCAACCAGCTGCCTGTGTGTCTTTGTCCTTCTAGCCACTGGCAGCTGGTCTTCATTAAGCAGACTTGGCATAGGGGTGGGCTGAGGAGGGGGCTCTCCATGAAATTCTGCCCCACCCCCATTGCTCACTCCTCCAGTCAACAACCCGTACAGCCATCTTGCCTCTGGCCCCAAGTTCTAGAAAACCGTCAGTTGGCTTCAGCGCTGGCAGTAGAGCTCGTCGCCGTTAAGAAGCTCGTATCCAGATGGGACCAGCAGTCAAGGAAATGAGGGTGGGGTTTAGGTTAATTTCAGCCCATTTTTCAACCTGTATTCATAACACGTCTTGGTTCTGATTGCAGTGCGCTTAAATACAGTCTTTGTTTTCCTTTACATTCAGTATTTGTGAAGATGCAAGGAAACAATGTTATTTCTAACCATACTGAAGACTCATCTACTGTGGTCTGACCACAAGGCTAGGTTTTGGTCATTTCAGCTAGGTTGGGAGAATGTTCCTGTGGAACTCATTAGTCTAATGCTGCGTCAAGCTCACCGGGGCCAAAAAATGGGAGAATGAGGCATGTCCACCCAGAAGAAAATATTGCAGAAACCTGGACAGACCTTCTTAAAAGGCCAGACTTTTCTTCTTTTCATTAAGGAGCTGTAGCCTCCCCCCCTTTTCCAGTGAACAGACACAGTGTTTGCCACGCAGTTTTATTCCAATCACAGTGTTTCCATTGGCATAGTTTTTTAGCCAATTAAAAATTTAGACAGTTCCATAATCACATCTTTACACATTCACACAGCAGTCTTTTTCAGCCTTTTGCTTATGTGTGTTATTGGTTAGAAAATGACAGTAAGCACCCAAAGTAAATACTCAATAGGGCAAAATTTTTAAAATGCTCTCAAAAGTGTTTAATCATTTCTATTGCAGCTAAATTTTTGTTTTTGCAAAGCAAGTCCAGGAACCCAGCTGAGAACTGGCTGTGGCCCAGGTTGTGATCCAGTGACTGCTTTGTGGAACAGTGCTTTATATCCCTCCGAACATTTTTTGGAAAAGATGATAAAATAATTCACATATTTAATACAGTTCAAATTCCATGAAAGGTCAAAAGGGTACAAGTCAGAAAGCCTTTAGGATCATCAGAACCCCATTACCTTTGAATTTCAGTGGTGTCATTAAAAAAGAAAAAAAAAAAAAAATCACATAGGCCTCTTGTGATTCAGTCAGTAAAGTCAGCAGATTTAGCTGTACCTAAGAGCATGTTCTCCGCTGAATATAAACCATCGTCAATCACCACGGCTCAGAAGTTAACTTGTGTGCTTCTATGTTTGAGGGTCAAGAGAAGGCTAAGCAAAGTAGCTAAGGAGCATACAGACTTTGAGTTAGACAGCTGGCAATTAGAACAGTCTGACAGATAAAGCAATTAATTTCCCAGTTATCTTTACTGTCATGTCAAAGGGCAGAGAATGAAAAAGGCAATTGGTTCCAGCAATTACAGCTGCAACATGAAACATCTTGTTCTTTTTATAATTCTCATTACCCCAACTCGAGTCCTTACCTTACAGCGTGCACTGAGCAGCCTGGGTACATGGAAGAACTCGTAACAGAAGTTCATCGCTTTTGAACTGTCTAACGGCCTTACAAAATGCAGTATACCACCACTGCCGTAAAATTTCAAATTAAAAAAGAAAAAAGAAAAAAGAAAAAAAACAAAAACCACAGCACCACAAATCATTCCCTGAAACCTTTTCGGCCAAAATATAAGTACAAATGTAAAACTTTTAGGAATTTTCATTGGGCCCCAAAGTACACCCCAGTCTATTATGGCACGAGTATTTTCAAAGGAATAAAAAATAATAAAGCGATATAAAATGGAAATAATATAAAGATATGGATGTCACTGGTTATACGGGGTTTCAGTTCTGACAAGTATGTAAATATGGACCATATTTATTTTTAGACATAACAGTTATATAGCTCATTTTACATAAGAGCTAAAGAGTTTTTCTTTCTAAAGCAACATACAGAAAATTACTGTTTCTTGTTCCATAGCAGCAAAAACACATCAAAAGCTTTAGATATTTAAGTAAATGTCTATAATTCTTGCAAAAAATTGCTGAAGAAGCACATTTAGAGTAAACGCAAGTTTATATGTGGATGTTACAAGTATTTATTAGCATTACAGTTTATTAGGAAAAAAATGACTTTTTTCAATTGTTTAAAAATATGGAAAAAAACAAGTTTAACAGCTTTGTATAATTTTTTCTTATGCTTTTATTGCAGGGGATACTGGTGGAACCACAAAACTGTAAAATAGTTTTATTTAGATTTTTAAAACCACATTACTATTCACACTTCAAGTATGATGTGCCAAATATTTCCTAATAATGGCAAATTTCTCTATCAGTCATAGCTTTTCTGTTTTTCCCATCTTTTTTCTTTAATCATGTCTTTCTCCTTTCACAACCACTTTCGCTCAGGCAATTTTGAAGCTCCCTGTCTAAGTAATAAATATGACCTATGGTGGTCAAGCATCAAAGAGCAAGGTAAAATCCGTTATAATCAAAGGAACACTGACAGCTCAGCTAAAAAGGACTAACTATGGGAAATTGGCTAAAAAATAGCTGCAAACCACAGAGACTGAATTTAGCAGTCCTGCACATAAAAGGCATGAAGAACTGTGGGGGGGGGGACGAAAAGTTACTGGAACAATATCAGTGGCTCAGTGAAACCCAGGTTGCATTGGTCTGTGTTTATAGCAAATGATAAATGTCAGTTTTAGTACACTGCACAGGTAAATCGTTCATTACAAATCAATAGACATGCTATGGTAAAATATCAAATTACTTTTCATTCATAGTGTTCACCATAATTTCAGTATATATAATCAAAGATAGGAATCAAATGGGAAAGGTTAGTAAAATTTTTGAATCAAGCCGAGCACATCTGATTATGTCAACGCATAAAATCAAATACTTAATTCCATGATATTTGTAAATTAAACGTAAGAATAAAAATATTAATTGTTAAGTTCACTGTTCAGTTGAGAGCGGATAATCGAACATGACGTATCTTCCTGCTTATTAAACATACGGCACGTGGGTATAGAAAACAGTAACCTCTTATATCCTGTATGAGGTGAGTCCGTGGAGAAAGGGAGCAACAGATGTTCAGATTAGGTGACAAACCACATTTTTTTTTTAAGAACAGGTCACATAAATATATGTTTGTTTTAAAAACTAGAAAAATGTATACTTTCTGTGGAAGAACATGAGGGAAAAAAATATGTTTAACTATATTCGTTCATTTTCATTAACAGCTCACCCAAGTAAGGGTCATGGGGGTCCAGAGCCTATGCCGGAATCAGTGGATGCATGGATGCAAAGTGTGTGGGGGGGTACACCCAGGAACGGGTGCCAGTCCAACACAGGGTAGCCATATACACACGATCAAACGCTATGGGCAATTCAGCGTTGCCAGTCCACTTGAACTGGACACCTTTGGACTGTGGGAGGAAACCTACATGAAGACAGAACATGGAAACTCCTCTCGGAATAGACTAGATTCAAACCCACAGCCTTACCGATTCCACCACGATAGCGCCCACAGCTAAGAAATTTTAATTTAAAGCAAATAAAAAGAGTAAAGTAACAACTCTTGTCTCACAAGCATACAAAATGAAGAGCTTGGCTTGTTTTTTGATGTGGGGTTCCCATGTGCAAAGTAATGAACAGAACCTTCTCCTCGTACAAATGGCAGGCCTTAACAGCATTCCCACTATTTGGACTCTCTCTGTCTCTGTCTCTAGTGTTTTGACAAGACGATTCATGCCTTTTCATCAATGAATTATAAATAGCAAACTACAGTTTAATTACAAAATCCAGCTAGAGCCCTACAAAGCAAATTCAACTATTAACCCACTCCTGTTACCCTTTACACACCTACAGAAACCAATGCCTTTATAACATTTTTAACGGTGCGTAAGACTAACGAACACAGATAGAAAAAAACTCCTTAGGGAGCAGACAGGGAAAGGACACAGTAAAATCGCATCAGTCTACAATAACAGACAGTGTGGGCATGAATTGTAAAGTCATTTTTACGTAACTGACAGTGAAATACATTTAAAGCATGAAGCTGTGATTAAAACGATGCAAATACTTTGAACGTAGCTGCCTCGAAAGTAATAACAGTTATATAACCTCAAAGAAAAAGTTAACCTAGTAAATATTCTCCAAAGACATCCCTTGTTTGTTCACAAAGCCACATTGTCTGGGTTTTCAGCGTGTCTCCTCGTGTCACTTTTTCTTACGGTCAAAATGATGCATGTTCAAAAAATCGGAGGAAAAAAACAAAAGCAAAAAAAAAAAAAAAAAAAAAAAAAAACCAAAGTTCTTGAGAAGTTGGAACAAACTAGGAACAAAGTCCCGCAATAGTGGAAAAAATCAGGATCATGGGATGTGTCACGCTGGAGTCATATGGACCTGATTATATAAAATTAACCGAGGACAGTCACTGAGCAGTCATTGCCAGACAGCTGTGAACTAGTGAATAAAGCTCTACCCAAGTTCAGTTGACCTTGAGAAACGCACATCTGCGTATTACAATATACTTTTAATGTCTTTTTGAAAGCACCATCTGTTGCAAAGTGCTATCAACCATACAAATATAAAAAAGAGAGACTAAGGAAGGAATTTCTTTTCCCTCAGAACTGAAAGGTATCTTACATAGAGAAATTTCGAACAGCAATCGTTGCCAAAGATGCCATGTGCACCTTGGGAACACAATTCCACGTACAGTGTCACCACAGTAAGTTTTCCAATATGAGCATTAAATCTCTGGATCAATTGAACTGTTATGTAATACAAGAAAATGTAGTTTCACATCATAGTGACTTGGCAAAACTTTGAGTCAGTTTAAGAAGTCATCATAAAGACTACATTGACATGTTGGCATAGCACTCATACATAAAAACGCTATTTAATTTCTGTAAAAAAGGACATCACCTAGTCATACATAACACATGGATACTCATACACTCTATGTATGCTACCAACTAAGCAAAAATAAGCACCAGATTAAGAGGACAAAGCATAAACATCATGTGTAAGGTGTGAATTCAGCGTAAAGCAGGTGTATTGGTTTCACTTTCTGTTTTTATTTCCGTGTTAATGACGATTTATTTCTTTGGCATGGACAAATTAATGTAGTGCACAAGCAAAGAATGACTTAAAAGCATTTACTTCCTGAAATGCCAGCCCTACTAATATGCACCATCGATGGAAACGGAGACAGAACAAAGCATTCGGTTGCTCTCCTTAAAATTGCACAATGGAACTGCTCTTGAATCACTTTGATTCATATTTTACAAAGATGTTTTGAATAGGCAGTACGTAACAGTAGAAACGATCCTTTTTCCATTTACTTCACTCAGGGTCACCAATAAGCATTAGCATGCATAAATTTGTGTGGTGTGTGAGCAGCCTTTCCCGAGGAGATATTAATGTTGCTCAGCATCCTGACTTGCAGCGAGGATGAGTCACCACCTTTGGCAATAGATGACTGTGAGCAGCTCTGACAGAAGCCCCCTATCCTAGGCCATAACCTTTCAGCGCTGTGCACTCTGTGTTGTGACACATCCTTAAATATCTCACACGTTATCACCAGAAAGCTGAGCCGTCCCAGATCAGCGCTGCAAACCGCTATCCATATCCATACCTTGTTCTAAACCCATTGATTTCCCAAAGACTTTTTTTTTTGTTGTTGTTTTTTTGTTGTTTTTTAGATTCTACCGAAGATCAGGAATGACAATGGATCTGGAGTAGAATCCTGGCTGCGCTGTTGTCTCTTATCGGTTCCCACCAGAAGCCAGCGCCTTTCTTTCAGTCACGGTAATCCAGCATCTCTTTAAAAAGCAGCATTGACTTGTCATTTTGGTTCACTCGTGATTTTCTTCAGTGGTGTGAGCAATACTTTTGGTGTACCCATAAAATCCTCCAAATCCTCAGACAATCTATTACAGAAGTCATTTGCAATCTACTGCACAAACAACATCGTGGTCCGGTTTATAAAGTGTCTATGGTTTACAAGATTTGGGCCTTTCATTTTTAACAGCTCTTTGGGCTACATCTGACTCACCAATTACATCATCTGCTTCACTGGACACCAGGCCTTCAATCCGGTTGATGCAAAAGGCAGAGAATATTGCTTTAAGCTAATGCTATTCATATACCACAATAAAAACAGCCTTTAACGTAATATTATGTAAATATAATGGTATGACAGCTTCATTTAAAATGAATTGCTAAAGATTGCGCCTGAAAGCAGCCCCTTCCACTCCCTCATGCTTCATCCGGTTCTTGGTAAATAATTCAAGCTATAATTTCCAGCATTAGACCTAGAGATTTACAAATGCCAGCTCAACTCCCAGCAGATTTCAAAATATCTGTATGCAGAGAGGGAAACTGGAATGTACACGATGTCGGCCGGAGGGTCCCTCATCAACAGTTTGTTTGTAAACAGCGGATTAAGGCGCGGTAAATGCAGTCCCTGGCTAAATGCTGAAGGAGACACACATCTAAACACAAACACACGGAAAGTATTGCAATTTTTGCCTGGAGCTACTAGAATACACTGAAAATTAAATGAATCTATCGAACGCCATGTGTCCTCTGCATACAATGATAAATATGTGAGTGGAAATTAGATTTGAGCAAAGGCGTAAACATCTGAAATTTTCATGCTCTTTGATGTAAAGGCCACTACAAGGATCTCCGCCGTGGAACTTTTCCATGGACCACTTTATATTGGCATCAGATTTGGAATTAACTATTCAGAAGGCAAAATACTGCAGTCAAGCACTCTTGATCTTGCTTCTCTGTGCTCAAGTTCAGCCCAGAAAGACGAGACACCAGAATGACGTGACTCTGCTGCGTTGTGTGAAGCAAAAAGGTATTGTATACATTTTCATTCGGCGTAAAACGGCCGCCTTGTGATGGACTGGCGTCCCATCCCGGGTGGCTCCCCTCCCCGCGCCCTATGTTGCCGGGTTAGGCTCCGGTTGGCCACAGCCCCGCTCAGGACAAGCGCTTTTGGACGGTGTGTGTGTAAAACAGCTGAACAGGGATCTTTGAACCACATCTTTCAATCGTCTCTAAGAATGTTTCTTTCCGCATGTTTAGTATGTTGGAAAAAGTGAGCAAAACTAAAACCTGGAAAAACACGAAATACAACTATAGTTCAAAAACATTACAAGCACTTTTTTTGAACTGACACAGGGTTCGTATCCATCGTAATTTGTGAAAGCATACACACAGAGCTTCTATACTGGCAGAGCCATCGGATGAGTAGCAGCGAGTGCATCTCAAAAACTGGAAGGAAGAAGTAACATTTGCACAAGATGGCAGGGCCAACACAACACTGTTGACATACAAAGCTTGGGTCTTTACTCACACGGAATTACTGGCAGCATATTTTGACCATAGACATGTATGAAACGGTAGAGTGTCCTGGACTGAGGCTGACCATCCCAGTTGCTTTGGGGTAGACAAGGATTAAAGGCGGTGCCTTGTCTACTGTCGCCTTCAAGGACAGCAGGCAGCAACTCAACCTCATTAAGGGCCTCACTTGGCCGTGGGCCCACCTCACCTGTACACTGGTGGAAATCAACATCCTAACATTTTCCTCTATTCTCCTTCAAAGTGCAGTTGCCTACCTGCTGCTTGTTTCATTTCTCACGTTGCTGACCATCGCACATACCAGTCTAATACCAGTACAGCCAGCTGTTTTGGTGCATGAGTCAGCATGAGTAAAAAGGCTCAGCATACTGCAGAAATTATGCTTTTTTCATCGGTGCGGTGCATTCTGATTTCAGCATGACCAACAGAAACTAATTTGGCATCTTAACACACATTTTCTTTTTTTTATATTGTCATCTATCTTTGAAAATGAGAAATACTGGGAATAAACATGCAGCTGGGCAATAATATGTTGTGATTTACTGCTCGGAAACAAGCCAACGTAACATATTGAAAAAATTAAATTGTTAGTCTTCATTTGTTGCATGTCTTTGACTTAGACGTTTTCAATAGTATTCAGGTAACCAAGTGAAAACGGGGTTGCAACGAAATATCTGAGTAAAAGAACCGGCTAGTAGCGGACAATGTAGTAAATTCTTTCTGATGAATTCCACGGACCTTTCAAAAGCAAATTCAGCATCATCATCAGTTTTGGAACAGCACTGAAGTTACCACTGACTACATAAAGGCAGTTAATTAACATTGCTGTACAACCTATAGAAAAGTGCAGAAATTTAGGCAGTGTATCAAGGGAATAAAGGAAATCAGTCAGTTCCTTCTCTCATGCTCCTTTACAAAGTGAAAATTATATTACTCAACTAGCTGCTAATAAGAAGAATCATCTTTGTAAAGGAATTTATTAGAGGGAAATGAGAAATAAATGATAAACAAAATAGAGTGCACTGTTTGATGCATTCACCTCCTGGCTACCATATCAAATGAATGAAACTTCCATATTCTGAAAAAAAATGTTTATTTTGACCCCTTAAGGGTAGAATGAATGAGACAAATTTGGCTCCATGTTACTCTGCTGTCTAGATTTATCAGTCACCAAAACACGGGACAAAAACTGGCACATTAGAAACATTGATTGGAGTGCGGAAATAAACATTTCATTAAAATGTTCCTTGGTTTGCCGTAACATTGGCTTCATGTTAATTTGTTTTTTTTTTAATTAGTTTTATGAACCACACAGGGTCACAACATACTGGTAGAGGCAGTACATTGAGGAATTACAAATGTTCATGTACACAGGGCTATTTGTCAAAGGTCACAACATGTCACAGGTGTAGTCATATCACACTTTCTAATAAGTTTTAGCAGGGTGTTCGAACATTCCAGAATACTTCAGAATTGTCATTCAAATCAAATGTTAATTTGATTTGCCACCTTAACCATAAGGTGGAAGAAATTTAAATGCTTAAGTCATCCACAGTAGTATTTACATTGACTTATTTAGCAAATGCTTTTGTCCAAAGCAACTTCCGATGAACTCTATGTAGTGTTATCAGCCCACACATTGTTCACCGTGGTGACTTACACTGCTAGATACACTATTTACACTGGGTCACTCATCCATACATCAATGGAACACACTCTCAGACTACAGGGGAACCTGAACAGCATGTCTTTGGACTGTGTGGGTGGAAACAGGAGCACCCAGAGGAAACCTCTGCAGACGTGGGGAGAACATGCAAACTCCATACAGACTGAGCAGGGACCTGGACCAACCCACCGCACCACCTCACCCCCATGGAAGACAGATAAATGAAGAAAATATATTTGACCAAACATGTCCTTTTTCAGTTTATACACTGGATATTTTTACCAAGGGGGTGCGGTGGCGCAGTGGGTTGGACCAGGTCCTCCTCTCTGGTGGGTCTGGGGTTTGGGTCCTGCTTGGGGTGCCTTGCGGCGGACTGGCGTCCTGTCCTGAGCGTGTCCCCTCCCCCTCCGGCCTTACGCCCTGTGTTGCCGGGTAGGCTCCGGTTCCCCGCGACCCCATATGGGACAAGCAGTTCAGAAAGCGTGTGTTTGTGTGTGTGTGTGTGTGTGTGTGTATACGTACCAAAACTACCAATGCATTTGTATCACAGTGACGGAAATTGACAGTATATGATTTAAAAAAAAAAAAAAAAAAAATGATGGGAAGATTCACCAACTTAGCATCACACAGTATTATTGGAAATAATGAATGATTACTCATTCTTGTAATGTCCAAACACAGATAGAAAGTAAAATGACCCAACACGCAGAGTGTATTTATAAGTGCACAGTGTAAACTGTAAAGTACCGGGTAGAGGTGAAACAATGAACGTGGGACAAGGAGACACACGGTGTATTCGCACAAAGGTGAAAAGGGACGAAATACCGGACTGAATGCGGGACCGGACCAGGACTGGAGCACAAAAGGCAGGAGCAGACAGAACAGGCACTCGGGACTGGAACTAAACACCTATGGAACAAAACTTGGGAAACCGGTAACTACTGATTGCCAGGAGAGCACAGTGGAATCACTAATTAAAAATCCACAACTTATCCATAGCTGCTTGCTCCTTTTATACCCCACTAACCACCAGATTGTGGACAGGTGCATTGGGTCAGGGGTAGCAGAACCGAGTGGCGCCTCCTCTGGCTCGTAGGGGTATTGTCCCCGTGGGTCCTGACAGTTATAATGTTTACAAAGCATTATATTTGCTGATTTTTCTTAGTGTACATACGGTCTTAATAGAACAAAAATGCAAAAGAAATTAGTCACACGTTATTGGTACAGCTGCTATTTGCAACAGATAGTTTACATGCATATTCTGCAATATATTAGATTAGAGTGACACTAAAAAGCTGGAAGAGCCTGAAGGCCATATACTTCTTGTGAGGTCTGAGCATGGCAGGCGAAAACACTCCACAAACTATCACTGAAAAGGATTTTCCTTGAAAGTCTGCCGAAAATTCTTTCAAGGCGACAAAACAGATGTAAAGATTAGCAGAAAAGTTTCTTTCGATAGAAAGCTCACGATCCAATGTTTGTTCTGAAAGGAAAACTTTTCAGCGAACACTTGAACTTCTTGAACAGTAGTCGATGCTCCTTGGCAACGCTCTAAGCTTCAGCAGTTACCATGTGTCATGTTCCTCAGAGAGAAAATTGACCTGGGACTGCTGTTATCTAGCCAAGGGTGCTGTCCCTTGGACCTCTCGGCTCTTCATATCTCCGTGCTACCTGCGAGTTGTCTCGCGCTCAGCCTTTGTACTCACTAAGCACCCGTCATCAGTGCACGCACGCACGAGCACACATATATGCAGGGGGACATAGTGGCGCAGTGGGTTTGGCTGGGTCTTGCTCTGGGGTGGGTTTGGGGTTCGAGTCCCAGTTGGGGTGCCTTGTGATAGACCGGTGTCCTGTCCTGGGTGCGTTCCCTCTAGCCTGACATTTCAGACTGTGTCTCCAACCAAATTTCATGACAGTCCCTCCGAGCTGTCGATAAACTCATGGGTGGAGTTTATTAGCAGGTCCTATTTGCAAGTTCAAAATGTAATAGGTGATTGATGCTGATTCTGCAGCGTAGAGCCATGAAGTTTGAGGAGAAAGAAGAAACACAGATGCTGGACGACTTGAAGAGCCCAGGAACATGGAGACTGGAAGAGCACAGAGAAAAGGTGCTTGGATCCAGAGGCAAGACCAGCAGAGCAGCGCTAACTCAATCAGGCAGGTACTACGGCGTGCATTGTTTCAGAATCCACAACATATAGAGAAGATTGTTAGACTGAACATATGAATGACTGAAATCAAGTGTGTTCTAGATTCTGCTGGGTTGCAACATGCAAGGGTCCCTGCCGATCACTCGGAGGGACACCATGGAAATGAAAACGGAATATAAATACTAATAACGGTATGTTCGAGGTTAAGTTCAGCAGTCGTAAGGTCCCTAGGTCTTAGGAAGTGACTCATGCTAGATGAGAGCTTTGTGAGCTTGGAGCATTGTTATGGTTTCACAGAGCAAACTTGTGGTCAGGGCTTTTTTCTTCAGCAAACAAGTGCATGAATTTCAGAGGTTTGCAGATCTAGATATGATGCTGAAGCTATTCGATTTGCATATCTTTCAAGGCAGCAGGCAGCGTTCTGGTTAGGGCTGCCACCTCGCAAGCTCAAAGGCCCTGGTTCAGATCACATCTAGCTGTACCTTACTTGAGTATGTAACAGGAGGGGAGCAGCATTGCTTGTCCCCTTCAGAAAGCAGAAGCCACTGTCCAGGGCTCAGATACATTGACGCAAACGGGGGATGTGCATTCATCTCTTGGCCAGCTTTCAACACAAGAAAACAATTACCATGCACAAAGGAGTGTGAACAACTTCCCTTCACTGCCAAAGGCCTCTCTTGGCTTTGAAGCAGCAGATATTCAGCTATTTTTCCACTTATTTATTCTTCTTTGATTTACGCTCTCAGTTCTAGGCCCTGAAATGACCTTATCTGAAGATTTAAGCCTGTTCCTAAACCTTGCTACATCCCTGAGCTCGAGGTAGAATTATGACATACATGTTTCCAAAATTATGCAAATTTAGGGTTTAGCGCAAATAAAACAGAAATATAACCTGCTGTGACATCACTAAATTAACATCCATTCCAAATCGATCCGGTTCCAAGATAGATACCGCAGATCCAAAGCACGGCAAGTGGTTATAAAGCAGATAATACAGGATGGCCTCAGCTGAAAATTGTCTGAGAAGTTAACTTCAGATGGTGACACCAAATTGCCTGTAGTGTGTGAATGTGAGTGAGTGAGTGAGTGAGTGTTTGAGGGTGTGTTGAACGCACTGGCAATGTCAAAAAACATGATCGTCATAGTGCTGCCCGTCTTGGCAATGCCAGTCTTTCTAGGGTTTTCTTGATGTGTGCAGTCAGAACAACTGGCCAGTTGTGATTTAAATACATCACCCTTTTTCGGAAACTTTTACGAAAGCAAGATGTCTTCCGTATCACTGGAACCTTCCCATGCTCAAACTCTGGTTGAACACACGCTGGAAAACCGAATAGCTGCTCCTCACACTCCTTCAATGCATTAATTCCATCGCACCCTGTAGCTTTTCCTTCACGGAGTCTCCACAGCTCTTTCCTCACCTGGTTGGCAGTGAAAAACAATCCAGGGTCTCCAAGCGGTGGTAGGGGGGGAAGCGATGGCGACATAGAACGCTTAGTAAAGTCGTGATTTTTCAGGATAAAACTCATACTGAAAATATCGACCTTTATATCTTAAAAAGCCACGTTAAAATGTTAGCTCTATGTGTGAAAAACAAGCAGCAGACCCTTCGCAGACTTCCTCTAAGTTAATAGTAAGCAGAGTGGAACTGTTAAGCATAGAAAGCGTATGCTCTGTGTAAATTGATTTTTAGCCTACAATAATCAAGCTTTAAATGCTGCTCACTGCGGCCCAGAGGAAGCGTGTGGAGGGATCGCATTCACCTTACAGTCGTAACAGTGCGCGTGCAAGACCGATGAGATTATGCACGGCATCTCTTCCGGACCCAGAGCCAAAACGATGAGCTTCTGACACAGAGACGGGCTACTGCGCTATCAGGGGGCAGGAGGGTAAGCAAACCACAGCATTTACAACGGGGCGTTTCTGTTTCCTCGTGAACGTGATACCTATGAGGTAGACCCTCATCGTATTGAACGTATGCCCAAAAATGTGACAACTATCAAAAACGGAAGTAAAAATTTCTAAGAAGAAAAGTTTCAGGGTGCTCAGCAAACTCTTAAATGATCATATGAAATTTATGAGCATATTAAAATACTGCAAATACTACTAGAAAAAAGCTAAGAAAGACTAACACCAGTCATGATTGACCAGAGCACATTCATAAAGCACACTTCTGATATCAAAATGAACAAACTGTACTGAACACAACAAAACCTGCACTGATAAGAAATTTCTATATAGTAACAGAACAGTATTTATGATTAAGCAATAATTTACTACATTAAATTAAATCTACCATTCGTCCCATTACAGCTTCGGTTATGAGATTTAATCATCTTTATAAACGGCACCTGGTTGAATAACTGAATAACTATGTAGATACAATATTCTACATTTATAATATACTCATTGTTTCATTCAGTTAGTACTAACTGTCTTAATGATATTTAGATGTTTCTATAACGTAACAGCGTTCTATTAGGTAATATTCCAAATATAAAGCATTTTTGAAATAAAATGAAAAATTTTCTCATTTACTTTTATGGCCAAAAATGTAAACGTTTCTTATTGTATATAATGTAGATCTCCAGCATATACATGTGAATGAACTGCTTTGCTTACATCCATTTACATTTATTTATTTAGCAGACACTTTTCTCCAAAGCGACTTCCAATGAACTCTATGTAGTGTTATGAGCCCACACACCTTATTCACCGCGGTGACTTACACTGCTAGATACACTACTTACACTGGGTCACTCATCCATACATTAGTGAAACACACTCTCTCTGTCACTAACACACTATGGGTGAACCTGAACAGCATGTCTTTGGAGTGTGGGAGGAAACCAGAGCACTCAAAGACTTACACTGCTAGATACACTACTTACACTGGGTCACTCATCCATACATCAGTGGAACACACACACACACACACACACACACACACACACACACACACACTCTCTCTGTGTCACTCACACACTATGGGGGAACCTGAACAACATGTCTTTGGACTGTGGAAGGAAACCCACGCAGACACAGGGCGAAGATGCAAACTCCACACAGACTGAGCAGGGATGAACCCAAAAACCTCTCACCACCCAGGCGCTGGGAGACAGCAGCGCTACTCGCTGCGCCACCATGTTACCATTTGCTACGCTAAACAAAAGGCCAGAGCGTTTTAAAGCTGGGCCACAGAGCAGCAGTAATGATCTCTTGTCTAAAAGCTAGACAAGTTCCCGGAAGTGAGGCAGGTGAGATATCTTCACTGAACGTATGCTGCGAATTCCAGTAAATCAGGAAGATCATGTCTCTTCCCCGAAGTCAAGCCACAGTGCTGACACTAGAAACAGTCAGCAGCTTGTAAATTTACACACTGGACATTTCAGTCCAGCAGATCTGTGGTTTTCTCCAAAGACGTTACAGTATGATGTAGCACGGGTGCGACGGCATCAGCCCTGCTGGAACTGAACTCATCAGCACTTGTTAAAAAGAGGAAAAGTGCAACTTCTCTTTTAACCTGAAGACCATACAACACTACGGAGTAGAAGCTACGTGTTAAATTTCGTTTACAGCAACCGCGGGCAGTCTAATGCTTCGGTTCAATGTAAAATCCAGCGAACAGATTGTCGGAGTGGTTCGACCAGAATTTTGAAACACTTTGTATTCTTATCAACGGCCCTTGCGTGGGAAGAGAAAATACATCTTACCTACGCCAGTGTGGCGTGAAGGGGAAGCCATCCAGCTTGCAGCTGTACGCAACGCTGGCGAAGAAGGCGGTAGGTACCGCCCATAGCCTGCAGGATTTCCCGCGCTTGGTGTGGATGGCACACGTCTCCAAGGTGGAGTGCGAGGGCCACGAGGCTGGACTTATTGGCATGCAATGCCAGCACGTAGACAAGACTCCAGAACCGATGTGCTATGATTCATATCGAGTCCCTAACCCTACCTGTAACCCTAACTATAACCCTAAGGCCACACCCAATGAATCAATGCAGTTCATGTGTTCTGCGCTCTCTTCATATTCTGGGAGAAGACAAGCAGCAAACTCCTGAGAGTCGCAGTGGCAACAGGAAGCTTTATTCGCTTGGAGTCAAAGGCATGTTTTGCTCACAGAAAGAAGAGGAAAAAAAATTAATGAATTAAAAAATTAAAAAATACCATGTGGGGCAAGGCACAGCAATTAAACATAACCCTTTAACGATTAAGCGGGTGAGCGGGTGCATTTTTAACTTGAACAGAAAGCCCTGCAGGAAAGAGAAAAGGGAGCGAGACGTTGCACGGGGGCAGCGTGAAGCCAGGCTCCGGCTCCGACTCCGACTCCGACTCCGACTCCGGCTCCGGCTCCCTTATTGTGTAAAAGGGAACAGCATGAATGAGCACTTAAGTGTTCCCTCATCACTATGGTAATGGCTCCAGAAATAAGTACAAAGACAGGCCACAATGAAAAATGGAAAGCTAAAAACATATGCCACAACCACAGAATCAGAAAAACATTCCCGTATTTCCGTTTGAAAGCTAAACATATGCAATTAAAGCCATTTGTAAGAGTTATCAAGCTGAGACTAGGGATTTTTTTTTTTTTTTGGCGGTTTTTATTCTGAGCTAGACCTTGACAAGCAGGTTGAAACCACTCGTCCCACTAAATGAATGTCAGCGATTTAATTTCACGAGCGGAAGCTGTGTTACGTGTACGTACGCTAGATGTTAACGCTCCTTACCGCTCGGAGCCCGGGACCACAGGCAGCAACGACAATTCGGCTTTTCCGGAGAAATTAGCTCCTCGGCCGTGCCCGGCACGCCTGGCGAAAGCACAGCGGTAGGAACAGCACTTCACGTAGCTGTCCTCGCATGACTTCTTCAGCAAACTCCTCCAGAGGAAAGCAGAGGGGTCCCTTGTGGGGTGGGGCATGGGGGGGGGGGGTGTTTTGTTTGCTGCTTTTCAAAAGCAAACAAAGTCATTTTTTCACACATTTCCCATCTTTTTCGTTTCTGTAAGCCGAGGCCGTAAATATTCCCTCCTTCCGATGACTACGTGCTTTCGGCTGCCAGGCAGATGGGATGCGATCCAAGGAGGACGTGGCAGCAGAATCCATTAGGGGTACGAGCAGCATCCCTCGCATTATTATTTGCCATTAACATGCACCGGCTAATACAATGTATCATAAATAATAATAAGCGGCTTCCGGCGCAGCACTTAACTTGCTGTGAGGCAGAAATAATGATAAAAGTTGCAGCATAATGCAGTGGAAGAATGCATGGCAAGAGCAGACATATGTGGCCCATATCGGCATTTCCTGGAATCGGATGAAACGGCCACGCTGGGCTTTTCTGCTTCGCGGGCTGCGGAGGGAAGAGCGGCCTTCTGGCGCAGCGCCACAGTGTTTCCAAACATTGTCTGAGCGTGTGGCAACACCGGACCGCTTTTATCCACGGCGTTTGCGCAGCGCCGCGGGGGGCCGGCCCGATTAAACGACACTTCTGCATCCGGTCAGCCGCAGCGGTCGTCGAACCGCGTGGACGATGATGGATGCGCGGATGTACGGCTGCGGCGCGCCGAGACGCGCGGCCCCACATCTCGTTTCTTCCACCCCTCCGTACGACGAGCGCCTTTAAAAGAGAATATTTGGAAATGTGATCTCTTCTAACACACCATTAGCCATTTCATCGTTTTATCTTGTTTATACTTTACTCATCATTTATTTACAGGCTTTCTGGGGGGGGGGGGCTAACTTGATTTCTAAAGTAACAGTGCGCTCTTTCCTCTTGATTTTTACAACAAAGCTGTCAATAAGCCCTTCACATTAAAGCCTGGAAGTTCAAGTTGTTCCCTTGAAACATTTTACTTCTCTCTTTTTCACTTTTTGCTAATTACTGCTTAAAACGAGAGAGCGACACCCATAATCACATGCGATGTATTTTACATACAGTCCTTTCCTACGAATTCTTAAAGAGGGAAAAAGAAAAAAAAAAAAAAGCCCAGTGCCGAAGTGCTACTCGGTGCCAGGTGAAGTTTAAGTCAACATTGTCAATTTGCTGGCTAGAGCTCCCCTGGGTCATTATAGCGCTAATATGCAACAAAAATTCTTGTTTGCTCTTTGAAATCACTGATGCCGCGGCAAGTTTATCGCATCCGAAAGTGCAAAACACAACATGCTCTGCGGCTTCCCTGCACATTTTCCACATCGCGCTTATTTATTTGGAATAACAGAGTCGTAAATAAGTCTGTCCTTACAAACGCTGACGTTAGCCCCCCCCCACGCAGTGTGGCAGTGCGCATCTCCGGCCGAGGCGTCGTGGCGACATCGAAGCGCTGCGACGCGCAGACCGCGGACTTCGAGAGACGCTTCTGCGGGACGGCGGCGAGCGGGGCGATGCGATGCGATGCGATGACCGCCCTAGCTATGTGGAGCCCTTGCACACGGCCACTAGAGGGCTGCAGCTGTCAAGAAATGTCAAGGGACTGTTTTTCATCCGAAACGTGATGTATTCTGCTTCATACATTTCTCTAAGTGTTTGCCCAGGAGGCTAAACAAACATCGAGGCAGATGAAGTAAAGCGAATGTAGGTCAGGCTGCCTCTTGCCGAACCGAGGGCGACCACAGCGCGGTAAAGTCAATCGTGGCCTGTGCTGTTTTTTTTTTTAAATTCAGCGCCTTACGAGACCCTCAGACTCTCAGCAGGGGCTTCCTGCTTCTGCGACACACGCGCTCCTAGGTGTGTCCTACACGCCAGCAGCGCCGAACGCGCATCCTCCTCAGCCGCGCTTCTCATTTCGACGATCGCCCATCCTGTGCGACGCGCGTAAAAAGAGTGGCGTCGACGAAGCGCCGCCGAGTCTGATTGAGCGGCCTGCCTGCCTCCTTCCGTTCCCTACACGTAGAGTCATTATTCTTTGTCCTTTTTTTCTCACCTCTTAACTCGCGAAGGATGTCGGAGAAAAATATAAGTGCCACCCCACTTGTGCTGAAGGAAAACAGTCTTGCGCGCGCATTTACACATTTTAAAACTCATCCATTATTTATTGAAAGAAACTTACATAATGTGTTTATTGGGGCTGCACCTCAGACTCGAGGCGATGCGTTACGCACCGGTTTTACATTTTATATAGGAAATTTGTTTAAATATATTAAAATAATTATATCAAAAGTTTTCTTTCAGTCTGGCTGTGTTATTCCAGGATATATGTGTCGCTGCATGCCATCGCCGAGGCAAAGAAAACAGTTTACTAACGCACAAACACACGTTTCCCATTCGGGTATTAGAGGTTTCATTCCCGGTGACCTCTAAGTTCAATATCCTTTAGCAATTTTTTTTCTTCCTTTCCCTTAAGTACACATTACGGGAAACGTGTAAAGGCCACAGGAAATGTTAAAAGGTCACCTTCGTTTCAGGCTGAAGAACAGCTGTATTATAGAACAGGTGCCCAAATTTACCTTCAGTTTGTGGCACATCGAGTGCTCGCTTGGTCACTTACTGAAGAGAAGAGGCGCTTCTTTGCAGCGATGCCATCCATAAACTAAAACAGAGATTTAATTAAATGTCTAAGGGAATCTGGGACAACAGATAATCAGTGTGTGTGTCTGGGTGGGTGGTCAGCCACTAAAATGTAATGTACAACAGTTAAAACGGGAAGCTTGCGCTGTGCTGTATTTTAATCCTACCAATAATTGGGATTTTACCTACCCCCCCTCCCCACACGCACCTGAGAGTGCGGATGACCCACATTCTGACGCAACTACTTCCAGCTTACCGTGGAGTGCCTTAGAGAGCTCCATCTTGTCTCCTGTCAGATGAGACTTGGACCACAGTCTTGGTACTGTGCTGAACCCCAGCCAGACCCGAGCACAAAGAGGCCTTCATGCAGAGGCCCGGCGCTGGGGTCTCCACTCCGAGCTGCGGTGCCGTTCGAGCGGAGCGGGGCCGCTGCTGGTCAGCGACCTCACTAGTTCTCCGTGACCGCTTTTATGTGACGGTTAAAGGTGTAAATGTCAGTGTACTATCATTCCGTTAATATGTGATCGTAACAGTCGTGTTTCAGGGCAGTGCTGCGTAATTCATTTTTCTGGTCGTTTTTTTCTACCTACAAGTCCATAATAATAGACATTCGGGACTTAATAATTCGGAAATCATTATGAAATTAATGCAAATATCTTATTATATTATTATTATGCTTTAATGCAAAACCACTTATAGTGTTTGCATTTTACTAGAGTAATTCTGTGCTTTGCTCAAGGGCACTTCAGCAGTAGCAGGGGTTAAGGTTTGAACCAGCAACCACCCCATTAAATGAAAGTAGTCTTAACACGTTCACTTCCAGCCGCAGCTGTATTCACACTGGATATTTAGCTCAACATAATACACACACACACACATTTTCAGAACCGCTTGTCCCATACGGGGTCACGGGGAACCGGAGCCTACCCGGTAACACAGGGCGTAAGGCCGAAGGGGGAGGGGACACACCCAGGACGGGACGCCAGTCCGCCACAAGGCACCCCAAGCAGGACTCGAACCCCAGACCCACCGGAGAGCAGGACTGTAGTCCAACCCACTGCGCCACCGCGCCCCCCTCTCAACATAATATTGTTGTAATTATACAATACAATTATTGTACAATTACACTCCGGGTTTTTATTTGCTTCGTTTTTACCTCTGCTGAACTGATCAAGTTAGGCGGTGCTAAACTCCACGACCCTAAACAAACACCACGATACCATGTGAACTTCTGACCCCCAGCCAGTCAGGTAATATAGGTGTAGACAGATGAAACGTGGTGGAAATGCCTCCCTCCCATTTACAGACCCTTGTTTTTTCATGCTCTGTCTCTCCCAGCACATGCTTGCATTTCAACTCTCCGCTGATCAACCTGTGGTGGGGGTGGGGGGCTGCCAAAATATATTCGCTGATATTGTTGTTATGAGCTTTCGAGACAGTCTGCTGTCTTGGAAACAGAGGCCAAGGGTAGCTGCGGTTAGCAGCACGGCGAAAGCAAGCTGCCTCTGTGACAGAATGTGGACTTCGGAGAGCAGGTGCTGTCAAAGGCACGGGTACACATATCAATATTTGGCGGTCACGGTAAATATGCGTGTAAATATGTGTACGTACAAGTTTATAATACAATAATATGATATTATATATGATAGTACACAGCATAATGCATCACACAAATGCAACTTTAGGGATATTACAGGGGGTGCGGTGGCGCAGTGGGTTGGACCACAGTCCTGCTCTCCGGTGGGTCTGGGGTTCGGGTCCCGCTTGTGGCGGACTGGTGTCCCGTCCTGGGTGTGTCCCCTCCCCCTCCGGCCTTACGCCCTGTGTTGCTGGGTTAGGCTCCGGTTCCCCGTGACCCCGTACGGGACAAGCGGTTCTGAAAATGTGTGTGTGTGTGTGTGTGTGTGTGTGGGATATTACACCATCTGACTTTACTACCCATGTCACTCGGTTCGGGACCAAAAAAAAGACAAAGTACTGTATATTTTTGAAACTGTCATTCCGAAAACAAAGTGTAGCGTTGAGTATAATACATTTTCAGAGCATCATACACACTTAAAAAGATAGCATGTAATACGTGACGCGGAAAGAACCCGAGCAAGAACGAGATTCCCGAGAAGGCCTGAATCCAATTTCGACAAGCGCGCTCTAAGTGGGTTGCTCCTCCGAGAAATCAGGGCGAGTTAATCACGTCGGAATATACGGAGCGCAATTAGAAGTCTGCAAGTTAATGCCGAGCGACGCGCGAGCTCCGTGATGAAGTCAGCGGAAAGCGGGATGTTTGTTTCTTTCCTTTTGTGCTTCTCGAAATAGATATGAAAAAAGGGCACGAGGCCAGCTGTAACGGGTCGCGTTGAAGCGCGTTCCAAAGTCCCTCGCCGAACGTTAAATATGTACAGGTGTTTGGAGGAAGGTATTCACTATTCACAATGGGTGTCAGGATATTGTTTTATAATAGTATTCATGGGTATTATAACTGAAACTGCGATTTTGTGAATCTTTTTATAAAAGTAAATTGATTTTACCTTATCGCGGCCCGCATCGAAAAAAGCAGTGCGAACCATTTATGGTGGTGTGTTTATTCAGCCAGTAGTAATGAAATAAAAAAAAAAAAAAAAAAAAAAAGCGGTTGCTTTTTTTTCGTCTTTCTTGGAAACACACTTCTCTGCGGTGCTCTGCGAAGCCGTGTCGCTGAGCAGGAGAGGAGACGCGGCGCACACGGCGCGTTTTGTTGCG
The DNA here is from genome assembly GCF_900964775.1 of Scleropages formosus. Taxonomy (NCBI): domain Eukaryota; kingdom Metazoa; phylum Chordata; class Actinopteri; order Osteoglossiformes; family Osteoglossidae; genus Scleropages; species Scleropages formosus. Next base: position 25,536,636 of record NC_041813.1, read on the forward strand.
CTGCCGTATAAAACGCATTCATCCCCTCGCTTTCCCTGCCCAGCATCGTAAATACAGCGACAGTGTAGCATCATTTTAATCCGCTGACCTTGGCAGGAAAGCAAAAGTGGTACAAATAAATTCATAAAATTAAAAATGATCTTTCCAGCGACACCTGCTCCAAAAATGAAGATATTCATCTGTTTCTATCAATGAGCAGGTCATAAGTGACGTTTTGGGTTCTGAGAAATAATTACTTTATATGCTTACACTTGTGCATAAACACGATCGAAGGCACATTATTATCATTGTCATTATTTTCATAACTGTTATCGCCTTTGTCTTTGCCGCCATCACTGTTGCGCTCTAGGATGTCGCTGCGGTGTCCCACCAGGGATGTAAACCTGCAGTGTCATTTTACAGGTCAGTGTCCTCAACCGCTAGGCCCCCCCGCCGGCCCAAATTTATGCCTAAAGGGTGACGAACTCAAGCAGGCCTGTTGTGCTTACGAGTATAACCGCGGTGAAATGCCACATTTTCCTTATTCATGAAAGCTGTGGCCCAGAAATAAAATACCTCCTGAAAAGCTAAAAAAAGCTTTACAATATTGTTATTCGCACAATGCAAGAAAACCTGGAGTACTGGACATTTCATGCGCGCAGTTTTTTCATGGCACGATGTTCTGGAAGTGGACAGCATCGCCAGTTAAGATGACTAACATAATTATCAGTTTAAGGCTCGAGGGAAAAATGTTTAATGGCTCCTATTAAGTGAAATTAACATTACAAATACACATTTAGAAGCTGGGAGTACGACTCATTGCTCATCTGTAGAGACGTATATATCCTGACAGCACTGCTCAGTCCCGAATGGGTATAAATTGCAGCGGTTTAGTTTCTTTCCATCCGTTTCACACATTATCTCCTTTAGAAGCTAATATGGACGACGAGTCTACTCCGATACGAAGATCATAGTTGTGTCAGGTAAGCCAAACAATGACCCTAATGAAGAAATGATCATCGTTATAATTATTATGACTTTTTTTAAAAACTTGGTCGTCTTGTGCAGGTTCACACCATGCGTCAAGTCGCAGAATTTGTGTCTTTTCAGGTAAAATTTAACGCCGACGGCATTATTTGCACAGAGATTGTGTATTGTTATAATCATTGCTAATAATTACTGATTATTTTAAAACAACGCAACACTCCCCGAAGCACACCAAGCAAAGGAATGGAGGATAAAAGTGGTTGGGTTCGCATTTAAAGCGTTTCGCATCGTTGAAGAAGGATTAGTAGCGCCGACATCCTGGGCTTCCTCCACATGGCATAATATGGGCTTTGCTGATCTGAGAATATCCGTACAGTTAATTGCACATTTCATAGCATTGCCAAGGTGACCACACAACTTGACCTTGAGCGTTATTAAGGCTGCACATGTAATTCACAATAGCCTACGGTCTTTCGGCCATGGCTGGCAAAGCTTCGATTTAAATGTCCTTATCTGAAAGTACCTCGGTTGCAAAATACGCAGATGAGGCCGCAAGCCGTCGCAGTTTATACATCACGCTATATTTATGGAAATAACATTCATATCGGCAAGATAAATAGGAAACAGGAAGCCAAAGTGCTTCCTTCATATGTACCATTCTGGCAGGGCGGCGAGGTCAGAGACGTAAGCTGCGTGCGGGAGGAACAGTGCGTATCCTGAACGTTTGCACCGCTGACCCGCACACTTCGCTGCAAGACGCTGAAAACTAGCTGCTCGCTGGTGGCTGCGAAAACCTCCATGGGCGTCTCGAAGCGTCGTGTCGGAGTAGGAGGGGAACTTTCTGAGTTTATAAATATAGATACTGTAACAGTTCGTGACACAGACATTTGCCGAGGGGAACTTGACCACAGAGCAGAATGAAACGGTTTCTGCATTACTCTCGGCCCGAAAGAATTTGTGTAGCTAAATATTTATATGGGAGAGTAAACACATGTCAGATCTCATCTTTTGCTTAGGGTTATAGCCGCAAGCCGGAGAACAAGAAGTGACGCGAGTCTTTCTTTCCATTTATTAAAAACCGCCTGCGTAATCTTAATAAGAACGTATTAGAAATGATGACTTCTTTGCAGTGCTTGTACATGCAGCTGTGTATTACTGGTAATTCTAGGTAATGAGTTACTTTAAAAAATGTAAAAAAAAAAAAAAAAAAAAAAGGATTACGAAACTGATGCTTGTTTGGTCGTTTTGACAGTTCAGCAAGCCTGATGCAAAATAGCCTCACGAGCCTCAAGTAGGATGAGGCTGAAAGCGGCTGTCCGTAGGCAGCTGCGTAGTGTAACTACCAGGTGTCAATATTTACTGCACTCTTACATCACATCTTATTACTGAGGCATGTACTTCCAGTCCCACAGCAATGGTTTTGAATCCAAAGCCATCTTTTTAAAAATACGTCTCTACGTGATGATGCAAAATTTCCTTTAGGTGTCAGTAGCACTTGCCAAACCCAAGCGAGTGAAAATCATCCAGTTAGGAAACGGATGCATGCTGCATGAGGCCATATTTCTGCTCAGTGTGCGGTGAGTGGCAATGTATTGCATACTTTTGTTCAGCCCCAGGGTATCTTAAACCTGACTCTACGTGTAGGCCCCAACCCAAACCCTAACCAAGATCTGCAGAACTTAACAGTGTGTATTTGGTACATTGCTGTAGGGAATAAGGCCGCAACACCATCTAAGTGCATCTTAATTACACATATACGCGTGGACGACACGCTCGGTGCCGAGGACGGCGACACACATATCCACCATTAACTCTTATTTGGCACAAATGCATAGCTGTGTTGAAATCTTCACAAGTTCAACCATTTAACTTGGTTGAATTTAAATGGCCAATTACTAAATCGGATTAAAAACTACATGAAGCCCAAACACAATGTCCGGACCAAGACTCTTTCGTGACAGTTTTCTTGGAAAACAGAGGATAAAAATAGTGAGACTCTGAACTGAAATATAATTGCTACAGGGTTAAATATGTGTGGCTGGATGAGTTTAGAGTCTACACAATTATTTCAGTCTCATTAATGATGACAATGCACACATGCAAATAGTAATGAATAGGTCAGAGATTGGTATGAGCCCCCCCAAGGCTACCGCTAGATATTAGGCGGGAAGAAAAGACAGCAGTGGCCAAGCACTGAAAAAAATAATAACCAGATTAGGATGACATCGTATATAATGGTAGCTCAACAGTTTACCCTCATCTTTCAATATTCGAACAGGCATGGTAAACCACATTATCCTGCAATGGAATGACATACCATCCAGGGTGTAACCAGCGCAAGCCATGAGCCCAATGCTTCTGGGGTAGGTTCTGAATCACTGTGACCCAGTTCAGTTATTGAAACTGGATGGATGGATGGATGGATGGATGGATGGATGGATGGATGGATGATAAGCAACACATGAAGGAACACTAGGAAGCCTGGGAGGACTAAGAACAATCGCCGGCCAGCGATTCACTGGTGAGCAGTGCAGCTGGCACTTGAGCACAGAGAGGCGGCAGAAGGTGAGAGTAGGAAAGAGATTAAAGGAGAAAACGGATTCAAAGTGTGACTGAGTTTCTGCTCATTACTGAAAGGAGGTAATGAATGATACAAGCTGGTATTGGGATTTAACCCTTCAGGAAGAAGATGAGAACTTAATTAAAGCTCAGTATGCAAAGACCTGTCACGACCTATTAAATTATTATCAGTTTCCAGATTTCACACAGAAGGGTAAAATTACAGAATAATAAATACAAGAGATTGGTTGAGTTTCCCACAGCTCACAAATTGGTTATTTACACTGACAGGCACAGTGTATTATTATTATTATTATTATTATTATTATTGTTGTTGTTGTTGCCATGATTTGGTATAGTAACCGTACAGAATGTCCTTTTGTACTTTCTGTGTAGGGAAATTGTCAGGTACCTTGGATTAGCACTAGATAGAAGGAAATCATATACAGTAGTGTACACACTTCAGGTCCTTACCCCTCAGCTGTCCACACAACTTGTACAAACAGAATTTATCTCTGGAGAAGCACCCGCTGTGCACCTTCCTTCATTCGCGCTCGCTTTCGAGAATAATCTCGCCAGTGCCAGGTACGTCGGAGTCACTCACTTCTTCCAAGTCAAGTTACTCCTTCGGCCGTGCTTCCCTCTGTTTCGCAACGCACGCGCACGTGCAAACACACCGGCAACAGTATGAGTGAGCTCTGGAATTACTTGCAATGTTCCTGCCAGTCCTAAATGAAAAACGAGAGAATCATACGCAATCTAAAAATGCAGCATGTCGGGTTTCCTAAAATAAAGCCTTTGTGTAGCTTTTAGAACGGCAGTAGATCTGAAGTCGCACAAAGAACCGATCTGATGCAGACACACGACTTGCTAAGTTGAAGAACAGCAGTAGATATACTCACAAAACGTAAAACGCTAATCTTTTGTCCACAAGTGGAAGTTTTATATTAAGTTGACCGTGAAACTCAATTTTTGTGAAAATGGTACAAATTTTGAAGGGAAAAGTGATAAAACCAGGGAGTTTTCACTTTACAGGCTATGTAAAGCTCCAAGTCCTCCCCCCCCCCCGACCCCCCAGCTCCCACTGGGATTGACATGTCTCTATAGACTAAAGTTTCACATTCATTTTCTAATCGCACAGAGGCATATGACCCCAAGGAAGAGAATAAAAGAAAGAGAAATTACTTTCATTAAGAAATCCAGATTTTTTCATCCCTTTTGATCTTGTGCCAGAAGAACATTTATGCTGATGAAATGCATAAATAAAGTTCCTAAATTATCCGTTCCTCTTTTGCGTTTCTATCAGGGCTGGAAAATATCCAGAGCGGAATGATATAATCATTGTGAGTGCTTCTGAATCCAGATTATTTAAGAGGAGCGCAGTTCCGTCTGCATGAAAACTTTAGACAAGGTGAGGCAGCTACTTGACAAAAATGTCACAAATATATTTTGTTTCTTTCAATGTTATCACTGATCCATTAACCAGAGTTCTAATAATCTTCATCGAACGACATACAAACCCGAGAAGGAATCGTAAGATTTACGAACGTCTATGAATGACCCAAGGATTCACAAAGAGCAGACAGAGTAAAAAGAAAACAGGAGTTTAAATATATGTTGCGTGCTTTATCTCACTAGTTTCTGTAATGGTTCATTGGAGCTGTTTTCTTGAACGTGACACGAAGGACTCGTTAAATTCAGCCTCCTTCAAGCAGAACACAGATCCTACTTTCGCATCCGGGATCCTCTGATCACCCGATTAATTTCCATAAATACAAACAAAAATCATTACAAGCACTTACTCAAATAGTGGTGTTCCTGGTGCGCAAGGCTGAGGGCACAAGCACTGAGATATAATAACTAAAACAGTGCCCTAAACAACTTGTTAGCTAACCATCTGTGTTGGCAGAAGATTGGCCTGAGCCTAATCAAAATATGCCATGAAGGTCTTCCTTCAATAGCTTGAAAAAAAAACAGCAAGATGTGGGTAAGCAAATTATGTTCTGACATCATTAGATGTCCTTCTCGCCTCTCTCTTTTCCTTCCTTCGAGGCAAGACTGAGTATCCCAGAGTGAAGAGGGATGATGAGGTCTAGTTAAACAGCAGGTTGCCACACGTGCCAGACATGCACAGCCGTGTGAAACAGAACTCCACTTCCCTCAAAGGCCAGGGGATTATTCTGATGCTTTCAGCTCTCCTCAAACTACTCTCGAGTTCCCACTTTGCCTCTTTGTATCGGGAAAAAAAAAAGAACTGCACCTCAAAATACATGAGCGTCCATGTAAAACCACTTGGAAAAATATTGACTTTTCTCTTTCATGATTTTTCAGCACCTTCCAGCATTCCGAGAAATAATTTCTGTTTGTTAGTATAAAAAGTGTGCTTTGTTTTCTGAGAGTCAACTCACTCACTTTCCTTAACCAGTCCAGGGTCACGGCGGTCCAGAACCTGTCCTGGAAGCCAGGGTGCAAGGGCATGTTGGGTACATCCTTGACAGAATACCAGTTCATCGCAGGTCAGCTATACACACACACACACACACACACATTCGCACACTAGAGGCAATTTAGAGTCACCAATTAAGCTGAACCACATGTCTTTGGACTGTGAGAGGAAACCAGAGCACCCGGAGGATACCCACAGATACACTAGGAGAACATTGAACTTGTTAGTTACAACTGGCTGAGCTGAATTCTAGGTGGCAGCACTTCCCAGCGCACCACTGTGCTGCCCTTTCTAGACTTCATTTAAAGGTAACTGATACTGCACTAAGAAATACCAGAAACAATTTTCAGACCGTTTCTCCACCCTACTTGTGCTCATGTACTTCTGGTCACTTCTCAAAATTTGTAATGATAAGGGTGAAGATATGGAGAGAATTCTGAATTGCAAATCTGGGCGATACGACACCTACACTGAACATTGGTGGCACAGCAGCTAGTGCTGGTGCCTCGCAGTACCTGGGCTGTGCGTTCAGGTGTGCATCTGAACCCAGCTCGGGCTGCGTTGCGTTTGTGTGTTCTCTCCATGTTCGTGTGCGGTTCCTTTCGCAGTCCAAAGACATGTTTCACAGGTCACTTGGGGAATTCAATTTTCCCATGTTGTGTGGGTGAGCGTGAGTTCAGCGCTGGAGTGGCCATTGAGACTTTCGGGACATTTCCCAGCGGGCCAGTCAAACATGTGAGGCCACTATACCGTGAGCAACGGATTTTGTGATTTTCGGTCTCTCTAGAGGATGCACACACATACACTCACGTATAAATGAAGCCGTTGACTCTCAAATAAACCGAGTTTTCCTATTTTCGGTACGTTTTTAATAGCGTCGCAGCAGTATCTCTTCTGCACTCTGCTATCTCCTGCTTGACCTCCAGCTCCTTGTCCTAAAACCCGTTTCCATTTCACAGTTATCTAGATATGTCGTAACGCTAACCCTTGCTGTTGTCTGACAGGGACTGACTACAACCCCCACACCTAACCCCAGTATAGAATGCACCTGATTTTAATACTAAAATAAGGTCAAACTTAAATCTTGCTGCAAGTTTAGTGCAATACCTTCGTTTTACTTTCACGGACCTTTTGGCAGTAACATTCCAGCATTGTTATCACAATTTCTGCTGTGATTTACCAGTGTCCTGGATACAAAGAAAACACCAGAAGACTAGCGCTTGCAATTATGACAGATGAAGATATGCGCTGAGCCGTTTCATATTGTTGACATTAGTAGCTGACATTATCTTTCTTTATTGCCACCTGAATGCACGAGCCACAACAAAAGCGAGAGGGAAAACGCTTCTTCCACATTTCTGAAAGTCCTCTGTAATTTTCACACAAAGACACAAAGCGAAGCCTGGCCGAGCAGCGTCAGCCGTGAGCGGCGACCTTGTTGCGGCCAAGAGAAAAGCGCCAGCGAAGAGGAAAACAGCGGGCAAACCTTCAGAAGTAAAACGGAAAACGAGGGAGGAGTAGAGTAAAAGAGGCAGATGACGGAGCTCCCTGTCCCTACAAAGAATCGGCACAGGGTTTGCCTGCAGCTACTTGGTGACTTAATGGTAATTTGTGTAACGGTTACAAGAAGAAGGGAAAAAAGGAACTTTTAAAAGTTTTAGGGTTATATACTTCTAACCCTGTCATTTGTGGTACTTAAGAGCTCAATAAAAGGTAAAACGTGGTTTCCCCACTGGCTATTGACACTATAAAACAGGATTCGATGAGAACTTAAAGGTAATTTGTTATAAAACTGGCACACAGTGCAGGGGAGAACTTTAGTTTGACCTGTCAGTGTGAAGCATAGCGGAAGTCACTAGGTCACTCGCTAAAACTTCATAATGGAAAAAAATGCGTGTGCATTCGAAAACGGAACACATGTTAAGATGTTTACTAGCCTATATCAGCAAACGCAGTCTCAAGATCAAAAAGAATGTGACTGGTATGAGAATAAATCCAAGCCTAAGACTGCTTATGGGAAATTGTTCAGCCATTGTGGGAGAAATGGTCACTTTGCTCTATTAATCAAAATGTCGTACTAGAAAATTTTTGCATACAAATATGAAACGTTTTAAAATATTCATATATGTACACTGTTATAGTCAAGAAATGAGAGTCTTCAAGCTTGACAGAGGAGCACATAAAGTGGCGCGAAGTATTTATTTGCCTCCTTTTCAGTTTTCTCCATTTTTGCAGCTTTTTAGCATAAAATCTGAGCTGATCTTTTTGTCAGTTGTAGTAGTATACAAATCTAGCCTGATATGAAACTAGTGACATCAGTATTGTTTCTATGTCATTTCTTTGGTGTGTAAGATAATGAAATGGACAATCACAGGTACTATAACGCGATTGTCCGTTCACCATCAGCTAGTTATGCCACTTTTAGCTGCAATAACTGCAACTAAACCCTTTCTGTAGCTGTTGACCAGGATGTCAAATTGCTGTGGAGGAATTTTGGCCCATTTCTTCAGGAAAAACAGTTTTAATTATTGACGTGTGTCAGCCATTCTGATGTGGACTTGCTTGTATGTGTCACGTGGAACCGAGGCCACGGGGGGCGGCTGGACCCAAGTGCGGGATCGGTCGTCAGGAACCAAGGGATCAGGCAAGTTCTCATTGTTGGGGACGGGCGAAGAGTCGGTCGATCGGCGGTCAGAGCGAGAGCGAGGATCCGTGGACGTGGTCAGGGGACGAGGCGAAGGGCCGAAAGCCGGGAAGCGGAGACAGGAAGCAAGGGACGAGGAAGAACGGGACATAGCACAGACGGGACGGTTGTCTCAGCGAAATTCCGCAAGGGAATGGGAGCCGAGGAGGGTCTTTCAAGGGCGCGTGCGCTGATTGGTGTCTGGTGCTGTCGATTGTGATGTGGGCGTAGGCACGACAGTTTGTTTAAGATCATTGTTTTACTTCATTGCCCAGCTTTGCTTCAGTTTCAGTTCCTCAACTGATGACCTGACAATATATGTACAGATGTACATCATCCCTACCGTACCACAGTTCTGCAGTTTAGCTTTAGAAGAAAACAGACTAATTAAACTGCATGAAAGAAGTCTAATAATCGAGCCTAATAAAAAAGACTAGGTGAGCCAGCATACATGATGAGAGCACTTCTTGAGAAAGTGGTTGACTAAGAATAGATAAAAAAAAAAAATGAATAAACCCTTCAAACACGAGCACATTAAGGGATCAACCGAGAAGAACTGCTCATAACTCTTTTTATGGACTGAACACACTAGAATTCAGTCAAAAATTAATTTCTGAGTTTTTATTTGAGATATTTTATGCTCTAGAAGTTAGATTTATTTTAAATATCACACAATTTCGAGAATTCTTGATGTTAAAACAGGTAAGAGATGAAAATGTAGAAAGTTTTTCTCAGCTTATCATAAAACTCACCAGTGATTCTGGAGTGAACATTTTTGTTTGCAGTAAAATCTCATAAGATATAAATAAATCCAGCTGAAGGGAAATGTAAACTAGTGCGGACATGGCATTAAAAGGTCTTGGGAATGACTGACTACCAGGTGATTATTAGGAAAGGCAAAGCCACAAAATACACAAAACTCAAAGCAGTATCCCTACGATCTGTGCTTCAACATAAGCATCCTATGAACGGAAAACTCTTGACATGTTTCCAGGAGTTCAATGAGGCCACAGGTCACAAAATGAGCCAATTTTGTACTATTTACCGAGCTGCAGCAATTTACAATGCACTAGGATAAAATTCCTTTGAGAATTTGTAAGTACCTTTTTGAACCCTCCAGCAGCTGGTGCTTCCACCGCATTAAAGCTCGCCAACTATGTGAACAAAAGAGTCCAGGAAGGAATACTGTATAGTACTGTATTCTTGAGACATACCCTGACACACTGCTGATGAAACTGAAAATTATTAAACAGACACATAAATAACAAAGACATGGATACGGCTTCCTCGTTTCGCTGTTTTCAAACATGGCAGTAACAGATGAGCAAAGAAAGCGAGTCAGATGAAGAGAAACCAATAGAAGCTACTGAAAGACTAAATCCCACCGCAGCTGTCTCAATTCCTCTCAAATAAACATCTGTGAATTTTAATATGCATACAGAGATTCCATGGCAATGAATTGGTCCTTCCACCACCGCGATGAGCACAAATTTCAGAAAAACTTACCGATCACAATGACAGCCATTTATACTGTATGTTGCTGTATGTTATGTGTGCAAATCAAAGTGTTTGAATATACTATTAGTAAAAAAGAGATGCGCTGCAAGACTTCGGCACAAAACTTTTCATGATAAAGAATGCACATGATGCAGAATCTGTCCCGAGGTTAATCACTGATGGGAACAATCTTGTGATATTGTTATGTCAGAAGCTAACAGTGAGTTGTGCTCCTCTTGGTGATGTATTCCAGAGTCTAGGACACAGGGTCTACTGCTTTTCATCCTCTCTCACCATGTTTTATTGAAGAAATTATTTAGGCCATAAATCACCTCATCTGAAGTTTCAGATGTGATTCAGGTGATAATTAAAATTTATTCTGACACCTGTGCGCCTGTGCGTCTTTCAAGGACTGGAGCTGCCAGGCTCCTGGTCTTGGCAGTTTACCAAGTTGGAATTTAATAAACAAAGAGAAGTGGACCACTAGCATAGTGTACTCTACACACGTTTTGTTGAGACGTAAACTGGAAAAATTAGAGTGCGTGAAATCACAAGTTGACAAAGAAAGGAGCAGAGTGGAAAGTATAAAGAGTGTTGAAAAAAAAACTAAACCTGAAAACAAATAAAAAGTCTTAACCCTGCAGAAATAACAGTAAGCAATTGTAGAGAGAGACTCAAACCACCTTTAGAAATCTGTTAGTGAGCAATACTTCCGCATTCCACTGTTTACTTTGACGGGTCCCTGTGTTAAATATTGTCTGCCCAGAGGTTTGTCACAAAACATATCATATGACTTCTTGAACATATTATAATAAGTATTTATTTAACTCACGAAAGGTTTCATCACTCTGGGGTTGTCCATCCAACCATTGTCAACAACCTCTTGTCCCGCAGCGAGCCGGAGCCTACCTGGCAACACAGGGCACAAGGGCAAAGGGGAAGGAGACACACCCAGGACAGGACGCCAGTCCATCGCAAGGCCCCCCAAGCAGGACTCAAATCCCAGACCCATCGCACAGCGGGCACCGGTCAAACGCACCGCACCACCATGCCCCCATCTCTGAGGTTGTATGGTGTGTAATTAAAGAAGGCGAGAAAAAGATTATTGTAAACTCACTTAAAATGGATTGTGGGGCATAGTTCATAGTTATTATCATTAGCTGAAAAAATAATTCAGCTTGGTGCCACATTGATAGATGTTTCGCAGTTTCGGTAAGTATATAGTCACCCAAGCGATAAACTAAAAGTTATGATTTTGATGCACTGCCAGATAGTACTGCAAGTGCTTTGCAGCTGGAAGAATCACAAACTACACGAGAATGTTTCCAAGTGATTACTCAGTGGAAATCCAGTAAATGTTACGAGGTCACAGAAATATGCCGTCTTGCTGTAATATATCCTTAGGAAAATATCCTTTACATCGCAAATAGTGATCTAGATGCTACCGTCTGATGGAACAAAGAAAAAAGTGAAGGACTGTGCAGACATGATTTTGTAAACCACGTGGAAAATAAAAGATAGCATCTTAATATGCTTGCTTAAAAAAATTGCTTTGTGCAGAGACTAAATGACTTGTTCCTATTAAAGTCTTTAAAGATGTTTATTTTAAGGAAGATATATGATACCCAACCTACACACCAACAGCCGGAGCTGATCTGTGTTTGTAAGTATGACCTTGTCACTCCGGTGAGAAGAGCACTCTATAAAAATAAATTGAATTGAACTGAATTATGATAACAGAAAGTGCAACACTAGGCCTATAGATCAAGGCAGCACCCTTTCCATATCTTATAACACTTCTAAATAATGCAATGTGTTTTAGGTTAACAACGTTGAAACTTAAGACCAAACATGCGGTTTTCACGATACGACGGATCTGCTGGCGAAAAGTGCCTGAACTGTTGGCCTACTGTGAATTAATTAGTTTTGGATGTGAAATGGACTTATACCTGGCCAATAAGCATAACTACCTTTAATATTTGTGGCTGATGTTACCATAGAAATTTGTTTAATAAATAAATGAATAAGTAAAAAAATAAATAAATAAATAAGGTGACAACATAGCTGTGTTTGATCCTGTCTGCCAAGATCCCTGATGTCCTCATCCTCCAAGAGCAGGCCAGACACCCAGTTATTTATGGTGAGACTTTCAAAATACCTTCATATGTTTATTTTCAGCATTTTCCATCCAGATACATACAGATATAGCTTTTCAGCTTCCACTTCATTAATAAACTGCTGATTTTTGATGTTTTTGAGATATGTTCAGAAAATATGACCAATTCAAAAAATATGCTATCAATAAACCATGTGTTTTTTTTCCTTTTCTTTTTCCATTTTCACCTCTTATTCTCCTGCTGTGAACAATGAACGACCCCACGTAGTTCAGCTATTGAAGGTGTAAAAGAAGCCACCGATGGCCAATGTTGCATTGCAGTAGCTGCCATAATAATAATAATAATAATAATAATAATAATAATAATAATAATAATAATAATGAGACATTTGTGTGCATTTTCTGTAAAGTGTGATGGGAATAAGTTTGAAATGAGCTAAGTTGTCTTCCCAGCTCTTCTGCAGCAATTCCCAGAGATGTAGCACACTTGTGGGTTGTGGTTCCTCTAATATCTGTATTGATCAGGTTTACACAGAGTACTAACTGGTACGAAATAACTATTAATAATGAATAATAATGAAATAACTGCTGTTACCATAAAATTTTGTGAATAACTACAAATAAGCCCTTCTGACTGTTTAATTTATAGTACTACACTACCAAAAAAAAGACATTATCAATCCAAAAGGGATTAACTGTAGAATGTCTCCAGCTTTGGTGTCGGGGCCTATATTGCTGATATTTTTATGACATTAAGGGATTGATTGCATATAACGGGCCATGGCGGTTCAATAATTTTTAATTGAGTTGAAGATATCTTTAACTGAGTTTGAGATATTTCATGCTGAATGCAAGATATCTTTTACCCAATTAATAATAGTACCATTTCAATTAATGGTATCTTTTAAATAATGGGGTTTTGGAGATATCTTAAATGTTTTATTTTAATACGTGTAAAGACAGATAGAATCTTGCAAAGCAAAACAGAGATATTGTGAATTAATTTAACTTTGGTTCCTTTTTAACTTTTCCCTCTAATCTTACCACATTTTGCTTGTGATAGACTGTGTCTTTGAATTGTGCAACTCAAGCACTTTACATTTAAAAAGGCAAGAAAAAGAATTTGGGGGGCTCAGACGTCTCACTATTTTCAGCGGTAGTTAACTTCGTATTAAAGGAAGAGGTAAACATGCATTTGCTTTAGTCTGTCTATCAGCAAGTTTGTGTGTATTTTTATTGATATATAAAAGCAATATCAAAGCTGGGAGCAAAGTGAGTCTGCTCATTAGTTGTACCAGAGTTTGATTTTCTTAGTACAATTAACTGCAACTGGAGGAGTGTTTTATCAGTATGAGCCATTAATCCCCCTTTGCCCTCTACTTTTTCGCTTAAAGGCACTGTGTCAATAACATAAAAAGCTGAATATTTATCGGTACCTCAAATGCAGCATCTACATTAAACAGTGTTGAAGAAAATGTGCGTGTTTCTTTAAGATGGTTCCGCACCTCACGGTATGGTGGCATACCTCCAAGGATCATTGCAGCGACGGTGGATTTAAACCTCAAGGTAATCCTATCAAAACAGCAAAGGAAAACAGCAGAGCGCTTGTAATTAGCGTCAGATCAGATCACACGTTGCTTCCTGCAAGGGGGTAAAAGAGCCAAGCATCCCTCTGAAGGATGCTGTTGTCAATGGCCAGGATGAAAGTCACACTTTTCATTATCCTTTTGGACTGAATTATTAACCATTATTTAACCGGTGCTTGTGTCCAAGGTGCCTTATAGTCTACGTACACCGGGCTACATACAGTTTTCCACACATCTGAACAGCAGCGTAAGTTATTCTAAAGCGGGTAAGAACAGGTAGCGCACATTGTGGGTATTGCATCGGGAGCAGGGATTTCCACCTGGGTCCTGCTGAGTATTTTTTGAGTTATGCACGCATGCACGTATGTATGTGTGCATGTAATTGTTTGTTTATGTTACGAATTTCACGCTAAAAATATTTTCCATATTTAAGTATTCACGTTTCCCTCAGGTAATAATTTTGCATCCAGTTTAAGGGCACAGAGGTACATAGATCTCCTGGGAATATAATACCACCCAATTGACGTCCTGCCTCTCTGCGCATTCTAAACAGCATTACCAGTACTATTGGTTTATAACTTTGGCCTGGTAAGAAAGCCCAAAACAGAAGTCTCCAGTGGTGGCTGTCACAATTTAGGGTAAATACCTTGCTCAAGAGTACTACAGCCAGAGGTAGGAATCAAACCTGCAGCCTTGGGGTCTAAAGACAGTAGCTCAACTAGCTGTAGCAGTTCACCTCCTATTGGTATAATGATTGTGTTACAGCAACTCAAAGCTTTCAGTTCATAAATTGCTCTGAAAACAGGGATGGAATGGGGGGGGGGGCAGTGGCACAGCAGGGCCTGGGCTTGATCTCTGGTGGGTCTGGGTGGGTCATAAATAACTATGGTTACTTATAAGAGAACAGAATTATTGTTTTCAAGTGATGTCATGATACATTAAATGTCATGATCAGTTTTTATAAAACTCCTGGACAAATATTCAGAGCTTGAAGGTTTTTCATTAATCGAAAGCAGGATGAAGATGAAATCCATATCAGCTGGTTTGAGGGATTCTCTGCATTCCTACAAATATCATTATGCTGCGGATGAATCATAAGCTTTAGCATTAAAACTTCAGATTTTGCCTTTGTTCAGAGTTGATGGATGGAGGGTAATTCACTCTTTACATAATGTACTGCTTTTATTCAACATATTTAACAAAAATGAATGACTAAAAATGAATGCATTGCCAGCTAGCTGAAGCAGGATTAGTGTAGTTAGACAGTTTAATTGGATGAAAGGGAAAGATTAAAGGACCTTCAACTTAACTCCATAAATAATTTATTTTAAATATATTTGTTGTGGCGCTGAGAAACTGTTGTTGAGTTTGGGAGGGCTGTGAGTGACGGAACTCTGATATTTCATTCGGTGTTTTTATAGACCATACTGCAATTGCATGAAAGAACGAGCACACAGATGTGCTTCAATTTGATCTTCTAGGACATCTGTATATCAAAGACAAGAATTATAGCACTGCAAAAGAAAAAAAAAAAGTTTCACATTGATCATAATACAACAGAATATATTTTTCAATGGTATGCAAAAAAGCAACAATAAAAATGAAAAAAGCTAAAGCTGTATCTAAACACACACAGTATAAACTGAAAGTATAAGGGCAGCAGCTGGCATAGTGGTTACAACTGTTACTTTTGGAGCAGAAGGAGCAAAGTACTTACCAGTACCTTAGTGCAGGTAAAAAAAAACATTACCCAGCTACGTAAGTGGGAATATTGTGAATATACTTACAAGTAGCTTAACATTGTAATTCACTTTGGACAGGAGTTTCAGCTAAATGAGTAAATGTAATGCAAGAATCAACATTTAAAAATCAAGTAACTTTTCATTTTAAGCATAGAAATTCGTAACCCAGCCGTGATCACTGTCCAAGGTTTTCAAAACCGAAAAAAGAAAAAAGTTTGTTTGTGCTATGTACTTTAAAAAAAGCCATAGGTTACTGCACTGTGAGACGGCCAAGAATGAACTCGAATTAATGCATTAAGAAAGCGACCCCCAGGCCAGACAATTGCTAGAAGCCCCAATTAATAGCCTGTTTTTAGGTTCATTTCCCCTCCCATTCACAATTGTTCTTTAAAATCCACTTCCTGTCAGGCGCACTCTCCTCTGGCCTTCGCATGACCACAGATGACAAAGGGAATGGATGTAACTGCTCTGCTGCTGCGCTTCAATCTTGGAACGCCTCCTCTCCCCGAGCCTCCCGTGCCCCCCAGGCAACCACCCCCACCCCGTCCGTAATCTGTTTCTCGGCGTCAGCAGGCGCCGTTCAGGGAAGCTGCCACAGTGGTGGTGGATAGGAGCTGGGAGCCTGTGCCACTAGACATTACAGGGGAGTTCATCAGGCCCCCAGCGGGGAGGGGGGGCAGATTCGAGTATAGGTTACATGTTTTGGAAACAGGTTGACAGGAGCACCGCGGATGGCATCCAGGGGCAGAATGGGGTGAGGGGAACGGTGGCAGGCACACGGGAGTAGGAGGCAGCTGCGGGAGGAGGAAGGGAACTGGAGGTGGGGGTGGAGACACGTACTTTCTTTCCTGGGGTCAAACGCTCGCACACGAGTGAAATGTAGCATCGCCGAGCGCCTGGGAGCTTCAGCTGGGCTCGCACGACAGCTGATCTCGCAAGGCTCACTGGAGATGTCTCAACGAGGAATGTTAGCGGCGGCCTGCCGGGGATCACCTTGTGTGAACCGCCTGCGCAGCAGGGTGGGGGGCCTGGAGCCACGGGATAGGGAGACCCGAATAGTCACGAGGCACGAGGCTGTGAGACTAGAAAGCAACGCTGGGGAGGTCAGCCAGCAGGCTGGGTCGATTTGACTTGAATAACGGACGAAGAGAGCAGCCAAAGTGCACATGCAAAAATGGAGAAAACAGATTTAACCACCTGCAGTGTCTCCAAGAAGAGATGACACTTTCAGAAGTTCGCTCTTGAATGGCCGTGGAATAATTTAAGTAACAGGACTGAAATCAGCGCATTGGCTCCTCGTGCTACAAATGCTGAAGTCACGAATTATAAAAAAAATGTCAACATTTTCTATTTACTTTCCAGTGTATTTTCTTCACTTGTCTTTTTTCAAAAAATATGTGTGGAGTGAATCCAGCGTGTTATTTCCAAACCCAGCTGCTAGTTGGCACCCACACAGAACAAGAATAGGGGACTGAAAAGATAAAATAAAATAAAAAAAAAATAAATAAATAAAATAAAATACAATTCCCATTTCTTTGTGGTTCCAGACTTCAAAACTGTGATATGTAGTAAAGTAATCTGGTTTGAAACTAGCAAATCATGTCATTCAGACTCATGGACTTTATATGTAATACATACAAATTAAAAAATGTCCTGGAATTTCACTCCGTGTCTCAAGTGTATTTACTCACAGCGTTCATCCAGCCAAATCCAGTTCCAATTGTTAGGTTATTTAATTTCCTGTTCTTCACTTGTAATTTCTGCTGCTTTGTTTAAAATTCTAATTTGCACATTGCAAAACAAACACAAACACAAGCTAATCACACAGAATCACTTTTTTTTCCATGCTGAACAATACGATAGTAGCAGCGAAAATAACAAGGACATAAGTAAATATTAAATAATGCCAGCACAATAACTGCAGATAAGGTGTCGGATTTGATCTTAAAGTTCGGTTTCTGGGTTTGCAACCCCTTGTCTGTTGGATTTCAAAACGTATAAACAATGAAATTATTGAATCCTGCTTCACCTTACTGAGTCTATGAACATCGTTTTATGCTTATTAAGTGGAAATGAAGATAGATAGATAGATAGATAGATAGATAGATAGATAGATAGATAGATAGATAGATGTTCTGAAGTGCAGCACCGTTGGGATTGTACTTTTGTCAATGAGGGAAATGAATAAATGAAAAAAAATATAAATAAATAAAGGAAATAAACAGAACTGAAACACGGCGGTGCATCATGACCAGGGCCGAGGTTACAGCACTTCCTCCCTGCACGCATTCCATTTGTCATGACGCACACAAGTGGGAGTGAATTTGAAAGCAAACTCCTGAGAGTTTGCTGAAGGCAACCTAGTAATATGCAAATGCATTCAACCAAAGTATCTAGGACAATGCACAAAGCTGTCTAACGGAAATCCTGTTAATACATTAAGTTGTGAAGCTTTACTTTCTTTTAAAGGAATACAGACGTCTGCATTAAACATGCTTCATGAGCTCAAAGTTTTAACTACACTGACCTATTTATTCTGTTTGTCTAAACTCTCCCCTGTAATTGCTCTGCAATATTTTTCATGACGATTTCTTATGAAATGTCACATGAAAATACTGCCAAATCTTGTTGAAATTAAAAAGAGAATTTTCCCTTTTTCCCGCCTTATTGCACAGAGATGACTAGACATATGACAGAAGGGATCTGCAGAAACGCTTAGCTATCAAAACTCTAGTTGTTTTATCCATTAACATTTCTCTGAAGACTTCATTGATACTCAGAGGGTGAACTATAACCGAGGCCAGAGGCTATGCCTGATAAATAATTATTGGTCAGTCGTAATTTTGAGGAAAACTGAAATATTTTTTGTCGTAGCTCATTTCCAGACTGTGCACCATTTAACAGATATAATAATGTAAATTTGCATTTGGAACTTTTTCTTTTTTTCGTTGCTGTCCGTAGAACCCTTAAACAAGTTTCCATAACTTGCCGTAACTAAACTGAATTGAACTGCTGTAGTGATCCTGAAAATAAAGGTTAGATGTTTACCTTTTTACATGGGTTTTTTAATCACAAATAAGATAATAATAATACATTACCATAATATTGTCACACAAGGTACAAACTATAATTGTGCTTACTATTTAACACTTTATTTAAGTACACTAAACAGGTGAGTACTCACACTTTGCCTTTATTGTAGCGGACGTGTGGTTAAAAGTTAGAGGATATTAAAAAAAAAGGAACTATGTGGTAAGAGCACTTGCTAAGAGCAAAGAAAATAAATTAAAAATTAGAATTATTATTTGCAGATTTGAAATATCCATTTGGAATCTGAAACTTTAAACCATCACTAGTCATTCTTCTTATTCTTATCATTATTACATCAATATTACTGTTGTTATTTTTAATACTGGTAATGATAAAAATAATTAGAACTTTAAATTGTTAAAACTCTGCTGTACTTTTCCTTTTCCTTTCTATTTTATTTATATTACAATAAAAAGCAATATTTAGAAACATGCAGTATTTAGAGTGTGAGACTCGCACACGGCAGGACATCAGTACCCAGTGATGTGTCCAGGTGCTTTGCAAGATATGCGATTTAAAAAAAAAGAAAGAAAAAAAAAAACACAACGAGCTGTTGCATTAACTTCATCAAGAAAAGGTTGGAAACCATATGCATTAAACCTCAGTCTTGACACCAAAGTGTAAGATTACATGACTCAAACAGCCCTCAGAGTAATGTCAAACCCCGGAGCATGAAACAGAACTACAATAGCTAAGCTTCACTGTAAGCCCATCAAAGACATTAGCGATGCTAATAAACTTGGTTATCCAACAAAAAGATGCAGTCCAGTTGAAAGGGATCAAGGACTAGTTCTGATTAATCTTGTTAATTAAAAGCTCTGGATTCTTTTTCCGCTGCAGCTCCTCTCCTCCTCAACACTCATATACACACACACACGCACACACAAGTGAACAGCCTTCAAAATGTAAATCCGATTTATAATAATTTCAAACATTATACGAGGCATCAAGCACGAAATAACCCTAGTCTGAGTAGTTCTAGTACTTTGTTAACTACTATATGTCCCCACGTGCCACAGTATCTTTTTAATTTTATTTTATTTGTTAAGCAGTTGAAAGGGGTGCGGTGGTGCAGTGGGTTGGACCACGGTCCTACTCTCCAGTGGGTCTGGGGTTCGAGTCCCGCTTGGGGTGCCTTGCGACGGACTGGCGTCCCGTCCTGGGTGTGTCCCCTCCCCCTCCGGCCTTACGCCCTGTGTTGCCGGGTAGGCTCCGGTTCCCCGCGACCCCGTATGGGACAAGTGGTTCTGAAAATGTGTGTGTGTGTGTGTGTTAAGCAGTTCTGCTACACCTGCGTGTTGCCGCATGGGTTTGTTTGCAATACGGTTAATTTAGCAAGTCGCAGGTTCTAAAACACATTGATGGAAGAAGCCTGAATATATTTTCACAGTTTTTTTGAAAAGTGGTCCATGATGTAAGATCGACTATTTTAGCCGTCATATAAACAATGTGTGGCTTCAAGTTCCTGCTGTATAGTTCTATAGTTCCAGCAGGCCCAAAGCCAAGAAATGCTGCAGGCATAGCTCTCGGTGCTGTGGTAAACCATAATCCACCGCTACTGGGAACTCGACAACGTGATGGACAACAAAGACTTGGAGACAAAACGGAAATCAAAAGGCGAAGAGAAAAAAGTGTCTGTGTGCATGTGTGTATTTATAATACATAATAACGGAACAAGGATATATAAAAAGCCAAGTCAATTCAGCAGATTCTTAAAGCACGGACATAGCCATATCCTTTCATAGCCAGATACAGTATATATTATATTCAGAATCTGAGCAATCAGTCATGATCTTCGTCCACATTATATGATGTTATACAATCTATGCAAAAATGTCATACCCTGGAATCGTAGCCTTCAGTTTCGGAGACACAGGTCAAGGGCAAATAATCCAATCGAAATAAGCATTTCAAAGCTTTGCTGACCAGTATCCATCAACAAGTGGGCAGCTTTTCAGTTCAAAACGCTGCAGAATATTTAATGGAGCGATAAAAGTTGAAAATGAATCCTTTGATATCCTTGGGATAATTATTATTAATGTTTTATTAATAATTACATGCTTAGTGCATACAAAGCAAAGAGGAACAATATGTCTTGTAGACCTTTTTGACACTTTTCTGGGGGGGAGTGATGTGTAATGTGTGTTTTAAAAAAACATTATTTGGGGAGAAGTTATCATATGTGCCATTACATCTAATATTATAGTGCTGAAACCAACCCTCGCCAATACATTTTTTATGGACTAGACTGAAAATCTGAAAATGACTCCTATAATTTAAATAATAAAGTGTACTTGCAGACTAATATATCAGAAATGACCTAAAGACCACAGCGATCATTTGGAATAAGGCTCCGAGGGCCACAAGGGAAGAGAAAGGAACTTAATGGTTAGTCTTGTGCTATATCTCCACCTAGTTTCAGGCCTGGTGCCTGACCGTACGTTACTTACCGGAAATGATTACTGGAGATGAAAAACATACCGTTCGCTTAGTTAAAATCTGACTTTTTTCTTTCTGCATAGAGAAATGCACCTGTTTCCTATGTGACGCTGAAAAAAAAGTTCTTTGCTATGTGCTATGCAAATGAAACAGTCCATGGAGTGGAAAAAGTAAAGCGCACGAGGCCTGCATGGCTGCTTTGTCTCTGTCTTCTTTCTCTTACATCCTTCAACTGTCTAGTCCAGCAGAGAAACATTGCTCCTGGTGAAAGAGTGAGCGAATGGACCACGTCTGTCACATGACTAGTTCCATCTGTAAATGAATGTTAGTTAAACCAAGAATATCTCTTTATGTGATAATTGGAAATTGATCTCACTTCGCAGGCCACTTGGGAGCACATAACAGTAGAACACGCCTGGAAACTCATGCGCTTTCTTTCACTTCCAATAAAACTTTAAAAATAATCAGATAAAGCTCTCTTTAGAGTCAATGGGAGCTTGAGCTCTTTCACAGGGCAGTCAAAAATAAATGTATTGATTGAAATGTGTTCGTAGATATGTACTTATCTACAAATAAGGTTTTTAAGCATTTTCATGTTTGAACCTATGAATTTATTCTCTAGAATTCGGGACATCGTGTATTTAACAGGCCTCAGCATCCCATTCTCACCCTAGTCTTTAGGGACAAAGGTGCATGACTCATTGCATGGCTATTTTAGCCTCAAGTCAAATCTAGCAGTATGCTATGGGTATCCTGCTATGAAATATAAGTCTTGGTTTGAACATGTACATATCTCTGAAGATGAATTGCTGTGCTTTCATACCTGGCAATGTCGGCGTAGTAAGCCTATGATGACGGTAACTGTCATCAATGGCGTCAGACACTCAGCTCCGAGGCGTGCATAAAATACTGGAATGCGTAATCAACCAGTCGGTCAATTATTCAATGAATTTTTTTGTTTGTAGTAGCTGTCTGGATTGGTACCAGGGATGCAAGGACTGTTCTACAGGACCAAATCAATTTGCAATAAATACAAATACAAATAATGAAGCTAGCAAATAAATACATAATTAAGTAGATAAAAAACAAAGACACTTCTATAACTTGAGTACAGATGGTATACTTTAACAAAACGTAAATCAGTTGTGTTGGCCAGTAATAATCACCATAAAGTCGGGCCAGGTTTTCTTCAGGTGAACCTATGAGTTGCCACTCTGCAAAGAACATGAATATGAACTCATGTCCCGTACCCTCTGCTCAGATAAAGGGGCATTATCCCTGGCACGCTGGAACAAGGTTTCTTTGGATACTTTTCCACATATGGAGTCGTGTTGAAAAGACGACGCAAACTAAAAACATCCGCCTTTCTCGTGTCTAGGTCAAAAAAAGCGTGCGCAAAACAGAGGGAAAAGAATCGACACTCAGACCTACTTTTTTTTCAAAATGCAAATCCTACTAATTCTGAGTGTCTCATTTTTACAGCTGAGGTGCTGATAAATGATGAAGGCACATCACTGAAACACAACTTGTGGGTAGTACTAGGAACTGCATTACATAGCATGAAACGATTTACTGTTGAGTACAGGAAACAGGAGAGAAAGCCATAAACCAAAGTTGATAAATTTGGCCGGAACAGATAACGAAAAAAAAGAAACAAGGCCGTGTTTAAAATGCAGTGATCAGGGCCCTGAAGAGGAATGGAGGTCTCCTTTAATGAAAAAAACAGCGCACCTTATTAACCCTTCCCATTAATCAAAGAACGAATGTACTATTTTCTCTAGATCTCTCCCAGGAGCAGAATTTACTGCCCCCACAGGAAGTTGCATGCTTATCAGATGCAGTGATAAATAGATGGAAAAGCAGTACAACGCAGCACTGACAACCGCAAGGCTGCCAAGCCGCTCGGGCGCAGACGCAATCTTGGTCGCTATGTCAACACCGTAAAAGGCAGACATCGCAGTGAAAAACAATGTTGAATAAGTAAAAGAAAATCAACAATTTAAATGAACTATAATAAAGTGTTGGAAGTAGATTAAATGTGATAAATAAGAAAGGTCTGCAGACATTTATTGGCTAATATACTGCAGGTTATTCTGACAGGAGTTTACGTGTAATACTGTGCATGGTAGAAGCATCTGCCCCAGTACTGATCGAAACTGGCACTGTGAAATCTACTTAGAAAGTACATGTTGAACATGCCGGGGCTCTTTAACATCCCAGAGCTGACAGTTTCGCAGATCAGAACCATGGACGTCCATGAACATCTGAAAAATACAGAAGCAGAATTAATGGCTGGGTTTGACTTCTCTGTAGAAAACCCAAGAGCAGCAAAAATTTAGGCCACTCATAGAGCCACGGCACTTTGGTTGAGTGTCAGATTAGCTCGGGGATGTGAATTAAGCATTTGTCTTGTTTGATGGCCATTTGGTCATTGTTTGATTTTGATGGAGCTGAGGAGATATTTCAAAGCTTCTGGATAGACCAGCTCAAAACACACAGCAGCAGAAAGGGATGAGCAAAGAACTTTCATCCTTACAACACCAAGGCCGGTCTCCCACGCAGAATGGTTCCTCTTCTATACAATTGGAAGACCGGAAAAAAAAGAAAAAACAACACAATTTTATGGTAAACTTTCACACCACAACTGTGCATGTTCTCAGGTTACACAGGAAGATGGTTCTATAGATAGTCACAGTTAAGAGACTAAAGCTCATGTGGTGATAGTTATGTTCTTACATAAGCTTACGGAGGAACGCTTCCTTCCTTGAAAATGCGGTGTAGACCTGTTCGCCCTGCTTCTATTAATGCGCCGCGCATGGTGGGTCAGGCATTCTCTGCTTAACACCCTCTGCCAGTGGAGCATGGAACAGGAAACCACCCTGGAGCAGTTTCAACAAAATACCATCTCACAGGTGGGGTCTCTGGCAGCTGTGCAAAGGAGCCTTTTGGAAGACCTTACTTGGCCTCTCATTAGAACGCTCATTTTCCTTTTCTTTAAAAATTACCGAAATAAAATAATATAAATACAAATGATATAAATCCGGGCCGTGAACACATTCATAACAGAATGAAGGAAACAAGCCAGATGTTCACTTAATTTCTCAGGGCATTGCCTCACTTTCCTTGAAAACTTCAGCTTACAGTTTTCAGTTTTCAGTTTACAGGTGTTAGTTTCATCGATCCGTTCTTGAAAAACTCATTTATCACAACAGCCTTTAACCATATAGAGTTAGAAATACACACATATGTTCAAAAAATAGAAGTTTTTTTTCACATTGGCAAATTATTTCTACATTTATTCATTTAGCTAATGCTGTTCTCCAAAGCGACTATGTTAATTTGCTTGCAATTATTTACCAATTTACACATTTTGGTAATGTTACTGCAGCAATTTTAGGAGAAGCACCTTGCTCAAGGGTACAATAGCTGGAGATGGGATTTGAACCTGCAACCTATGGGTCCGAAATTAGAACCACTGCAATTACAAACTTCAACCGCAGTTTAATTTTATAAATACAAAACCATACATGCAACATTTCGACTAAATTTTATCAGAATAAATTTAAGGAGTTTGACTGCTATAAAGTTTTTTTTTTATTGTTTTTGCTGTATGATTTTTGGAGGAGTCACCGGAAAGTTTGCTACAGGCAGATGATGCAGGTTGACCAGTGTTCCCCAGATCCAGAGTGATCCAGATAGTAATAAAATGACATTCAGTGTAGCATTTCAGCCATATTTTAAATGTTGCAGAGGGTTTAATGTTCAAACCTTCTTTGATTCCAAGTTTTATTCCAGTCAAATTGTACAGTTTTCTGGTCGGGATGATATCACGTCTGAATTACTACTTAGCAAAAAGTGAATTGCAGAAAGAAATTTGTTAGTGTATCCATAACACTTCTCGTGAAATAATGTAAGGGTTTGAATGAGAGCGACCAAGATAACGGTGAACGGTGACTTTTCTGCTGTCAGAGGTCCCTGTGGGGTAAAACAAAGTGGTTCACATAGCAACAGAACCCTCTCTGTTGCACTCTGCAGACCTTTCACATCCTGTTACCATCGGTGATCGCGGCTTACAACCTATTACGGTGTCTTCCCCATGGGTGAAGGAGCGGCGTAGACGTAATGGGAATTGGCATTCGGTCAAAGCCGATTTGTGGGCCGAGGCCACAGTCACCTGCTCTGAGTGTTCGGTGTGTGTGAGGCAGGTGGTGAGAGGGTGATACTGTCCCAAACGCAAGCAACATTAAAAAAATATCTGCATGAATTAAGCTGATTGCTTATTTTAGAAGGCTACATCTGCAAAGAGACATTTACTTTACTTACATTTATTTACTTAGCAGATGATTTTTTTCCAAAGTGACTTCCAATGAACTCTATGTAGTGCTACCAGCCCGCACCTTATTCACCAAGGTGACTTACACTCCTAGATACACTACTTACAAAGGGTCACTCATCCATACATCAGTTGTCACTCACACACTATGGGTGAACCTGAACAGTACCTATCTTGACTCTGGGAGGAAACCAGAGCACCGGGAGGAAACCCACGGGTGTGTGTCTGTTGCAGATTACTCGTCAAACTAAGTAATCAAATTCTAGGCAACAAATAGCAGTAAACATGGCCCAAAAGTCATCTTTAAGAACTCATGAGCACATCAGATTCTGTTAATTTCCTGCAACGGTGGTTTGCATTCCATTCATTAGAGACCAGAAGCATGGGAGCACTATAAGTATCATGAATATAAAGTGATGTAAGTTGTATCCCCAAATCCCTCTATCCGACCAGGTACAGACCACCAATGGTGGATTTCCTGAGATGCTGTCTGGTGTCATCTCATCTGGATGATCCCATCTGCGGCCCATTTTGGTTGTGTCGATCTCAAGATCTCATCACTAGGTGGTCTTTGACTGCCCCTTTCTCCTCTGGCCTGGGGAAAAGTGGCAGGGAGTGAGGGTTTCCACTTCAGCACCTGCCCGGTAATGTTAATTGTTAGCCTTCGAAGTCAACGCCTAATCCAGACCCTTTTTGTTCTTCATTGCTTGCTGCTGGGTTCTTTACCAGAAGGTGAGAATACTGAATCCAGAGGGAGGTAATGTTTATGGATGTGCATCACACACACACTGGCAAGAACCACTTTTATCAAGTGGAGCTGCAGTAAGCCAGAGCCTAACCCAGCAACCCAGGGCAGAGGATACACTCTGGACGGGACACCCGTCTACCACAAGGCACCTTAGGCAGGGATTGAACCCCAGACCTACCACACAGCAGGCACTGGCCAAACCCACTGCACTACCACACCCCCCTCATGGATGTACCCTTTTTTTAAATATCTATCACTGCATTATCAGAGGAATACAGAGGAATATAGAGATGTGCAACTTGTAACATTATCTTGTGGTAGGAAGAATATTAGAAGACCAGCCTTATAATTAAAACATTTTAAGTGAAATTATTGTTTTGGCTTGAAAATGTCATAGAACCCATTAAAAATGCATTGGTATCCATGTAGACGGTTGCAAGAGAGTTGATTGCTTAACTCCATGATACAAGACTGGAAAAGAGGAGTTCCATAATATTTTTAACAGGGCTCCCCCATTAAGATGCCCCTATATCTACAGCTTTTGGTCAGGTTAGTTTAATAATAACATCACTGATTATGTTGAAACCCACATAGCTTTCATTCAATTTGTGTACATTTAATAAAGACATATATAAATTCATCTAATGCTAAATATGAATGAATGTACTTCCACTGTGCCGTATTCCGAAATGATTCAGTTTGAGCCACAGTCATAAAACCACTACAAGGAACACGCGGTACTGTTATGACATCAGCGGAATGCCTTTGGTGATATTACAGTGCGAATGGAAACTGTACCTGCTAATTCCCTTGAACACTATTCTCTCATGGTACGTAACCATGATGCCAACAGTGTAGTGACGAAAATTATATCAGGGCATCCATAAATTCAATCATCTTCCAATATGTTGTTGCAACAGAGTTTTGTAAAATGCCCTTAATATCATGTATACATGACATTAAGCAAACAGGTCAGAACATTGTTAAGTCTCTTATTTACTTTATATAAACATGTTTCTGCTGGTTTGCGCTCCATTAGGCGGTTTTGTTAAAGTTTTAATGAAGGAATCCTACAGTGTAAGCAAAGATATGTGAAAAGCATGAGGTATGTGAATAGGAGCACATCATTCTTGAGTCATTTATTCCCGTTAATGTGGTTTCACTTGTATGTATTTAAACAGTTTTGGTGATCACTTTGGTCTCCGGTGTTCCTTGTGTTATTTTATTATTTTTTTTTTTTAATATTTCTGTGGCAGTGATCTTCTGCTTAAGTTCCCCTTTCAAACAACACGTTGCCATGCGTTACACCCAGTGACAGCCGATCAAGCAACGCAGCTATGTTCTCTAGGCCGCTTATCATGCGCTGTGAGTTTCCATCCAAGCCAAAGGAAAATTACCGTGCAGGCGGAGCACCGCGACGCCATGGGTGAGGAAGCACGTGTCTCCCGCGAGCTCCAGTAGATGTCGCTGTCATGCAAATCTCCTGGAACGTGACTCATGAGTGAGGAAGCCGCGGAATGAAGCGGCTGAAAGGAAAGCACGAGAAGCATGTTGGGTGCCAGTCTCAAAGGCGGTTGGTGAAACGCAAGCAGGGCCCCGATTCAGGACATTGTTCGGTGTTGCTTCGCACTTCTCATAATGAGATCCAGCAAACCACATCAACAGCATTAGTGGAAGTCATCTCAACCCGAGTTCCCGTAACCCTCGACTGGGTAAACAGCGTCTAATCAGTTCGTGCACTCGTCACAGGCTTAAAAGCCAGTTCTACACACTACTGATCATCAGGGTACTATCAGGGTAATCCCAGTGTGTACCTTTTGTTTCACTACCTTCTGCCACTGTTTAGAAATAGTTTTTAAAGAACATAAAGTAGTGCATTTGGAGCGTAGGTAATTTGTGGCCCTGTCGTTTCCCTTGACTTTACCCTATTTGCTCTTGTGAAGCATCTAACAATGTAAATAAATAAAAGATGGGATAGGGTATAGGTGAAGATGGTAAAAAATTATATATCATTATGTATGTTGTATATACATATGTCTATATATACCACAGTTTTAAACAGTGTATGTAAAAAACGTGTGTATGTGTATATATATATGTAAAAAAAACACTGTTGTGCATAATTCTATTTATACACACACAACCATAAAGATTATTATTCCTCTTTCTATTTGGTCTATACAACTGCCTTCTTCAGTCCTTTCCTCCGTCTTCACTTCCTTCCGTTTAACTACTTTTATAGCGTTTTAACCAAAGTGCCAAAGCATTCGTATTGGCAAACACTGTTGATCATATATAGATAAACCCGAGAGGCTAAATGTGGACGTTGGTCAGACCTGGCATCTGAAGAGCAAAAGTCACAGTGACCATGAGACCAGCAGTAATGTCAGCCAGGAGGGTTACCATTACACCATCACACCCTCTGACCGCCGCACAGGTTACCAAGAGCCGATTGTAAATTAATAACACTTTAGCATCTGATAAGTGTCAAATGTGGCTCTCATCACAAGACTGACACTCGAACTGATTTATCGCAAAGCGCTCAGCAGTTTGTTCTGAAGGAAACGGAACTTGGGATGTGGAAAATGAACTGAGAGACATTTCCTGGAGCCTCGATACCGGGCAGCAGATATTGATCAGCGTGGCTATTTACTGTCCTTCCTGGTCGCGTCAAAGAGAGACGGACACCAGCGATGCAGAGCTCCTCAGGCGCGCTGTTTGCATACGGCCGAGTGCAGTTATTCCGCTCAGGCTGATGATGATCCGGCGACCGGGTCACTTAGATGGACCTCTCACTCTTAGGATGCGGTGTGAGCGTGGTGTGAGGGGAAGCGATCGTGTACCTGGTCCTTCTACCGTCTCCCAGCATGTTCTGACTGGAGTTGGAGCGCCGCCTTTACTTTAGCTATACTTCGGTCATGTACTGTGCTCGTACGTGTTGCTTTGTCCTTGTGCCGTGTGACGGTGGCAGCCCAAATGTATGGCTCAACATCACACAATTTACACTTTAATAGGTCTATCCGGAGCTCCACGTGATTAACTTTGATAGAAATTTGCACAAGTCCTGATGGATGTCAGCAAATGAACACAATTATATGGAATTCAACAGAAATTTCTGCTTTTTTACTTGACTTTTTGTACTTTAAGACTTAATTTAAGACAGCTGATGTAACTTTTAAAGAAACGTAAACATCTGACTTGTGTCATAACTCATGAATCTGGGAGGATATGATGACCCTATTAGAAATCTTTTACATAATGATATAGAATGTCATATGACCATCTCTTCTACAGTAACCTTTTCGCCTTTCGATTCTATTCACTTGCTTTCACTAACTGCTAGTCTTGGTCAGGGTCGTGGCAGTCCAGAGCCTATTCCTGCACCACTGGGCAGAAGGTGGAGGGTGCCAGTTCATCGAGTCTGAGTTCTCGAGTCTTCCAGCAAGGCTACCTGCTGCACCACCATGCACCGTTCAGTTCAATTCAGCTTTATTGCTTATATACAATATATGATATATTTACCCTTTTGCTGCATTTACCACAATGTGTGTTTGGCACTGCATCTATACATTTGTATATATTGTAAAAAAAAAAAGGTTGGAAGACCATTAACAACACTTGGAATGCAGGATTTATAAACCACATTATGAGAAAAAAATATAGACAGGATACCATGACACCTCAATTAGCACCCTGGATGTGTCCGGAAAAATGGGGCGCCAAACGAAACAGCACCAAAAGAGGTCATTAACGCATTCATTTAAATTTAAAAAAAAAATTAATAAATGTAGTAAATTATGATACATTACTGAAAGGGTAATAAAATAAAAGCGCTGTAGGAGGTGACCAAGATAGTACTGTATTAGGTAGGATATATTTTTACGGAGAGATAAGGTCAATAGGGACGTGAGGAAACCCCTGATTGTCCCGACACCTTGGGTCACTCCTCAGAAAGTCCGAGGAAAAACCGAAACCTGAACCCGACTCTTCCCTCGAATTTGCGTATCGACTGAAATCACAGCGCTGACCTTTAGTCTCGCAAACATTCTGCCACCTTTCTACCGCTTACCGCTGAGCTCTCTGTGATACCCTGCAGCAGCATCACATGATGCTTTGGTTGCACCCAGGGCATGGCTGCTTTGCTCGGTTATACTCCAGTTCCAGACAGCATCCGGTTTCAGTAAACGGCTCTCGTACGGTGGCTCCATATGTGGCAGAACATGCTTGACATACTGTAGTATCAGGAAACACGAATGCAAATTCAATCCCGTTCAAGTGACAAGGTGTGAATTAATATACCAGGGCAGTTCACGGGGTTTCATTTCTTAAACTGTCCACGGACATCAAGGAAGCAAAAACCAGCAACTGTGACATCTTTCACGACGGTGTGAACTTAGGCTGTCGCAAATTAAATTAAGCTGCAAAGAACATGCCTTTCCGTGTATCTGGGGCTCGACACTCACTGGGTACAGGCTGTACCTTCAAGTGCCTCCCTCTTCCATGTAATTGAATCTCTACTTAAGCTACATTAAAATGCAATTCCCCCTCTTCCCCTCTTGATCCCGAAAAGAAGTAATTTGTCTCAGAATGTTACAAAGGCCGCATTAGTAAGTTTCTTCGCCCATCTCCATCCCTCTCCGTTCATTCTTGCCCCAGCTGGCAGACGGCGGCAGTCTGCATCTCAATGAGTACCGTTAAAATGCCTTTGACCCGGAGCGCTGGACAGTCGCGGCAGCCCTACCAACCCGTTCCGCACGATGTTAACCCTCGCTTCTCTCCCAGGAACTGGACTCTGAGCACCCTCGATGACATCACGTAATTTGGATCGCTTAGATGGTGTCGCTTCCTGCAGCACCTGTTCATACAGCGATGTAAAATATTGCAAAAGAGCCACTTCAGCTGTCCGAACACTGTCCTTTTCAGTCCTCGACAAGCAATCATTCTCCAGGAAACGTTTTCCTTTTTTCTACAAGGAAGCAGAAAAACCAGAAAAAAATTAACTCAAACATTCAGTTTAATATTACGCAAATAGATAGCTTAAGAAGATTAATATGTTCGATGTGGAGTACAGTTTTGTATGTTTTACCCTATTTGGGACATACAGAATATACAAAAACCCAAAGATTTTTATTTTCTGAATGATTTTTTTTTTTTCAAGAGTTTTTAGATTTCTTTTTAGCGAGTGGTTCGAATATGCTACGTTCAGTGTCTATTTCTTTGATAAGTCAGCGCTTTTATTCAAGTCGTTTTCCAATTTTGCCCATTTTGGGGAGCAGGTAGCGTAGTGGTTACAGATGTGGTTAGAGCCTTTATTTTACAATTCAGAAGCCCGGGTTCTAATCTATAATCTTCCTGCAATACGTTTCATCAAGGTAATTACCTGGAATCTATACAGTGAGAGTTACCCAGGTGTATGAATGGGCAAATCATTGCCAGTGGTCTTTAGTGAAATAATCATTAATAATGATGACACAACTTTTATCACATTATGAGATGAAGGTTAACATCAGGCTGCTACAAAAGTAACATGGTCGCATGCTAGATTGCTAGCACTGACTGGAGGAGTGACGCACTATTCTTCGTTGGCAGCTGGGTAATTTATATTTCGGAGCTCACAAGCAACTACAGCTTTTCTACTTCCAGCTAAAGGATGCCAATTAGGTCTCACTCCTGAGTATCTCCTGGTAGAGAGCGTAAGTTCGCCTAGTTCGGGGTCAAATCACTGTCAGAAATGAAGGATTCCACATGTGCTGGATAAGCGCACCTTTTTAGCAGCAGAGCTAATTGGGAACTCAGATGTTAATAAAACATTAACTGCAGACTTTATGGGTTGACATAATTCGAAAAAGAGAAAGTTTGCCGCTCGAGTTTCCCAGAATTTTATTAAACGGACTTGAAATGCATGACAAAATAAAACTTTTTCCAAGAGGCCCAGAAAGAGAGATGGAAATGGCAGAAGGCAATACGTTAAAGTGAGAGTTAAATAATAACCGTATCTTTTCAGGAAGAAATTATTTTAAATAGAAACGCTCTTCATTTATCTGACTCTTCTTTCAATTTCTGATCTTCTCAGGAACATGAATATGCAGAGATAGCGGATCTAAACCTTGTTAGTTGCAATGGCTGAGTTCCAATTAACAAATTGCATCCAGCATTTTATTTGGTAAGGTAATCACTGCAAACCTGTGTCTGGAAGATAAAAATTTAATTAGATGTCAACATGCCTTACACACTTCTTTAATAAATGATAATCGTGTCATCGAATTGATTCCTGTGTGGGCTTTATTTGAACATCCATCTAAGGAGTCTTTATTGCAATAACTGTCTTCAATGCCAGCCATGTTCAGGTTTTCAAGCCTATTAAATGTATTAATAGAGTCACTTCTGATCATGTCAAGTGAAAATAATTTTGAGCGCGAATCCAAGGTACAGCCCTTTGAAAGCATGGAGAGGATGGGAGGCTGCCAGCCAGGAGCAGAGAGAAATCAAAAGCCATTAAGATCTTTTCAGGAGCCTCTCAACGAAAAGACATCAGACGAGACCTCTTCTGGGCCTCCTCTGGTGTCCCTGCAATCTTTGCTTGCTCCTTTGAAGCCGTGTCAGCTCTGGAGAAGTTCCTCAGCCAAGTTCATCTCACGCCATTTTGCTCAAGTGAGGCGGCGGCGTAACAAGCGTGACCAAGAGGCTTGTCGTGCAGCCGTAAACAAAAACAAGCAGTTGAGCTGCCAAGCGGCATAACGTTATGCTATTTTTACGAAAGACGAACCCGCATAAGAGGAAAAGGGGAAGGAGAAGACCCCTTCCGAAGCCTTTACCGGCAACAGCAGCAACGGGCAAGCGCTTCCCTCCACGCTGCTAAGAAAAATGTGGTGGGCAATGGTGGGGAATCCAACGAGACATGGAGAAGTGGTCCAAGATCAAGCACGGCACGATTCCTCCCGCTGCCGCGCTGGTGCTTGCGTGCATCCAGCGGACGCAAGCAGGTGTTTCCTCATGTCATCGGAGGACTGGGGGTCGCAGGTGCCGGTGGCGGGAATGTCACGCGACGAGCAGCTGTAATCGCCCCCCGGTGGTGCCCTGGGCCTCCCCGAGGAAGCGCGGCTCTCCGGGAGCTCGCGGGGAGACGCCGTTTGCTCGAGCAGGCCTCGCACGCCAGACGAGGGAATGTCGCCCGCGCGCAACGCCCAGCGAAGCGCGACATCTGCTTTCACAGCACCTGCGCGACGTAGGGCGACCGGAGATGTGCTTATTTCGAAATCCAGTTCACCGCTTTCGCACAGTTTCCGCACCGGATAAATATAGATTAAAAAGTCCTATATTACAAATGACTTATTTTTCTTCAGGCAATTGATTTGATTAATCTGTATGTGTGGCGCCATAGTTAGCTACCTTAAAATAGCACTTTGCCCCTTTATCATAACCCACATGCTAGAAAAAGTATTATGGTTTATCTTAATCCACTTGTTGAAAAAGTAGAATAATGAACATTTTAAAGCTTATAATAGGGCGGATGAATCCGACGAATTCGTAATGATGGCTTTTCCGTATTTGGTCATTATTAATCTTTACTTAGACGTAATCCTTATTCTTAAAACTAATAGCAGCTATCTGATGCAGACTGACTTAAATGGCCTCCATCTTTTTCTCTCTGTTTCTCTCTCGCTCGCTCTCTCTCTCTCTCTCTCTCTCTCTCTCTCTCTCTCTCTCTCGCTCTCTCTGTCTCTGTAAATTGATGAATCAAAGGACAAAATTAGGTAATGAGCCCAAGCAGGTTACTCAGGTTGTGTGCGTGACACAGTGCCCTTTGGCGCTGCTGTCTCTGCGCGCTCCCTTCCACAGTCTCTGTGCGCGCAATCCGCACGGTGTTTATTCCTCAGGTCGGCTGGCTCCTTCAGGCACGTACACAATCCCTGTTTTTCTTTCCCAAAATACGACTTGAAGAAAAAAAAAAAAAAAAAAAAAAAAAAACAACCGCCTGCCCACCTCGGACTGTGTTATTAACTTGAACTGTGGATGTCTTGATCTGCTGGGGATCATCGGGGGTCAAAATCCAACCCAGTCCCTGAGAGTAAACAACTAGGGGCTATTTTGGGCATCTGCTGAGCGGCATCCATGTAAAAAAGTCTTGAGGGGGAAGGGCAGGCATCGCTAATATTAAAGTGCCACGTGTTTAAAAGGAGAAACCACCACTGACCTTCTAGGGGCTTTTACTGCCCGGAGGGGATGAGCACTTCTGAATAATCCTGATCAAATGTCACTCATGTTTTGCAATAACAGATGTCATCGTGCCGCTGAGCCTTTCTGCAGCGTATAGAGGTGCAAGGACTCCAGGAAATCGTTCAATTAAACCATCAACCATAAAATCTATACAAAGCATGTATTTTCAATAAAGATGATCAAAGGCCGCCTGATGGATTTGTGTAATTAAGTGTCCCTGAGCCTCGTTGATGTGAAAAGCTGTTTCTTTTCACTGGATGCTAGGAGCGTCGCCAGTAAGGAAGATATCAGAATGGCAGAATTGTTGTCAGCCCATAGAGGCGTCTGCTAACGTGTATCAGTTACAGAGGTCTGATGACATTAATCCTTTGGAATGACTCTTAAGCAAATAAAATTATCCCGCGCTACGATGTTTATTCCGACGCGGTCTCAAGCCTTTGCTCATCCCAAACGTATACAACGCATCAGTCACAAAAAATGACATTTGTGACAGGCTGCATTTTTGGTTAGCAAGGAATGCATTCATTTCTGGTTCTCATATTAATATGTGGAAAAGTTCAGTATATTTTCAGTGTGCAGAAATAGACATCAGGGTGCTGCAGAGGGTACAGCCAGCACCTACTTGTGTTCAGGCATTGGTTTGAATTCAGCTAAGTTCTGGTTGACTTTCTGCGTTGTCCGATTGTCCTGCCCCTAATCCCCCCACAGTCCAGAGACAGTCTGAACCGGATGCTCTAAATTGCCTGTAATGTGAATGTGTACGTGTATAACTACCCTGTAAAGGACTGGTATCCCATCCAGGCTGTACCCCATCAGCCTTGATTCTGAGTGGTTCTGGGGTAGGCTCTGCACTGCCGTGACCTGATCAAGAAAGGTGCTTAGTGAAAGTGAGTGAGAAATGAATACCTTCTGTATTTATGGGAGGGGGGCATGGTGGTGTGGTGGCACAGTGGGTTGGACTGAGTCCTCCTCTCTGGTGGGTCTGGGGTTCAAGCCCCGCTTGGGGTGCCTTGCGGCAGACTGGCATCCTGTCCTGGGTGTGTCCCCACCCCACCCAGCCTTATATCCTGTGTTGCCGGGTTATGCTCCGGCTCCCCGTGACCCCATATGGGAGAAGTGGTTCAGACTGTGTGCGTGTATTTACAGCAGTGCTATTCCGTATTAATTTTTTTTAGAAGTAATCAGATACACGGCCCATCACTCCTGCTGTAACAGGAAAGTCACACGGTGTTCTGAAAATTAATTTTAGTTTTCGTAAAGTTGGTATTCTGCAATAAATCAAATCACAAATTTAAATTACTATGAAAGAAACTCTTCAAAACGATTATGCTTGCTACACTTTCAGAAAGGTAGAAAGAATCTTTAAGCAAATTATCTCGATTCAAAAATAAATGAAAAGAAAAAAAATTGAATCAAATATTAAGACTGTACAGGGAGCTTCACCCAGGATGGATAAAGGCGGGACAGGACAGCGTAACATTGCTCACCAGTTTTCTCGGGATAAAAACTGTCCCGTTATCTTTCAGGAAACTCTAGATATTTGCTCATTAAACAGTCATCAACACTTGTGTCCTCTTTTTGCGCATAACAAAGATATCCCCGAGATAATGTGCAGAGACAAAGAGTTATCCCCAGCAATAGTAATCTGTTAAACAAGACTCAGATAATGTGAGCCAGATAATTGGTGGAGCAGGAAGCCGGAGCCAGTTTGGCAGAGACAGAGTGCAGGGAGATGAAAGGGATGGAGAAAGCTACGGGGAACGCAGCGGAAGCCCTGCGCGGACTCCAAGTGCCCAGGCACTCCTGCTGCACTGAATCTAAAGTATTTGCCAGGCCCTCCCATAAATATTAAACAATGACATATGATCTATACGAAACAAATGATTTAGAAATATTGCCTGAATGTACCTTAAAGGTCACCTGCAGTTATGATTAAGGTAAGCATGAAGTAAAAAATGAGGTATTTTAGTGAACAGCCATTCTGTGAAACTCAAGAGGAAATAGAAGTTAAGAAGATGTATAATTTGGGGCAATCTTTACATTTTCTTTTTTCTACATATAACTTCTCACTCTAACCTTTATTCCCATTTCCATGGTTATTCGAGTGCATTCATATTCAGAAAGGAACCTCTACGAGAGACTGCGACCAAAGTTTCACAGCTGTGTTTGATCTTTCGGCATTCGGACGAATCAGTACATTTCACTCGTTAAAGTCTGGGCCCCATGCAACATCACCCATTTAGCTGACCACAAAAAGAGCAATCTCGCAGATCCGTCGGAATAACCTCTGTCGTCGTGGGTACCTTTCTTACGGTGGTATAAGACTTCATAGGAATTATGTCTTTTTAATTTAAAAAACAAATAATAATAATATTTGGAAGTAAAATAATGAAAATATGTTAATAGCACATCTTGATAACTAATAAACAAAGCTGGTCTGCATGGCTTTCGCACAGTTTGCATGGAATTGTTTTATTTTTAGTTGTGTAAATATGTCTGGAACACAGCCTGCATTTTCATTTTTTGCTTAAGTAGATATTTGAGGAAAGCTGAAATATACATATTTTGCCTATATGAAAATGTGCTTTTATCTGAGATCAAAGATTTGAAAAATAGGGGGCAGTGCACAGAGTTAATAAACAAGCATATTTGTTTTCAAAATGCATCATACTGGGACCAAAACTGTGGTCTCCAAAAATTGTAGACTTTTGTTCCTCAAAATATTAATTAATTTCTTATTACATAGAGATATGCGGTATTTAATTTGCGATTAGTAAAACACAGTCCTTGATGAGATAGTCCCAAAGGCAGAGTGCTGTTGTTTGTATTTTCACAAGCATAAAATCCTTGAATTACAGAAAACTCCTGGGTCTAACACTTTCCAGAGACTGCAAACGACTAGATGCAATTATTGCATTTCCACATGCTTTCTCATCCTGGATGAGTGGCTCTGCATAGCAATACTTGAGCTTTTGAAAAGTGGGAATACTAATTATGAATTTAATTATCAACCGTTGGGGTGATCTTGCACTCTAATAATGTCACCTACCTCCCGAAAAGTGACACATATTATAAGCAGTGAAAACAACCAACACAATGGTCTATTGTCAATATACTTAAATGATACTTTAAAGCAACAAGGAAGTGAACCCCATGCTTCAGCCCTTGAAATTATGTCAACAATACATTTCATTAGTAGTGTACTACATTAGTGAGACATGATTCAATTTTTCATATGTCCCACAGGAAATATAACACTAAATTGTCTTGGAAACGTTTTCTTTTTTTTTTTTCCCAGCCAGAACTGTTTCTATTTGTAGAATTCTGATCATCGCATTTAATACAGAGGGGTATCTCTTTTGAGTATGGTACAACTTGTCTTTATGTCAAGATGTCAGGTGGGGTGTAGATGTCTGTTTTAGCTGCGTTTTGGGCTGTCCAGTAACAGGAGTTGTCAAAGCGCAGGCCACAAACACACACCCATCGGTAAATCCAATGGAGGTCAATCTGTTTCATCAGTTTGTCAAGGTAATATACTACTACATTTAGGCATCTGGGGGGCTGGGGCTGGAGCGCGAGAAGAATTGTGCATGAAAAAAGCAGCTTTCATGAGCTTTCTTAATGAAGTAGTATCAAGGGTCATGAAGTTAACTTTGAACTAGGCTGAATAATAAAGAAATTTCTGAAAACCCTGTCATCTAGAACGTGAAGAATAACCAAAATAAAAATTAAAAATGGAAGCATCCGTTGTTCTTTTTGTTTTGTTGGACACAAAAACAAGATTTTTTCAGTTTATAACATTTAATTACTTGGATGTCTGCTCAACTGGTTATGTGGATCGTATTCTGGTGTTAAAGCAGCAGATCCAACACTCTATTGCCAGACCTTTCCTGTGAAGACCTTTAGACCATAGAAGACTGTGACATTTTCATCCGCTGATAGATGGATGAGTGACCCATTGTAAGGAGTGTATCTATCAGTGTAAGTTACCATGCTGAATAAGATGTGTGGGCTGGTAACACTACATGGAGTTCATTGGAAGTCGCTTTGGAGAGAAGTGTCTGCAAAAGATGTAAATATACATTACACCAGTAGTACCGTGCTAAAATTCTCTCACTCACTGGATGTTTTGCAGGCAGTTAGTTAAACCAAAAAAAAATTACCCAACATTGGCATTGTATTGACTGACTCCATGTTATCATTCCACATGCGATTTATGAAATAAAGAAAAAAATTAGCATTTGTCACATTACAACTAACTCCAAATCTCAGTTCTTGTATGCTTAAAATTAAAACTGTAAGTCATTCCTGACCATGTGAATTACTTGTAACCAGATTGAGCTTTGCCTGTTTCCACCCTCAATTAATAATAAATGATTTTCTAAAAAAATCATAATTATATTTAAATCTCACTTTTATTAGCAATGTGATGCAATGTCACGCAATTTTGTACAATGCGCAGAACAGGGGTTAATAGTTTTAGGTTGTCTTTTGTCCAAATCAGATTATTACAGTGTTTCACTTTATGGGTAAGCTAAAAATGAAAATATAAGCTGAATGCCTGAACATGCAAACTTTTATCATGAGTGTAAGAGTGATGAAAAATGTATCACGCATGCAGAATATTATAAAAAACACTTAGCATTTGATACATCTTTTTTGTTGGAAACTATAACCTTCTCATTCATTGAACTTATAAGACGAGTTTTCAAAAACTAAAATGTTGGTTCACGGTACTAGACACACACCCACACAACCAAAACAAAAACGGATTTACTGTGCGTTGTCAGACAAATTGAACCAGATGCTATAAAACCCTAAAGCAAAGATCTCATGAAGATTAAAACAACTGCTTGCTTTGAAAGACACCACCTCGCTGGGCAAGAAGCAAATAATTTCACCAAGTGGAACACCTCATCGAAGATTCAAAACCTTATTATCTTTGAAAAGAGAAAAAGACTGCACAATGTTTCTACCTATGGAAGAAAAACACAGGTGGTCAATGAGCCTGGTTGATGTCAGATAAAACGCACAAAAATGGGATAGTTGTATGCAGAGGGCATAGGTGAAGGATGTAGGGGTGAAGGATGAGATGCAGGTCAGTGATGGAGGTCATGCGTCAGGTGTCTGTGTCAGTCTTCCTGGAAGAGATGCCATGCTGCAGCCTGTAATCAAAGTCAACTCCATAGAGAAGGGTGCCCCCGCGCTGTATGTTGGCTGGAGAGCAAGCAGACTGTAGGCCATGCCATGGAAGGTGTGGGCCCAGGTGACAGCAGCTGGCTGAGATGTTCTTCACTTTCATGCTGCATGTGGCCTGATTCAGTGTGAAGGCAGTTGTGTATGATGCTATGATGAGCTGCAATGCATCTTGGAACGCTGGGGAGGTTGGAATGCTCGATACAAAAGCTGTCAGTACTTGGGTATTAGTTCTCAGTTAAATGGTCAAACAATAGAGCAGTTTGAAGAGACACATAAAATCCTTACTAAGGACAATAATGAAAGGTCTTGGCATACAAGGCCTTTTCAGATGACCTGCAAATGACAACTGATCATTTAATTTCATGAAAGTACAAGTAAATGGTAACCCATGCTTTTTCAACCATTATTATGAGTAGGAAAACTCTAAACACCGAACATTTCAGAGCATATTTTTCTGTTTTTGGTGGCACAGTTAGATATTCATAAGTACAATGTATATTATGGACCTCTCCCATCTTAAACTTAAGCATTTTACTCATACAAAAAGGAAAATGGTTTATGGATATTGCACTGCTCAGATGTTTAGTTCTTAGCAAACACCAGAGGCCTACAGTTTCACATCCACAAGGAGTTATTTATGCTGTGTGTTACGCTGCAAGTAATTATCCAGCTGTCTTCCCCAGAATCGATTGCAAAGCTATCTAGACACCAGAAAGCCTTGGTTTCATGGGCCATCTTTGGACATAAAGTATGGCTCATAAAGCATAGCGGCAGGGATACGTTTTTCTGGCAAGGAAATCTGGACGCTGTGCGGGCAGATGCATGACAGACTTGTGCTGACTCAAGCGCTCAGAGCTGGAGGAGACCCTAAATTATATAGATTTGTGTCATTTACTCTCAGAGGGGCTAACAAATATGTGGGTGCGCGGAAGAGCTGTTTAGAAATCTCAAAACTACCTGCAGCTGCTGCCTATCCTATGTTGTGAGCCATCACCAAAAAAAAAAAAAAAAAACACACTGATTTGTTGTGCAACTGTGTTTGTTTCTTTACAGGTGTTTCAATGGATTTCCATGCAACAACCCAGTGAATGAACACTTAGTGGCAGTCCTTATCCTCTTAAGTGTTGTGATTCTCTCTCTACATCACAAAGTAGCCATCATTAACCTTGGATGTTCTTTTTAGGTTATTGCCCAAAGCTAAGAATTCAATTATTGGTTTTATTGCACGGTAAGAACAAAGACTTGGAATGCCAGGACAATTATTAAATAGATAATTATTTAAAGAAAAAGTGTTGATAACTTACTTTACTTACTTTTGCCAGAAACAAAACTATAGACACTACTGAAAGGTATTTGGTTCAGTCTGCTAAGAATGAGACCCTATTATTTTTATCAGGATATGTTGCTGGGGGCAAGTGATATACCACAGAGAAGATGCTTTTTATACGTTTACACTTATTTAGCAGAGACTTTTCTCCAAACTGATTTCCAACAAGCTCTATGTAGTGTTATCAGCCCACACCTTATTCACCAAGGTAACTTACACTGCTAGATATGCTATTTTCAATGGGTCACTCATCCATACATCAGTGGAACACACTCTCTCTGTCACTCACACATTAAGGGTGAACCTGAACAACACATTTATGGGAAGAAACCAGAGCACCCAGAGAAAACCAACACAGGGAGAACATGCAAGCACCACACAGAATGAGCAGGGATTGAACCCATGTCCTCCCACACCACACAGGCACTAGGAGACAACAGCGCTACTTGCTGTGCCACCATGCCACCCACACCACAGCATAACAAATTGGTGCAATTTTGGTTGTACATTGTCAAACCAAAAGGCTTATCTCAAAGAACAGAAAAGTGACGTAAGTAGGCATATGCTTTAGTCTGGTTCTTCAAAAGTTCTGAGGTCAGACAGTTATGTATGTTGTTTCCCCATAAATGCAATTTTGCATCAGCAGTTTGCCTGAACTGCATGATATGGTGAATTTCATAACGAATGACTAACAACATTTGTCTTATTTTTATGACCTACATTTTAATAGAAAAGAGAATCAGCACTGGCCAAGATAAGGAAAAACCTGAAAATTAGAGAAGTTAAAATCATTGAAGTAAAATTTTAAAACTGGCTTACCAACAGTTTTATCAGCCCATTTTGAGCAAATCTGAAATTTGTTGTATTACTGCTGAATTTTTGTTGGATTTCTAGGTCTGGTTCACTATCACATGTTCGACTTTCTTTTGACATTGTAACATGACCCGATATTAATGTTGAGAATTAATTGAATTCTAATACAGTAATTTTAATATAGTACTACCGTACTGATGTAGATGATGTAATCTCTTTGGATTTCATTGTTAGTCTATTCATAACTGTATTAATTTAGCTGCATTATGGGTTTGAATTAATATTTCAGCTCTGTCCTATAATTTGTTGTGCTTAGTTGTAGATATGTTTTTTTTTCTGAACCACTTCTCCCATACGGGGTCACGGGGAACCAGAGCCCACCCAGCAACACAGGACATAAGTCCGGAGGGAACACACCCAGTACGGGGCGCCAGTCTGCCACCCCAAGCGGGACTCAAACCCCAGACCCACCAGAGAGCAGGACCCGGTCCAACCCACTGCGCCACTGCACCCCCACAGTTGTAGATATTCTCACCCAATATCAATTTAAGGGAATACCTAAGAGAAGCAAAAAAAAAAAAAAAAATGAAAATAGTGGATAAATATTCCGATGATTTCATACGTTTTACTAAAATAACTGGATGTTGCCTTCCTCAATATTTAATAATATTTACTCAAACTGTACATTCAATAATGGGCACAAACATAAACTGGATCCTTAACTTATATACACCACTGGGACTGAAAGCCCAACTTAACTGTAACTCGAACTGTTCATAAACCAAGGTATAGCATCACAATCAGTGAAAACTTTAAAGCTTATTAAAGCTTACTGTTACGTTGTATTCTCCTTTAGGATGGAAGACAATGTTCTGTTCCTGCCGTGCATCAGGTGCCATGGGACAGTAAAAAAGAAATACAAAAAAGCCAGTTAGTTGTGAGCATTTACATATTTAGCAGACACTTTTTGTCCAAAGTGACTTAGAATGAACTCTATATAGCGTTATCAACCCACACACCTTATTCACTTAAGGTGACTTGCACTGCTAGATACACTACTTACAATGGGTCACTCATCCATCCATCAGCAAAACACACTCACACACTATGGGTGAACCTGAACAGCATGTCTTTGGACTGTGGGAAGAAAACAAAGCACTCACAGGGAACCCACACAGACAGACAGAGAAAGAACAGGCAAACTCCACACAGACTGAGCAGGGATTGAACCCATGTTCTTCTACACCACCAAGGTGCTGTGATACAGCAGCACTACTTGCTGTGCCACCCCACCGTGCAAGGAAAAAATAGCATTAAGAGAAAATGTGCTCAATGCCACCTCTTTTGCCTCAGTTTAAGTCAATGACTA
Source organism: Scleropages formosus (assembly GCF_900964775.1). Lineage (NCBI taxonomy): Eukaryota > Metazoa > Chordata > Actinopteri > Osteoglossiformes > Osteoglossidae > Scleropages > Scleropages formosus. The sequence continues at coordinate 25,579,766 of NC_041813.1, forward strand.
TAATTCTACAGTAAGAAAGTTGTGCAAAGTCAAGATACACAGCAAAGTGACATGTGAAAATCACATTAAGAAGAACATAAAAGCTTGTTTGCAGTTCAACAAAGAAGATCTGGATGTCTCAAAACTTCCAGAAAAATGCTGTGCCCTGTTATGTGTTGCAGAAACCAAATGTGGAAAATCACAGCAAGAACATTTAAGCAACAGTTAAGTAGTAGGTGGTGTCAGTGTAATTTTCGGGGGTTTTCCTGCCACTGACTGCCTTGCTATCACTCCAGGAACAATTAACTCCTCTCTGTATCAGAAAATAAATAGGAATCTGTGAGTTTAAGGTGAAGCAAAGGTGATTCATGCAGCAAGGCAATGATCTCAAACATACAAGTAAGTCAATTTACATTAACATTTGCATTTATTTATTCATTTAGCAGAAGCTTTTCTCCAAAGCAATGTACATCTCAGAGAAAACAAAAGTGCATGTCACAAACAGATGGAGAGATATAGAGGCAGACATGCAATTCTCATGCTGCAGTTAGTTTCTCTGCCATCACGGTTTAAGTTCTGGACCACTGTGACCCCCACCCTCACAGTAACGTGAGTTGAATGAAGCCACATGGAATTTTTCTCCCTTCCTTAAATGCACAGATGAGCTGTAAACACCGTGGAAGAGAGTTGAATGAAGGCTTTCTCACATTCATGCAATGTCTGGGTGTTTTTTTACTGCCAACTAACAGCTAAACTAAGCAAGTTACTTTTGTTGTACAACGGACAGAAGCGGGTAAAAGGAATCAAAATTTACCTCCCTCTTGCTCACTATTACTCGCTAGTCCAAGCGTGGGTCATTGTGGTCTGGAACCTGTTCCAGAACCACAAGACCAGTCTGGGTACAACATGGATGGGACTCCAGTCTGTCAAATATGCCATTAAATACATAATCTGCAAAATTGTTTTATACCAGAAAATATTCAACATTTTCTGATATTAAACAATTTTTACAAATGTTTTTTTTCAAATGTTTCTAAAATGCAGAGCCAGTCTATATTCAGACACAAAGTGCTGAGTTTTTTCGTTCAGTCCTGGACATTCAGTTCAGTTTTAGACATACATGCAGAAGTTTGAAAGCAGGGTGCATTGTGTGCCAACAGAGGGAAATCTTAGCAACGCAAATCACTGTCCCCTCTAGTGACTCTTAGCTTTTGATAAATTAATAAATAAATAAATTTCCCAAACTGCCTCTAGCCTACAGATATTCTCTAAAACATGTTATTTTTCATCATGTCTTTGTTACATGCAGTTGCATCCCAAGGGCACTAAGTATTGCTCATGGAGTATTTCTATTTTTATGTTGCTACAATGGCACAAGCATACAGGGTCATTATTTGTAGGAGCAAATTCTAAAGTCATTTTGGATGGTAATGAAGACAACAGCTTTCGCTTATGCTCATCATAATGTAACTATCACCTTGCCACATAATCCCTGGTAGATGATGATCTTCATGAGTAAGTGTAAAATGATATTTAGGACATTTCTGAACAAAATAAAGTTCATTCAGAGCAAGACAATACACAGGTACATGACAAATTTTACAGTTCAGTTGTAAAATTCTGAAATAATCATTTCAGCAAATGAAATCCCTTCCCTTGTGGTTAAAGCAGGTGCCACTCTATTTTCTGTGATAGCTCTGGTTTCCTCCTACAGTCAAAAGATATGTCTTCCAGGTATATTGGTGACTCCTAAATCATCCATAGTGTGCAATTGTGTGACCATGTTTGTGACATCATTCTGTTGTACAGATGGGTAGACACAGGGAACTTAGTGATAACATTGTATTATTATTATTATTATTATTATTATTGTTGTTGTTGTTGTTGTTGTTGTCTTCATTAATAATAATAACTACAATAAGTTTACAAAGCTTCATGAACACTTTCGAAAAGACTTAAGTGACCTGATGCACATAAATTCCTATTGTACTGATGCAGACAAACATTTCAAGAACTGATGAGAGGGAGGAGAAAAAACTTTCTCACAGCCTCAAGAAACCTCTATCAGAGCTCAGGAGCAGAAATGCAGGCTTGGGGCCTGGACAAACCCATTAAAATTGCACATCAGATGTCAGTGGGGTGGGAGGACATTTAAAACAGTTTGTGTGCATACACCTTTTTGCTGAGATCTTGGGGAAAACCCTTCATTACACACAAGAGCTCCTAGTTTTCTTATGTTAACTCATCTAAAATATAACCTCACTTTTTAAAAGTTTCTCCAGCTTCTGGGGTCGGCTTAAGTACAGATGAAAGAGTTAGATGTGTATCTGTGCCAACCATACATGTTTCCTTTCTACTGTACAGTGTCAAGGCAGCATGACCCCCGGAGGGAGCTCTGTCTCTCCAATTTTCGCTTTATAAATGCTAATAATGGAACAGGAGAAGCAGAGCGATTTGGCACAGTCCAGACAAGCAACTGTGTACATCATTAAGAACAATACCAGCATGAAGCTCTACATTTGGCGAAAAATATTTCCTGCCAAGACATATGAAATATTGATATGAGGTCCATTAATAGGGGTGGCTGGTGGCATGGTGGTTGGAGTGGCTGCATTTGGCTCTATAGGTTGCAGGTTCACTGCCTCCCACTAGCTGTAGTGCCCTTGAGCGAGGTACTTACCCTGTGAATTGCTCCAGTAAGTTGGCCAACAACAAGTGGTAATTGGAATCGGCTGGTTGGTTCATTGATGTAAGTTGATTTATGTTGATACAAAGGGCTCACTGAACTGTTTTAAAGTCACGAAAAAATGCGAGCATGCAAAATGCAAACTGGTGTTCAAAATGTTTCGTACTTCTCATAAGAAACTCGCCCGATGCAGCGTTATTCATTATCCAGGTTCTAAACTTCTTTTGAGCACAGCCTCTCCATTCGAAATGTCCCACTCTGAACTGCAAATAAACACAGTGACACACCTGTTTTTTTCGTATCAAGTCGTTTTTTTTTTTCACATTTCCTTTCCTTCAGTCATTTGGGGTTAAAGTTTAAACAAAGAATTAACAGAAACACCTCTAGCTTTATCTGAAACACGCCGCAAATATATCGATAGAGTTTGAAATCAAAGTGCACTGCAGAGAAAACACCTCCGACGAATGAAAGAAGAGATAAATGATTCCAAGAAATGGACTGCTTAGTAAAACCGAAACTCCAGCCTGGCATTTGGGGACCCACTGATGTATACATTCTGAGAGTATGGGCAAGATAAAATCTCATACCATTTTCATTTTAAAATAATAGAAACCATTTTGGCTCGATAAAGAGAGACAAAGTCTCACTGAGAAGCTATAATTAACACTGAATTACATGTGTCTGTTTTCAAGAAAAAAATGCCCATCAAAGACATTTTTCTCGGAAAGACTACCATGCAGAGGCACTGCGTGGGAGACCCTTTTTTCATCAGTCAAAACTGAGCTCTATCAAGAGAGCTTTAATCTCTTACCTCTTTAAAAGCATGTCAGTAATCTATGAATATTCAAGGGAATAAATAAAAAACAATAAAGCTGACTTAAGTAAAAAGTGGAATATTGTACTAGTCTATTCTGAGTTCCAGACATTCATATATATGTATACACACGCATGTATAAATAAAATATTTGTAAAAAAAAATGAAATATATAAAAATATTGTACTCTATATATTTCCGTTGTAGCGTCTACTTTATAGAGTTTTAGAAGAGATAATGAAGAAGGTTCGGCAAGCAGCAAAAAGACACCGCACTGTTCTCACCAGCAGAATTTAAAATAGTCTTTTAACCAAAAATGAGATAGAATCTGTTTGACACCTTCTGAGAATCCCCAAACCGTCCGAATACCTTGAAGCAACAACTCACAGCATTGTGTGTGAAACCCCAATGTGAGTTTAATTTAATATTCCTCTTGCAGTGAACTACTCCTCTACACATCGGTGCACCCACATGAAGATTAGATATGATAACACATCCAAACACACAGACTTACGACACAGATGAAAATAAAGCAGGATTAAATGGAAAATACATAGGTTTTTAAATCTTGTCAATATTTGATTGTTTTTGAAACAAAATATGTCTTGGCAATCTCATTCATTTTTAAACCTGCACTTACGTAATTGTGTAAATTATTTTTAGGGATTTAAATATGAAATAAAACTGGTATGATGTAATGTGTATGTAATATGCTGTCATATCACAGTCGCACCGCAGACATGTATTCTCTCGACATCCTCTGGTGGAAAACGTACCAGCTTGTTTTCACTCTTTCTTCCAATTTTTACTTTCTTCTAAGTAGACCTGTGAATGTGCATCATTCATTTGTTATTAACACTACCATCCTCCTGGAGACAAAAATGTCCAAGAAAGCAGAAGCTTTATGTGTGTAATGACTTTGTTCCAAGACAGGGCTGGTGACTTTTACATTGGTCTAAAAATATTTTTTTTCTCATAGATAGATAGATAGATAGATAGATAGATAGATGGATAGACTAAATATTGCTTCTTCACAAGGTCACAAGGTCAAGTTTGCAGCAACTTTGTCCGTGTCACAGTATCCGAGCTGAGAGACTGCCATTGGCGGCACCTGACTCGGTTAATGCACCCTGACAGCAGTTAACAACACGCCATTTAACACTATGGCTGGGAGGGCGAACCTTCTAATGAAAAGGGGCAGGTTCAAATGACAGCCGGTGTCCTAGTTCAGACTGTGTCATAGTCTCACCCTTTTCATAAAAGACGCAAGGGTGATGTCCTGCAGTTTGTTTTGCTAATAAGTTTTGACGGGACACATGGAATGCCTGGGAGCATCTTCCTTCGCTCAGTTGGCTTCTCCTTCCGGAACTTGGAACCTGGTGCCAAATGGACCTTAAGGTCAGTGGGCACCGATGGCACTCTGGCACAGACTGTGAGCACGTCTTTCTACACTAACTTAAGGGTGACAGAGTGGCACTAGCTAAGATTAGGAGTCGAATGTAGGAGGCCCACCGTAATTAATGAGACACGCAGTTTCTTTGTAACTATTAGCAACAGAAAATCATGCCCAAAATTAAGTTATGTCAGTATATGCTAGGGGGAAGTGCAACACAAAGTGCAGAAGATATGGGAAAGCTGTAGTTACTGATATTTTCAGTGCAGGGCCTACTCTACGAGACATTGGCACCAGTGTCATGCGATCTAAATCGTATGTTTCATAGTTGGCAATAATAAACAGTAATTTTTTCATTGCTATTCTACTGACTGTCGCTGACTGTCGCTGAGTAAAAGCACCACACGTGAACACAGAGACAAAACATAGTTGTTAACCCTTTCCTTTTCATCATTTTCTAAACCCGATGTCTTATTCGTATTGGCAGCATTGACATTTCAACAGATTTAAATACATATTAAAAACAAGAAGACGTGAACATTCAGGATGAACCAAAACTGAGCAGAACACGTTTTATTATACTGACTGTAATATCGTACATTAGGGTAGTATTAGTGTAGTATATTTTATTAACAAGATTTACTTAACAAATGTAATTGTTTAGCTTTAACAGTCTATTCAGCAATATCTTTAATGATATGTGTAACATCATTACAGGTACTCATATTATTGATGATAGACAATTCACAGAATACAAGTGATTTTTTTTTTAACTGAGCAACATATTTTACTGTAGATTTTGCTTTACTGTTTAGAACTAACTTCAGTCCTTTATTTCTTAAAAATATATGACTACTCCAGGTGCATAAAGTACATATAATGAACTGAAAGGCAAGAAAAGCAGCACGATACACACCGAGCTACTGATGGATTCACTTACTTCATTGCAAAAAGGTAAGAGTGAAAATCCATCAAAGACTTCATTTATTACTGAGCTCAATTCATTCTGTAGCTGGGGGGAGTGATGCATTAATCAAATCATCTTAATACATATTTATCCAAGCTGCCAATGTTTACTGAATCAACTTATAAATTCTGTCACTATGCCCTGCAGCTGTAAGGTAATGTGAAATTGATCCGACTCCTCAAGTCAAAATCGGACAACCGGATTATGTTCTCTCATCATATCAAAGTCTACAATGGCTTTTTAAAGCACATTTCCCCCTCAAACTCCAAAGATAAGGGAAATTGAAAAAAGCGGAGCAAATGGACCTAATGTGTGAATGATTTTCCGTGACCTTCCCCAAACAAGATTTAAAAGTACTTCCTGAAGACACCTGCTCAACTAACAAAAGGTAATGATACCTATATACAAATATTACAGTAGCATGCCAATATTTCTTAAATATAATGATCATTAATGCTGACTTGAAAGAATTTTTAAAGATGTTGCCTTCATTAATTAAAGACCATGTAACAAAGAATAACAGAACATTGTAAGCTGAAGTTTGTTGGCTCAAAACTGAGAGAGAATGTGCTTTGTTTGAACTGCTTCATTAAAAACCGTATGTCACATTGCCTGGAAACAGCATCAAATTAAAAAACAGAAATTTGTATATAAATCTGTTATTGGTCAACAGTGATTCAAATTCAAAATTTGGAAAGACCAAAACCTTTTAATACATGGCAACGTGAGTACTCAAGGCATAATCAGTGTGAAACACTGCATATAATTACTAATGCTCCAGACCACACAATACATGACCTTTAACATCTCATGCAATGTTTCAGATGACGGTGAAAGAAGCGGCTTGCGCGAGAACCTTCTACAGTACATGCGGTTTGTCATCCCAGTTGCATTATCCCTTTCTGTTTTACATGTCCTTTTACAATTCCTTTTCATACAGCAGCACCAGAGATGCGGTGTGCTAGAGGAGTGTGTTGGCAAATAGCTTCTGGGGAACAAGACCTTGAACATGGCCCTTGGCGAAGAAGGGGAGGGGGTAGGCAGGGATTGCTGTCTGCGTGCTGGGCTGATGTGGCCGGAGCACGTGCCTGGCTCAGATTAAGAGGCACCCGTTTATTTGGCAGAGATAAAAGGAAAGTGCCCTAATTGAATTGATAGGCGGAGCACGGGACCGGCAGTGTACGCTTCCTCCCTGGTGCAGAGTGCTGCTGAGTAACTCATGGGCCTCAACCTTAAGTAGTGGAATTAGTCACTCACTAGCAGCTGGGGTATCAGTGTGGAAATAAATATCAAACTCTAAACTGTCCTTTTTTATTTGATTTCAATAAGGAGCAGAAGAAAATGTGAGCTGGCTTTGCTTTCATTACACTAATTTTGCGTTCATTGCTGTGAAGGGTATTTAACACAAGAAGTGTTCTATAGAGTTGTATATTGTCAGTAACGATATTCTAATCCTGTCAGCAGTGATTCAGATTTTAGTTTCAATACAACACACATTTATATAGCTCATATTTTTCTCCAAAGCAACTCATCACGTAAAGCTACCTAAAATTATTTACCCATTTATAGAGCTCAGCCATTTTTACTAGAGAAATTTTTAGGGTAGTACAACCTCCAAGTGGAAAGGTAGCAGCACTAACTACTACTTCATAAGCTTGATGTGTGTGGGGTTTGCTCTTACACAGCAATTTTAAAACAAATATGTTTTAAGAAATAACATTTATCAAAACTAGATTTACATCATGATACCCTACGGTATGTCCTTCCCTTGCTCTCCGAAATTAGAGGTCCTCTAAACTGATTTTTAGTGGTCTACTCATGCCATGATAGTGAACACCAATAATGTTTCAGAATTCATAATTTACCATTTTCTCTCACAAATTTTTCATGGTCATTTGAGAGCTTGTTATGTGTAACCCTTAAGCAGAACACCCATAAAATCTGGGGAGGGGTAAAACATAGACGTTCTCCTTCTACAAGGCATGTGCTGTGAATCACCTACTCCTGTGAGGCTCAGGTTTCATCGGATCACATAACATACCTATAGAGCACTACGCACCAGGCTGACTGTCGGTTTCACAGTGAGAAACAAGGGGTTTTGCCCATCTAACACGGGCCAATTTGTGTTCTCTGGGCCTTGTCACCGCAGATGGCAAGTTTGGCACGGAAGCGATAAAAGTTGGATCCCAATGGTAGGGGGCACAGCAGTTTTATTGTTGTTCCACTGTGTAGGCTCTTATTTTTTCTTTTAAAAAGATACTGAAAAGTATTTTACAGTTGAAAACAGCTGTCTTGCTTAGCAAGCCATTCCATTTGTTCAGAACACAGGCAGCTGTACTAGTCTTTGAAACATCTCAGTAAAAGCTACCAACCATGTGCCACAATTAAAATGACAAAGAAGCAACTAGGTTACTGAATTTTGTATCATACCCATTGAACAAAGTACTGATATTGCAGCTCGAAGGTTTACGACCTGCCACTATATTAGCATAGCTTTAATGTTCACAACAGAAATGTTCCAATGTGCACTTTGCTGTAAAAAAAAAGCCTAAGAAACGGAAAGTCGAAAGGAAGTACTGTAAGCCACAAGAATATTATAATAGCTATACAGAAACTTTACATTCAGCTTAAACACTGGGTGAGTTCATAAATATCATACATCTGTTATCTTTTCTTTAACCATGACCAGAAACCTTTCCTTTGGACAGTTAATAGCTAGAACATTGTTGGCACACATCAGAATGACAGGAAATCCATCCTGGTAATACCAGAAGCCAGGGTGCATGACCTCTGCTCAAAGGCACTTGTGTTACACAGCATGAGCAACTTCGCGATGGACTCACCAAGAACTTACAATAGTTGTAACAACCACCTGCTGCTGAACAGATGGGGTTGTCTAGGTTCCCTGAAATGCATCATTATGTAAGAAACAAGACTGTTATGTGTTCAGAAAGAGAGATGGTTCTGTGGTACTTTTCCTTTCAAGCCCCAAGGCTTGCAGTACCAAAGTTGTTTCCAACATCTGGATATAGTGGGTGATTACTGTACTCATCCCTTTATGTCATTTAAACAACTCAATAAAAAACTGTGTAACTATTGCCTTTATGTTCATAGCTGTGGAAATGGAGCAATATATTATAAATTATTATCCCTTGCAGCTTTAATTTTACTGTAGCTTATTTGCTGCTACTTGCACTCATCCACACCAGCTGTCACACCACGGTGACTCTATTTGGACCATCACAGGGGGTAACCTAGAATCGTACCCTGAGTGCCAGGCCATGGGGAAGCATAGACTTACACCCACAGAGACACAAAAGGACTAATAGAAATGGTGAACAAGTGAATGGGGGGCGGGGGCGGTTCAATATAATTTCAACATCTTAAACTTCTTTACAGGGCTGGTGCAGTGAAGAGGGTTTCAGCGCTACCAGGGAAGGATAATTTCTCACACTGTTATATGTTATTTGAGATATTCTTTGAAGTGTTGAGAAATACGACGGAACTTGAAGTGATGAAAAAAAAAAACATTATTATATTCCTACCATAACTTATGGCCATATAAGAAAGTCAGTATTAAGTATATAAGAAAACTAATTTTAACAGGAGTCTAGATTATTATTGATTTCTTATGGGAAAATGATAATACCGTGGGCAAAAAAAAAAAAAATCTCTCAAATATGTCACATGATCACCTGATCAAATAAACAAGGGAAAACCTACCTTAGTATTTAAATCTCTCATTCAGGGGACACTTACTTGTGGTCACATGAGTACGTGAGAACCGAGACGTGAGAAACAGAATTGTGTGGTGGCTGCTTGCATTTGCTGTGTTTTGCTGCACGTCATCAAGGTGCATGGTTTAGTTTTTTTATAGTGTGATGTTTTTTTGCTTGCGTAACATTCCTTGTAACTGAAGGGCATGTAACTCAGAAATCACAATTGCACTTACTTGCAAATATGAGCCCTCATAAATCAAGTGCTCAATCACGTACCACAAGCACTTCACCCTAAACACAGCTTCCAGGTTCTGAAACGTGAATAATTTGAACATTTCTATGTTGGACAGCTTATGAGAAGAATATATACATGATAGGATAGGACACAGCATATCTACAATATTTCCTATATGAAAGTATAGTATTTAGTCACTTGGGGTGTCCATCTGTAAAAATAAAATTACTATCACACATTTGTTCCATTATAGCAGACAGGGAGATTAACCCAAAGCTTTAACTTTCCTATTCTTTTGGCACAAAATTATAAAGCAACTTTTTTTTTTTAGATGTTTGTTTTCACAAAACATTTTTCTGTTATCTGTTATCTGTTTCCATTTGGAGTGATGATTTATCTGGTGCTGTGTACATAGTATCAGCGTCAACATTCATAATTTGCAGAAGAGAGATTAAAAATACTTATGCTGAGGATTTATACATTTCTAAATGTTAGTACTGTAATAAATAAGCTGATCATTCCCTGGTTAATAACTGGAAACAAAAAAATGGCATCTTCATAAAGAGACAGTAAAAAATTATTTTACACACTGATAATATGATTTCCATGTAACAGCACTTATAACAGTGTAATAAATACACTGCAGATAATTTTAATAATAAAAAGACAAAATCTGTTTTAAGCTATGTGAAACAAATCCATATTTTAAATGTTGCTGTCATTGCACTGCTTTTCACTGTAAATATGTAGGTGCTGGATCAGAAAATTGAACACTGACCTGACTTTCTTGGGAAAACACATCTTGATTTGGTAAAAAGTCAGAAATCTGGACTTCATTTCAAAAACTCCTAATTATAATAATTCCCAGAACAGATCAAACAGACTGCCCGATACTATTTGTTCATCTTTGCATTTAATCTTTCAATTTTTTAAAGTGCATAAGGAAAAAAAAATCATTTTAATTGCAGAACAGATCAGCAACGGTTCTGGCGCACAGTTTCTGCTGTGATGTACAACGCCCAGCACATTGTATAACTGCAAAATTCAGCTTTAAATCTGGATTCATGTACCCCTCAAAAAGAATATATACACTTTCCTTAACCTCTTCTCCAGGTCAGGGTCACAGTGGTCTGGAGCCTATCCCAGAACCACAGGGCGTAAAGCTAAGTAGAAAATTAGTTTGGAAAAACATTCATTTGGCAGTAGATATATAAGAGCAGTGCTACTTGAGATTCCTAGACCGCATGCTCTCTAGATGCATACATGTTTGTTCCCTATCAAACACAAATGTAACATGCAAATATGCATAACCATACATTTTATGTGAGATAGATAATAAAAAGTCAGCTGTCTCAGATGTGCTGTAGCAATTTTCAGCAGTGGCTATAAAACAACAGGTGCTCTTTGTCATTTAGAACATACTGTAAGAACAAGCATACGGTAAATGTTTTATTTCATCCCACATCTGTTTCTATTTTTATTTCTGCACAACCACTAGATAAGATTCTTGGGATTAATTATTTCATTGTTTGCCTCCTTTGTTTTTATAATGCACAATGTGATCTCATTGTTAATTTCAAATCAAAGCATTTAACCACAATTAACCATCATATTTATAAAAGGCACTAATTTTATCAGAGTGTATCTGACTTATCAATTATAGTAAGCGTCAATACCGAATAAAAGTACATGTTAGTGTTATAGCTAAGTACTCCTTTGCTGGACTTTGCAACTTTACATATCCCTCAAGGAATGATTAATAACCACAAATGAGTATGCGCCAGTAATGCCCTCTCATGCATTCACTCTACATTTGTGTGCATTTATCTAAGTCCGAGGCCAAATTTAGAAACTTTGAAAAGACTAGTCTGCAGATGATGTGTTCCTGGCCATATGCTTGCCTACAGCTCCAATCAATAGGCTATAAAAATACTGCAAGCACAGCATGCAATCAAATTGACCCTGAGCACCAAGAAATATTTTAGCGTCCCAGAGACAAATGTGCTGAAGGGATTGTTTGCCAAAGCCTGACTTTGTACTTGGCCTTCTGAAAATCCTTTGGAAATGAACAAGAGTAGGGCAAGGGAAAGAAACAACGACAACATTTTAAAGGAAATGACCCAAGAAAAGAATATTGAAATAAGACAATGAGGAGGGCAGCTGACAGTGTGCTGGATAAAGTCTTACATTTGAAGGGCCCGGGTTCAAATCCCACCTCCTGCCGCAGTACCCTTGAGCAAGGTACTCACCTTGAGTTGATACAGTAAAAATGACCTAACTGTACAAACGCATAAAACATTTTAACTTGCTGTAGAGACAAGAATCTGCTACATAAATAAATAAATGTAAATGTAAAAGTAACAGTGGGGATTTATTTATCCAAATGCAGAGGACAAATGCAAAGAAAAAACAGAAATACTCTTCTAACTTCTAAAAAATTCCAGCCGCTCTAAACAATGAAGTAGATGCCTACCACTGTATTTTTTTCTTTCTTTTTTCACCTGACTCTAGTGCAGACTCATCAATTCACTTTGCCAAAAACATTAAACAATAAGTACCAACATAGTGTCACTTACAATAACTTCATTCAGCTAAATAAAATCTTCTTTTTTTTAATGAATTCTACTTTTCAGTAGTTTCCATTTATGCAGATTCTCAAGTGTCTTGTCAAGACAGCAAGAGTTATTAAAGAGGAAAAGAAGTATAAAAGCTAACCCCACCCAATGAGATGCTGCACACACACACACACACACACACACACACACACACACACACACTGCCTGAAACTGCTTGACCCATGTGGGGTAACGGGGAGCCAGAACCTAACCTGGCAACACAGGGCGTAAGGTTGGAGGAGGAAGGGACACACCTAGGACGGGACAACAGTCCGTCGCAAGGCACCTGAAGCGGGACTCGAACCCCAGACCCACCAGAGAACAGGACCCGGTAAACCCCCGCCCCCCTCGCTGCACATTGCAGCAGAACAAATATATAATATATTTGTAAGATATCCATGTTTGGGAGTATTTCTGACAATATTTATAACCACTCTTACTCATCTCGAATTATAAATGTCCATTGGTCCAATCTAGTGACTCAGATATGCATTTTATAGCCAGTGACTTGCATTCAAACATGTGACTTTGACTCAGTATTGACTCAAAATGTAAGGACATTACAAAAACAATGATGTTAAATTACTAAAGATGACCAAAAACCGGTAAGCCGGTGTTTTAAAAAAAAAAAAGAAACACCCAGAATCTCCCTTCTGTTGTTTAAACATTGCAATAATGAAGAGTGCATGAAGAAAAAGCAGTTACAAAAATTAAAACAAAATAAAAATCGCCAGGGTGTCAAGTTTTTTTTTATGTAATTTTCAACAATAAAGGAAATGTTTCTATACCCCCTGAAGAGTTTGCAATAATTTAATTATCAACTCTGAAAATTAGCTCTATTTATGCATTTGAGGTTTTAATATCATTTCAGTGAATTTTGTCTCCAGAATAAATTTTAATAACGGGAAGTAATAGTTGTTAGGTTTTTCCACACTACACTATCTCAGGAGGAGCGACTGCTGACACATTACAGGTAAAATGCATGTTTGGAGCACAACAGACAAGTTATTTTCACCCTCGCTGTGGAATTTAATATTGTCGCACTCCCAATGGACTATAGTTCATTTTATTTCCCCTGTACTGAGGGCTATTGTGTCATACCTGGACTCCAGATATAGGTCACATGGTAATTGTCGGGACACATGGAGTTTCTGCAGGTAAAAAAAATACAGATACTGTCCTGAATTCCGTTAAGCATCGTGAACGTACATGTCATGAGTGGCTGGACGCAGCTGACATTGTGAACCTTATACTTAAATAGTTGGGTGATTTCAATTAAAATACATTGTTAATTCCTTTTATTTTAAAGTTACTTCAGTTTATTTTTGAATTATGTTCGAAAATTCAGTAGGGATGTATGAACCTTAATAAATACAAATAATTGACCTGCCAGCTGTCTGACAGCTGCTGAAAACAGAAATACAGTATGTGCGTTTGTTGTAGTGTACCTTTTCTTGTAAAATGAGCAACCACTGTACGAAAGGTATCTGCTCGACCATGCGTACAGCTACCTGCAACCTGGAGTTCAAGGAATATTGACGTTTCTCCCCTCTGTCAAAGAGGCTTTTTCATTTGAAGTATGTCAACAGTTTACATGTAAGCAAGCGCTGAACAACAAAACAATGCACCAACACATTATTCACACACACACACACACACACACACACATCATCTGAAACCGCTTGTCCCGTACGGGGTCGCGGGGAGCCGGAGCCTAACCCGGCAACACAGGACGTAGGGCCGTCACAAGGCCATCCCAGAGAGCAGGACCCGGTCAAACCCGCTGCGCCACTACGCCCCCCCCAACACATTATTACTGTTGGAAATTCTCAAACTTCTGAAAGCAGCTAAATTCGAAACCAGTCTTGGATATTTGTCAGACGCTGTAAAAACCGAGTCATGAGCAAGAAACTGGTGATAGGGACATTGGACTCTAGGTCGACCCAGGCAGGCAGACTTTATGCCAGTCGATTGAGTGTGAAGAGGTGCAGCATGTGGGGGTAGCACAGTGGAGCAATTGGAGTGTAGTGGTCTCCTGGCCAAAAGTCCGTTCCCCTCCTCTGGACTGCAGCCCTTCCATCAATAAGGATCTTTTGTTTTATTTCTATCTATCTATCTCTCTATCTACTTTGGTAGTTTCCTCACAAATGTGTTTTGTTTGGTCAGGCCCGTACTGCTATCAGCACTATCACTCAGCACCGGCATCATGACACTCGGCCAGGGTTATCATAAATTAATACGGGTTGCCTGAAAGTCTCGCACCTACGTGGAAAAAACCAAAAGCCCCCTGTCTGTACTCTCCCAGTTCTCAGGCAGAAGATTATTGATTCTTACTTGCAGCTAATTGCTGCTCCCCACAGCAGGGTCACACTGAATGAATGACTCATGCTCTGAACCGCAAGCTCGGTGGAGAAACTCTATTCTTAACCTGTTCTAATGTTTTTCAGACCCCTATTCCTATTTTACAAGTGAAGCTGTCCTACCTGCAGGATAATTACCAGGGACTCATCTGGGCTGTCTGGTTAGGCTTTCAATGACACGCCGAGCGTCACAAACCCTTCCTGTTTCCGCCAAATCTCTTTGACGGCGGTGACTACAGACACCGTCACACTCAAGGATGTCTTCAGTTCTCAACTAAGATGAAGACACATTCTCCTTTTTGAAAGTCTTAAAATGTATCATCTTTTTACAATTTTTACAATCCTGTTTTTACAATTATTTATTTGTTTATTTATTATTTACTTTGTGACTCACATATTTATTTTATTCCCTGCCTAAATTAGCATTGAAAAAGTCCGATAGTATACCAAAACTATGCCATTGCATCATCGTGCTTAATTTAAGGGACCGTTCACACAATTCTGACTGATCAAATGTACAGTATATAACAATGTTTTCAAGTAGAATACTCTAGATGCTTATAATTGTAAAACATGTATTAATTCTTGTCTTTAACTGCCATCTAAAACACTGCAATACCTTCAGATCAGAGTGTAGTTATATCGTTTAAGTCAAATGAATGCATTCTGAGCTTCATAAAACAAAATGAAACGCTATCAAATGAAATTATATTTATTATTTGAACTATGTAATCCTACAAATACTGTATAGAAACCTGGAAGCCATAGGAGAGACTCTACGCCCCTCTCTGTGTAGCTATACTATTGTCATATAATAGCATGACTTTGCTCATTTGTGTCACATAGTTTAGTATCGAAGATCAAAATTATACGATATGCAGTATATAACGATATTTACCTCTCTATCCCACTGAGAATACAGGCTAGCGCAAACAAAACTGTTTTGATGTTTCCAAACCATCAACCCCTTTTAAAAGTCTCAGTGCACTAAACTCGATGTTAGAACAGAATAACAACCATATTTCACACTGGTTTTATATGAAAACCTTATAATGGGCAGAGAGTCAGAGGTTCAGTTCTAGATGGGGTTGAATGGTTCTGTATCACATTCCCAAAAAAGCTCCATAAAATGTGCTTGGTTTTGGTGCGCTGTGACCATGACTCAGTGAACACAAAGGTTCTGAATTGAGGACATTCATTACTTCTCGCTTGTAGAAGCAGAAGATTACAGTGCGGCAGCTGTGCCATCACTGGGGTTGGAAGCCTAGCACAGAACATAAGAACGGTGTCACGTCGTACGATGGTGCCGCAAAAAACCCCCGCCAAGACTGACAGGAGAAACTGCATGGGTTAAAGGCTCAGAGGTAATCAGCCAGAAGCTGCATCAGCTGGAGTGCAGGGCAGGAATGCTGGTAATTGCACAAAGCAGACAAACAAACAAACAAAATAAAATCAGTTCTCTTGCAAGAAAAAAAAAATGTAAACCATTTAACGTGCATGGTTGCAGTCAGGAAAGGGGAGTTCAGTGAGTGCTCAGTACTACATCGAGAATGTGAAATAAACATCTGGTAGTGTAGTGGTAGGAGCTGCAGCCTTTGGACCTAAAGATTGCGGGCTCAATCCACACCTCCAGGTGTAGTATCCTTGACCAAGGTAGTTACCAGTATGAACAGGTAGAACTGTAGGTATCTTAACATTATAATTCACCTTAGAGAAAAGTGTTAGCTAAATGTAAACAGGATTGATCACATACAGTACAAAAAAAGTTTTAAAAATGGATTTTAAAAAGGCATTTTAGGATGCAGACAGAAAAGCAAATTGAGAAAAAGTGTTACATATAGATTATTTAATAAACAGGCATGCAAACATACAAATAAATAAATAAACTTTGATTGGTACTCTGTGTTGACAACAGAGGAAGATGCATAATTACATCTGATTACCTGTCCAACCATAATATTTATCCATTCAAGTTTATACGCTATGTTTTATTTAGCAATTATTTTCTTGTTTCTTCAATAGCTTCTGGACGGAAAATCTTTTGGGTATAGATGTGTGTGTATGTGTATCTTTCTCCTGCCAGATATCACACCGCTACAGTGTCCCAAAGTTCATGCATCATTGACCTTGTCTTTTGTCCACAGTGCTTGGTGACGTCAAAGAATTACAAACGAAAAGGGAACTTGTCCCATGTGCTCTAAATTTCCATAAACTACTTTGCATATGACTATTATTAATATTATAATTGTTGTTATTAATAAATGGTATGATTTAAAAAGAACTTCATACAGCACGAAGACGTATATGTTTTACCCTTTTATGCATCTGCATCTTGATTTGGAAGCATCTGAAGTTCTGTATTTTTCCAAGATACGCCAGTACTTCATGCTTACCAAGGTGTGTTTAAACAGATCCAGCTATCGCTCCATTCTGTGATATGGAATATTTGATATTAAAGTTTTGGTTTTCAACTGGGAAATCTAACCGGGGTGCTCCGACCTCGCATGGGAGAGGAATTTCACCGTGGACCTGACTGGCTCTGCTCTCCTGGTCTGATGCTAAGAGTGTGAGACTACACCGATTATGGAGAAATTATGTTTGCGCTAAAAGGATGACTTGTGACATGTCTAGAACATGCATGTTGGTTGCCCTGAGATGAAGTAAAGGAACTGGTCGGGAGAGGGGCATTCTATATCTGTGTGTGATTATATGTTCGATTTATGCTGTGCTATGCTATGCGATGAATATGCAAACCTGCTGGAGCATGTGTTCAGTGTAAATGTTTCAGAAGTGCTGCGTCTCTTACCCTTGTAACTGCTCGAATACACATTCTGCTTAAGGCACACGCCTTGCTTTTGCCGATTCCACGACGTGAACGGATGTTGAGAAGGTAGCAGAAGACTTCAGCTAGTATATGGTAAATGTATTTTGTTAATACGATATGAATTGCTGGCTGCTTTTCTGCAGATCATCACCTGGAGTGTGTAACTCTTGCTGGGGATAGTGAAACACACAAATTCACAACGTATTTCTAAAGTATGTTCAGTATCACCACAGGGGGCTCCTATTCCCTGCTTCTTTCATAACACCTTTGAGCAAGGTATTTACCTACTATTAAAAGTTGCTTTAACAATGGAGGGTACACCAAATGATCAAGTTTTTCTCAAATGCCATCAAGAGTGCAGTAGCTCAGTGCCAGGACTGTGCCTCGAGCACATGGACCAATTACACGCAAGAGCAGGAATACATTCTGCTTCTCTGGTCTGGGTTCCTGAACCCTTTACTAGAAAGTCACTTACGCACTGATTTAAAAAACATCTATAACATGTAGGCATTTCTGTTTAAAATAAAATATATATTTATCTACCTGTGTTAGCACAAATAATGTGTCTTACATTCATTGCATACATTACATATATTACACATATATATATATAAAAACTTTTGTAACATTAAAATATATAAAACATGTATATAGTAGTCAGGTGTGTGTGAGGTGGGACAACATGAGCAGGGTTTCACCCGCAAAAGGTTTTGTTCCTCCAATAATCTTTTTCTCTTTTTCTCTTTTACCTCCTACTTCAGTTCTTCATAAATTTGACTTTGATTTAAAGTTTCAGAAACATCAGCTTTGGAAGTGTCCTATGACAGACTTTCGTGTTCTTTTGAACAAAGTTATAGGAGCAGTTCTGACATTTTGATGGGGACTTGTGTCTTGCGTTGTTGACATGATAACTGTAATATGGTTGTTGCTATGTACTTACATTGGCACCAAGGCTTCTGCACTTGAATGGTGTTATGTAAAAGTGAAAGTGCAAACTGAGTCACCTTTGGGTTTCATACACTTCAATCTTCAGTTGTATCTCCCATGTTCTCATCTATTTTCTGTTTGTAATTATTTTACAGTATTTTAAATTAATGTTGTGTACACTGTTTCACTTGTTGAGCAAAGAACAGGTTTTGTATTAGGTGAAAAGAAATGATTACTCCTTTATGCTTTCTCTCTGGCTACGTATCTTGACTGTTAGAGTTAAGCATTGGATATGTTGTACAGAATGATGATATTTTTGTAATGTGTTTTTGTACTGAGACACAGAATGATTTGGGTTTTGTACTGAAAACACATAGTATTAATGTACATAACAACCCTGCGTTGGCTTATAGTTCATTTGTAGTCAAGATGTGGTAAATGTAGTATTGCATGCAAATTATAAACCTCAGAAGACCACTTCAAACAGCTAACATGGTTACTCCATCTGTTACTACATTATTATCATCTAATCATCAAATCTAATGACAATTAGACAGCAGCACAAAGAAATATGTGGACTTCTATAGCAATATGAACAGTGGCATCCACAAGAGATTCAACAGTTCTGAGGATCAGAGGGAGTTAATTCCAACACATTAAGTCAAGACTGAGAACTATGTAGCTTTAGATTCTGGACTCATTGTGAGTGGAACAAGCAGAAAGCCAGAGGCAGGTGATAGCAGCTTTATTGCTAATATGCAGGAATTAATGCTGTACTGTTGGTACTGGGGTGACAGTCGAGTGTCTTGTAGGATGTAACCAGTGTCTTGAACTTGATGTAGGCAGATATAGGAAGCCAAAGGAAAGAGGCAAGTACAGGAGACGCAGAGTGGAGTGTGGGGTCTGTGTAGATTCAACAAAGAGGATATGTCTGTAAGAGTGGGGATATCAAATCATAAACTTTTAGACATATCCAACAAAAATTGTTAGCTTGTGCATAAATTACTTTATGCAACTCTACTGGCTTGGAAAGTAATGAAAATCTATTTTAATTATGCCATCAATATTAATTTATGCACCTATATCACCACATCAAATAATAGCTGTGATACAGATGGTATGCGAGTTGATGCTTTTCATGCCTAAGACAGAAATACTTAAGTGAGAGAAACAACCAGGTATGTCTAATGATGATGTCACTGTCACATTAAAGGTGTGAAAAGTTAGCACTGAAAGCACAGCAGCTCCTTCTTCTAAGTTTTTTTTTTTTTTTTTTTAAAAAATCACACAAAGTCTGGGTTTGCTGAAGGACATCCTTTCTTCTCCTGTGTGTTGACACTGAATCCTTTTCACTTGATGCTGAATCAGTGAAGACCTCTTTTCATAGCTTTCAGTTCTTGGTCTGCTCCTTTTGCTACGCAATGAATAATTGTAGATATTTTTACTAGAATGCCTTACTTTTCTGGTTAGAAAGCGGCATTTCTTTAACTAGAGAACAACTTGTCCTATTTGGACATTAACTTTTAAGTATTTAATTATTTCATTATTCACAAATAGAAATTTAAGCCAACTTCACTCCATATGCAGTATATGTACTGATATGTATGTATGACATATATATGACGTATTTACTGTACACAGTAAATATAAATAGAATGTAAATATCAATATATATATATATTCCTTATTTGTGTACAGTAACTACATGTCATGTAAGTATATACAAAAAATGTTATATATGAAGAAGACAGGGTCTGAATGGTCTTGATTCCAGCAGTACCTCACTCCCATTCCAGCACCATGGAATTCATGGAATAAATGTGGAAATATCAGCTGACGAAATCGCAAAGAAAATCATCATGACTCAATGCCAATTAACATATTACAGATACAGTATTTAAAATAATGAACTGATAAGTGGAAGCCTTCTGTACTTAAAAGTTCCATGCAACTTTTTTTTCCATGTTGATAAAAATATGTTTTTGCTTGATGAACTCTGTAGAAAGGCAATTTGGACTGGCCCATGGGTCCTATTAAACTGGTTAAATTAACAAAGAGTTTTCTTTCAGATTCCACGTATTGCCTGTCACAAATTATTATAAGGAGAAATTGGCTTTCTTTGGAACAAGGCACTTTGAACACACTGAAAACAGGGAACTTCCACTGGGAAGCGGTGTAATGGGGAAAACAGGGCAAAACGCTAATTACCCATGTGCTAATATCATTAAAACATTTTAAATTGCAAATATTAACTCAGGCAGTAGCCTTGTTTCCACAATATTAAAAATTATGAAAACAAATGTCTGAAGATACATTATATGCAGATATTTTTAAGTTATCACACATGGTTTCCTCTTTTCATTGGCAAAGTGCAGCACCCAGATAAAAACCTAAAAGAAATTTTTGTATATTATATATGACAAATGTATCGTTGTGTAAGAACTCTACGGTACTCAAGGAAATGCAATTTTCTGGTCAAGGTGAAAACGGTTGTTAATGAAAATGAGGAATTTCCTGATATTTTTTTTTTTGTTATACCATCATACATATCCAGAAAGAATGGCAAATATTAAAGTAGATAGTGACTATAAGGAGAAGTTATAAAACAGCCAGGTTCCTATGGTTACTGCTACACAGTTTGTCACACAGTGAGGAAGGAACACAAACAGGTCACTAGAAAACCATTTCTATTAATATTGTATTATCTTTAACTAATGATAAGCTTCTGACTGCTCATCACCATTGTGTATGCATTTATTTAACATTCATTTCTTTGTCAGGTAAAACTTATCGCCTGAAATTGAGAGTTAACTGTGACAACAGGAGGTATAAATGAAACATCCAGTTCAAACAAAAATAATATTTTTATTCCCCTGGTGATTTAACAGTTATTACAAGTGTTAGAGCTATACATGGAAACTGGGAATGTAAACCAGGACTAATAAAACCTCTCTGTTATTTCACTGCTTGGAACATTGTCCTGAACCACTTTTTAAAGTAACTACAATACTTCAGAAATTTCCAAATTATATTTTTACATTCTCTATAACACTAGGAAAAACAGAAAATCAGGAATGAAATGGTATTAGCTCAGATTTTTTCAGGTTTTGATTTTTTTTTTCCCTTTTATTAACTTCCATTGCATAAAATTAGATCAAATCACCATTCGGTTTGTATCCCCTGTATTCTGTATTCTTTCTCTCGTGAGATCTGAACTTGTCATAATTTGGGATTCATTTCTCACTCACTCACTTATGCACTTACCACTTTTACTTCCTTGTCAGGGTCATGGCAGTCTGGAGTGCATCCCAGAATCCCTGGGCGCTGGCCTCAGAGGGGTACACCCTGGAGAGTCCACTTTTATCTACGAAAAAAAACAGAAGAGTAATACAGTCTATAACAGAAGAGAAAAAGGTGCAATAAGACCCAGTAAAGTTGACAAGGCTTCTCAAGATCTCAGGTTGCAATGTGTGCAAAGACTCATCCACAGCCACAAGTGGTGACTGGATATAGCTGAAATCATACAAATGAATCATATAGCACAAACAATCATATATGTGCTGTATACCTCTAACGTAAGTCAATAGATCTGCAGAAATTAATTGTTCCCAAAGAATTTTTTGCCTGTTCCTGTATGTCTCCGTGAATCATTTTAAAAAACCAGCTGGTAGCTTTAATTCAATAAAGTCAGAAATAAAAAACCTTATATTTGGAACTCAGAGGTGAAGCAAAGAGGTGGACTGAGTTCAGATTTTTTGCCAAAATTTGATCTGTTCCGGGGGTGCGGTGGCGCAGTGGGTTGGACCGCAGTCCTGCTGTCTGGTGGGTCTGGGGTTCAAGTCCCGCTTGGGGTGCCTTGCGACGGACTGGCGTCCCGTCCTGGGTGTGTCCCCTTCCCCCTCAGGCCTTACGCCCTGTGTTGCCGGGTAGGCTCCGGTTCCCCGTGACCCTGTACGGGACAAGCGGTTCTGAAAATGTGTGTGTGTGTGTGATCTGTTCCGCTGATTTTTTTAACAATTGGAAATCTTGGTTTGTTTTAGAAAAAACATTTAGGACAACGTTGACATAAAGCAAATTGAGCAAATTACCTTAATTTAGCTGTTTTTGCCTTCATTGAGAAAGTAATCAGGTGCTTATTTGTTTGTTTGCTTGTTTGTTTATTTGATTGTTTGCCGTGTGGTAAATTTCCTGCTTAATTCATGGACTCAAGAGTCATCTATAGGCTTAGATAAGAACAGCCATGGAGGCAAGAAGACAAAAAAAGAGTATGAGTCCCTATACTGATGCAGAGATTAGCACAAGAAGATTAGCATACATTCATGTACAATTTGCTTGACTAATAAACTGTAATCTTGGGATATGTCTGGAAATTTCAGTAAGTTGCATGTAAAAAAAGTCTTTGGTGGGTTATCTGTCTAGCCAGCAATCTTGCAATAAGACAAATTTGAAGTCATAAAGCCAAGGCTAATCCAAAAACAGTGGTGCCCAACATGCTTCTGTCTGCATAATAAACAGCAAGATTATATTTTCCCTTGACTTTGTTTTGCAGTTGAGCTGAGGCTGAAGAGTATGATCGTGTATTTCTAAGTGCTGAACCAGACATGACTTTTACAAGTTAATGTTTTACGACACGTAAAGAGGGTATTTGCTGGGAATTCAAGATTGAGGAGTTTTCTGCCTGGTTTGATTTAGCCATAAGTGTAGCTTGTCTGCTATTACTAACAATAATAACTAGGTCTGGAAACAGGTAGAAACGGTACAAAGGCAAGTCAAAAGGTACCTGCAGTTATGACAAAATTCTTGCATAAACATTAACAGCAAATACTTTTTGACTAACTCTCATATAATTCCTCCTAAAATTAAGTGCAAATCTTGCACAATTAATGAAATTGTAAACATGATATTTAGCACTATCTATGCATGTTCAAAAGCCGTGTTAGAAGTGGTTAAAATTTTCACTTCTGACAACTGCTGAAGATGAAAAGGCAAGAGACGAAAAGACGAAAACACATCCAAGCGAAATTTTAAAAAGCTTAAATCTTCTTGTAGACTCTTAGAGTTCCTTGCACTATAATAAAAAATGTCTTGTAAGCTGTGACTCATGAAACATTAGTACAGTATTTTTCTTGTATAACATACTCAGACATGCAAGATGTTCGGACTTATGGTTTGAGAAAACATAATACGCACAAATTTCTGGGTCTCCTGCTTTACTGAGAGTCGGGAAGCAGCTTAACGGAAAAGAATGCCCCCTTTCGAAGTGGTTCATTTCAGGGCCATACTGCACATAAAGGTCACAGGCGAAAAGAATCTGTGCTAACTTGTTGGTTATTGAAATGCATTCATATTAATAAAAGAAAACATGGAACCGTACCCAACTGCTGCAGAAAACAAGAGTTAAAAAATACTAACGTGAAGCTGTACTGAGCGGTGGCTTAAAATAGTCACACCCCAAAATCAATGTCAATGTCAAGCTCTGAACACACACAGCTGGTCCACATACATTTGAGACCTCATGGAAATATGATGTAATTGCTGAACATATGATGGCCACTTTACAGATACAGACATAGAATAGAATAGAATAGAATAGAATAGATGAACAAACGAACAAACAAATGTATATTTATATATGTATATTATATATATATTTTAAATGAACAGAGATGCATCTAATGTACTGTAAACAAGAGGGGAACGGTTTCTCTGTAACAATTTATTAAAAAGACACATTATATTTCATCATGTTATGGGGGTGGTAGGTAACTCAGCGGATAAGGACATGGATGTTTAACCTTTTACCTGACACTGCAGCCCCACATTCCACAACTGTGGCAGTACTCTTGACCATGCTTACCCTTCACTGTTCCAGTAAAATAACTAGAAGTTTAAACTGGTCAAATACATTAAGCTGATTTGACTGAAAGTTCTGTCAAGGCAATGAATGAATAATGGTAACAGTAAAAGAAATGTAATAATAAAAATATGTTTTAAAATATAGCCCAACATTTTATGGCTAACCAAAGGGTAGCAGAATCCTAAATAAATAAAGTGGTATGTCAACAGGAGAGGACAAATACAAATCCCAAATTAAACACCAGATCGAGTTTACAACATATGATAGCATGATCAGATAACATTCCTTCAAAAAATATTTGCTGTTTACCTAAGATTTTACTTTTCTTTATGAAAACCACTCTGAAAATCAATTTCAATTACATCAGACTCATAATTTGCTTTGAGCACAGCCACCTTTAACCTTGACAATAACAGCGCTTCTTAATGAAAAAAGCAATGCATGTTTATGTTATTTTACAGAAAAGAGACACATAAGGCAAAGGAGTCGGAGCAATTTCGAATTGTTTGCCGTATGGTAAAAACCTGATAAAGGAGCACTGGAACGAAGGGAAAAGGACCGGTTTTGGTCCAGACCGCACGTGCCAAGGTCACAGGGTTCGAGTGGTACCAGTCTGGGGCCGGGAGGCGGTCTCCGAGTTCCGTGCTGGGGACGAAGGAGGCGCCTGTGCTGCGCATGAAGCCAACTCCATTTGTACCCAGACGGGGATGCAGAGGGAGCACGAGCTTCAATGAGAGAAGCAGCAGGGACACCAGTTTAATGCAGCAGCTCCCCTTCCCTTTATTGAGCATAATTATTCTCAAGTAGCTGCTTTGTGAACAAGGAATTCTAATCGGCAATTAAACTTATTTGAAAAACCATGAGAGGTGTAATTGGTTATCGAGAACAAGACTGTTTACATATGAGTGGCAAATTAATGCCCTTGAGCTCACAAAGGGATGGATATGGATCAAGCTTTGTATTAGAATGGAGATTAAAACCATTTTCAGAATGATTTATACAGAGATTCTGGTTATCAGGCCAATAATCCAGTGTTTTTTTTTTCCCCTGTACTTGATATCAGGGAATTTTATAGTTGTGCCACAGTTACTCTGCTGAGACAAAACATGCCCTAGTATGCTCCAGCAAACCACTGAACATAAGGAATATATTTTGATTGCAGGAACAATTTGTACACATACTTCAAATGGGACCGAGTACATGCAAATCTTGATAGTGTATACAGATAACACTAACATGATTAGTCTTTTAATTCTTTCTGATTAAATGGTTATCCCTTCCAGGCCGTAACTTTGACCCAAGAGCTTAATTATAATAAATTAGTTAATTAGTATGGTGAATACACTTTGTGACTAAATAAATAAAAATATAAACAACACTATTGTTTGAAGAAAAAGCACTTACACTTGACCTAAGTAGTTTTCTACACGTTTTCATTTTTGGTTCTGAAATACACCCAGTGGAAAATATTCCCCAGTGGAAAAGCACTGCATATACGGGCATTTACTTTCCTGCACTTGAAAAATTTACGTCATAAAATTCATTACAAGCACTCCCTCCCTAGATACCCAAACTTTTTGTTTCATTATTGCACCACAATTGGGGTGAATCATCTCATTTCATCCAGACTGAGTCACCCACTCAGCTCAGCAGCGAATGTGTCTGCATCCTTATTTTAATTGATTTTTCTTCTTTATTTCTGTTTAACTGTTTAATTGATTTCATTGGTTCAGTAGAAGCAAAAATAAAGTTTATACAAGACAACTGAATTATTGCGCCCAGCCACACATTCTTTTCCACATCACTCTTCCGGCTGCTGCTTGTTTGTCTCGCATTTGCTGTTCTCAATTTTACTTGTAACATTCGTGACGCAGACGCGGGAAAAGATGTTGGATTCCTTGTGTTTATGCTACAGGCTGTACACTAGGCCCAATTTCAAAACGTTCAGATAATTTAATTCTAATTCTATTTTTATAATAATATTCTATTATTATACACAGTAGTTTGTAACTATATTACAAAGGTTAGGATAACTAAAGATCATATATTTTTTTTATATTACCCCCCTACTCTCCCCAACAAATCAATAAATACAGACAGTCTCAAGGCCACAAGTTGCAAGATCAGTACTTCGCCGTATTGTTTTGACTGCTTCAGCAGGTTCTGTAGTTCTCACAGCGTATCAAAAAGTTTCTGGCACTTTCACTCCATGAAGGAACTATGAATTACAGAATATATAATTCAGCCGAAAGAAAAGAGTCCTGTTGGCAGACCCACACAGGGAGGTAGACCATAATCATGTCAGTGAAGGTAAAGAGGATGATGTGGAGGTGAAAGAACATGTACTCCATAAGAAGGCATACATTGTCCTCCAATCACCTTATTCTAAACAGGCCAAGTGATGAAGGGGTGCTGATAAGTGCTCTGAAAGAGCTCTCTGTAAAACGACTAACTTTTCTATAAAACGAAAGAAATGCTAAATGGTCTAGGACAAGAGTAGAAGTCAAGGACGAACACGTCACGTATACGGTAAAAGATGAGTGAAATGACTGTTTTGGAGCTAGAAGAGATTGTACATGTTATTTGTCTAGTGGGACTGATTTTCCCTCTGGACTTGATTTAGTGCACAGAACTTGAGGAGTTTCTGTATGTTGACATAACAAAAACCATCATATGCAAAAATAACTACTGGGTCTGCAACAGCAGGGGTCCAAGACTGTAGGCACTTCAACTGTGCACCACTGTTTGGCAAAAAAAAAAAAAAAAAAAATCTGTCAACTGTCATTTGGGCCTAGCAAAACTTGAATTATATCTGTCTGCAGGACTAAGTGACCTGGATTCCACAAAATATATTCAATAAAAAATATTCATTTTATTTTTTTCACAAATCTGTAATCTGAATGATTCACCTTTTACCCTCTCCAGCCCCTATTGATTACAATTTTTTTAAAAAAAAAAAAAATCTTTTTCATGTTTAGTGTGAGAAAAGGATATATTTTAATGACCAGTTGGGGATTTATGACTCGTTACCGAATGTTCCAAGTACAATGGCCAAAATGTGCAGGAAACATTCATTTTGTGTAATTACAGACATAATTACAAGTCATTTCTTTAGCCTCCATGAGGAAAGAAAGGCTGAGTCCTACTCATAATTACCAGTGAAATATGAGAGGAATTGATTATTTCATTTAGTTGGAAAAGCAAGCAATGGATTTGAGGTCTTTAGAGATATCATTTTATAAGTGTACAGGAACAGACCAAATTGGCTTCTGTGGGTTTAGCAGAATTCCTGTGGGTTGGGAATTGAGTTTAAGATTAAAAAAGAATAAAAGGAGGATTATACTATTGCATTGAACCATTGAAATAAATATGGCAGAAATTTGACAATTCCAAAAGAAATCACACTACCTCAAAATTTCTGAAACAGGGCATTTCTAACACAAGGAGCTGCGAGTATATAATATAGTATTGGCCTATCAAGGTATAAAATCATCACTGTAAAACAGAAACTTGCAAAGCAATCAATCACAGTCTGCTCAGTTTGCGATGCTGATATGTATTGTCAGTTTCATGCAGTGTCATTTTGTAGTCAAAAAGCAGGAGGCTTTCGATAGCTGGTTGACGAGAGGTCATGCGTACCAGCACATAAAAAGCGCTTCAAACTGCTTAACTACTGTGAAACGGATGGGTAATTTTACAGCCCAGAAAACCAATAGAAACATCTTGAAGTTCACCATTTTTCACCTGATATATAAATATAAATACCTTACAAAATCCTTATTTATATTTTGTGTCATTCATTCATTCATTCATTCATTCATTCAATCCCTCATTCATTTGTTTTTTCTGTAATTACAAGGTATGTAGTTCTCGGAACTTACTTGATTGTTCTGATCCTGTTGTTCTGACTGAAAAAAGCTTACGTTCAGACTATTATTAAATTCAGGAGATTAAAAATAATTTTTAACTGCTGTTTTTCTGAATGAATAACACGGGTTATATGCAAATATATGCATATTGTATCTTGACTGAGTATACAAGTAGGCTGTGGAAAAGCCCCATGTAGTTTTAAGCTTTAAGCTGCTGTAGTTCACTTGCAAAGGATCACAGGATTGAGGAAAAAATGAAAGACAGTTTAATATTTGGAACATTTCAATAAGTTCTTGTAACCACTTGCTTACAAGAAGTTATTAAACTGAAAAAGTTATTAAAAAAGTGGAACTATGTCTCAAGGCTTAGTGGTCCCAATTTTAAAGAATTACAAAATCATGTGAAAATACAAATGCAAAAATAATTTTCCACCATATTAGAAGAGCGCCACAAAGAAATCTAAACTGCATTCTTTCCACAGAACTAATCTGTAATTTTTCTGTTTGATCTTGCCAAAGTATTTACTATTGTACCTGAATATCACAATATAGATGGTAGAGCAGAAGCCTACAGAAGAACTGCTGGAATCACTGGTTTAGATCTGGATGGAGGGACAGGCAGCTGTGACCAGTTCCTTCACGATCTGAAGGTTCCAAGTGTACATCATAACCGACAGAAAACCGTAATCGGTTCCGTGAAAACTTTGAGTGCTGGAAAAATGTCACTTAGAGATTTGCGTTTATCCAAAATGTGATATTAAGTCCCCAGAAGGATAAACAGTAAAGTCCAAAGAGTTTAATCCAAACTCCAATTAAAATTTCTACAGCAGTTATTTCTATTTTTATTTTATAGTAGATACTGTGAAAAGTGGCACAAACAAATATTAAATAAATTAATTGACATCTACAGTAAGTCTTTTCCTGAGTTTCCAAGGCAGTGCAGGTAAAGAACTAAAAGAGGAGTAGAAATTACCACAGCAGCAGTACAGCACAAGCATGTACATACTTGACTTTGTCTAGGCGGGCTGCTCCTGCACATAGAATTGTCAGGCACACTGCTTTCGTCCTTGATAAATCCATCATAAAAGTGCTATTTGAATTGCCATGGAAACCAGTGCTTTCGGTGTTGGTCTTAATTACAATTTCACATGAGTTTTAGTGCCTCTGAAATATTGCCTTTATGACCCTCATCCATACTGAGAAGGGAGAAAGGTAAAACCTTATTGAAACGATGATACCTTTTAAGACAATGCTATTCAAAAAAGATCTACAAAAGCTTGATGCAGCTATAATTGTCATTTCCGTCATCGTTACAGCGGTGCAGTCGTTTATTTGTCAAAGCAGCATTTGCATTTACAAAGTGACTTCCAGTACAGCTGTTCAGTAACTGTTAGGGATGCCTCCAGCCAACCACTTGTCCAAGTGCGATGGGTCATTAGGGTCCAGACCCTATGCTGGTAACACAGGGTACAAAACAGGGCGCACCGTGGATAATCGCCTATTACAGGGCAAACAGACACACACACCCGAAACATGTCCAAAAAAACTTCATACAGGCAGAGCCAGATTCAAACCAACATCCAAACCCACTGCGACTAACCATGCTGCATATTATGTTATTTTATTCAGCAGACACTTTTCTCCAAAGCGAATTCCAACAAACTCCACATAGCATTATCAGCCCACACACCTTATTCACCGCGGTGACTTACACTGCTATATACACTACTTACACTGGGTCACTCATCCATACATCAGTGGAACACACTCTCTCTCATTGTCACTCACACACTACGGGTGAACCTGAGCATCATGACTCTGAACTGTAGGAGGAACCAGAGCACCTGGAGGAAAGTCATGCAAACACAGGGAGAACATGCAAACTCCACACGTACCGAGTGGGGATCGAACCCACGAACCTGAGACAGCACCGCTAGTCGTAGTAAACAATGACACCTCATCAAAATAAACATCATAGCCTTAGAAAACAAGATACATATTAACCAAGAGCAACCTCCACTTAAATGATCAAAAATAATAACCAAACAGCAGTAGAAAACAAACTAACAGAAGTAAACAATTTCGTTAACAACAGCCTCTCACAATCAAATACTGGAATACACAGTAAACAATATAAAATGACTGGAAATACAAAGTACTACAGTACCGGAAACTAGATAATAGGTTAAAAAACAGTTAAGCCTGACAGTAATTTCATAAAGCACATGTGTAAAAGCTGAGTTTAGGATGCTGGGGCCTTTGGCGTCAAGAAACAAATCCTTTTTTTCATCTTAGTTTGCATGAGTACGTCACTGAGGCCTGGATGTTCAAGCTGTTTGATGGCATTTTTTTTCCTTCCGTGTTTATAGGTGGACGCCGATACAGGGTAAAGGAGTGTGTGGACCACGTCTCCAGGCCAGCCGCACCACGATGGACAAGGGGACTTCTTTCCTGAACTTATGCAAAATATTGTGTTAATCCGATTACCCTCTATTGATGTCGTGCAGGCTGGTGCGTCCAGTGCTTTTTGAACAGTATATGTTTACACTTTTAAACGGGAATTTTTTTCTGTTTAAGACTTTATTGGAGTGTCCAGCAATGTTGCTGGTTTTTTTTTTTTTTTGAAGTTAAACGACATTCTTTACTTGGAAGTGTGTAAATTGCTGATGAAATTAAAGGTATGAATGTTTTATTTGCAGTGCTTGCTTATCGTTATTTTGCTTCTGTCTGGAAGGTGTGATGTATACGGTTCTCTAATTTTAGTAATTGCGCTGTGACAAGCACTTGCCACATGAAGCAGAACAAATAAGCATGATGACGCTTATCTACAGAACTGTTACGTTCGGACTGGACTGACTCCCGTGTAAACGCAAATCACTTTGAATGCTCACATTCGTAATAACGGACACACTTGCTATTACACTAAACTAAAATAAACAGAGGGCCCTTTCAAATGGCTAAATTGCTATTATATTCCAGACGAGACATTCTCTATAAAGGAAAGCAACGTTCTCAAGCCAGGAAGTGTGAAAATTGTTCAAAAACAGCCCAGCCTATGTATCAGGTGTTCACGATTAAATACGAACCATCCTGTATCTCCCAAAGGCGCTCTGCAATTTAATTTTTTTTATTTTTTTTATTTTTTTTTTTTTTTACGAGTCCTCCATTTTTGGCTACACTCTAAATACACACTGCTTTTGAACAGCACTGCAACCATCGTCAACAACCACTTGTCTCGAGAAGGGTCACGGCAAGCCAGAGCCTACCCGTCAACATAGGGCGCAAGGCCAAGGGGGAGCGGACACACCCAGGATGGGACACCAGTCCATCACAGGGCACCCCAAGCAGGGCTTTAACCCAAGACCCGCTACACAGTGTGCATTGGACACGCCACACTACAACGATACTGTATATAGAGCGACATAACCATGTAAATAGGAACAGGTGCATAACTTCTGGTGGGGCACTCTACAACATGAACTGCTTTTCTAAGAGTTTACTCTCGTTTCCCTTTGGGTGCGAGACTTTCGTGTACTTTTGGATACTGTGCAGCTCCACATTTTCGTCAGCCAGGTCAAAGGTTAATTTTAAAAGCGTACCAGTGTCTTTCCATCGGGTATTTATTACAAATCAGACTCGCTGCGAACATGTCAGGGTGCTTTTGTGCTTTGAGAGAAGAACTGGCGTGACTTATCATTAGGTAGCTGTGGCAGAGTGATGGACTGCTTTGAATTACTCCAGTTTCAGAGCAGGTTGAGAAACGCGTGCTGCCGGGAGGGGGTCCGAGAATCAAACCACAAGCTCCCGAGGGGTTCAGCTTTCAAACTCATATGTAAAAAAAGAAACAAAGAAGTTGCACTTGCTGCATATTTCATAACTGTTTCCGATCTTATTCAACGACAGGGCTCCCAAGGGAGGGCTTTGGCACCTTCACCCATGCCATTTGTGGTATTTAGTGTAGCAATATGTTATGACAAAACATTGATATGCCAAAAAAGAATGTTAGAGCGTTTAACACTTGGCTGGCCCCAACCAAACGCTGCGTGCAGATGTTATTTTCCTGGTAACGTAACTGTGGGCAGCTTGTTTCTCTCATAGCTGAACCTGCTGTGAAAAACAGAGTGAGGAAAAAAATTATAAAATGACTACATTACATGAGAAAAAATGGAAAACCTGCCACCTTAAATCAACATTGCTGACATGCATTAAAAATACACAAAAGTTTTACAGAAAGTAGGAAACAAGGTATTTACACAAAGATATCCCTTTCCAGTAACATCCAGCTCTATTCAAGAAACATATATTCACTGAGAAGGAAGTTGTGATTAGAAGCTATCTGGAAAATTTTAAATATTGCCGGTTCCCCGTTTGCATCTTAACTGAAATAATTATTCACTTTTTTAGGATGTAAAACACTGTGAAGCATTAATAGAAAAGGCAGCCTGCAGTAAATATATTCCGTAATATATACATATACACTGCATATACAACATAAAAAAGTAAATATATAAAAACTTGTCCTATGTTTTTCACTAAAAAGTTTTTCATGTTCATTTAGCTGACAGCTTTTTCAGGGATTACTTACAATGTTTTACACTTAGGTATGTGAATTCTTGCTGAAGTGGTTCAGGATAAGCAACGCGACAGCTTTAATCACTACGATTTAAGATACCAGCTGCTGCTATATGAAAAGTTTCTTTTGTTTTGACAATTTTATTCCTTAAAAAGAAAAACAAAACCTCCAGACTGTCCGTTCCCTGTTAAGTAAAGTGAGCATTCTTTGTGCACTTTACTGTCTTGTGACCACGTTTTTTAACCAGCAGCAGTTTGGCCACAACTGAGCTGCCTATAGACTTGCAATAGTGCTGTCCATTTACTTTGTTTTTGCTCAGAAGTGAGTCCAGGTGGTGCTGGGTCAGAGCGTATTAAAAGGCATGGCTAAAGGCTAAAAAAGAATATGTTCCTCAGGGAGCTACTATTAAAGAGATGGCTTGTTTTAGAGCGTTGTACAAATGTTACCCTGCGTTCAGAAGCACAATTATTTATAAAACACAACTGAACTAAAAATTAAATGTGTTCATAGGTGAACTAATAAAAGAAAATACTCATACGGTACAATAAGACTACAGTACTAACTCCAATTTAGCTAGTTGGCCGCACTTAACACTGTAATGCTTTGCTATATGAAAAACAAAACCACACTGCTGCTCAGTGGTGGAGGGTGTGGGGGTATTTAAAATGGCAGCAGAACTTCACAGAAAGTGTTGGGGACTCATAACCTGTACATCGAAAGTAGAAACCTTTTAATCTATAGTTATGCAGTGAGCTTAGCTAAAGTAAAACGAATTTCTACGTACGAAAATCACTTGTTCAATAACTTTTTTCTAAGAAAATAATATTTTTATAATATCAGAAAATATATTTATATGTATTTTATATATTTGTATGTAATAATAAAATTATTTTTATTTTTAATTTTAAAGGAAAAAAATTGTGCATGTTTAATAATATAATAGCTCTCTTGTAATCAGTGTTCTCCTGAAAATCCTATAAAGTTAATATGATTAAAAAAGTATGTATATATGTATATATTTTTATTCAACAGTACAAAATGTTCTGAGGTATCAGCATATGCAAACCAATGGTAAGTGTTATAAAACTGCTTGCACATTGGTAAACTTCCTCTTTAATGGACCAGTGGTACGTGTTGTATCTTTACATCTCTTCTACACTCCCCTGCTCTTGCGTGGCTTAAAAAGACAGAATATAAGCCTACTTTCAAACTTAGATATTTCAAGATAAGAAGGGGAGGAAAGGGGGAAAAATTGGGAGAAACACCAGTACGCTTCAAAGTATTACTCAAAACTATAATATTTTAAATAACATGAGATTGGGTTCCTGACTGACAACATCTGTTTTATGTGCGTAGCTACAGTTATCCATGCAGATCGAAAAACATACAGAAATCAGCTTCAGGTGAGAGTACTGTTACATTATAGTGTTCTGTGGTAATGAAGCAGCAGAATGAAAAATAGAGAGAAAATAATTTCAGGTGTGGGTGACTGTTAATGAGTGGTACAATGTGGTAAATAAGCTGAGTAGTCTTAGAATCCTGTGTAGCAGGAGACATTGGATTGGAGACACAGTCACTTGAGGTTGCAACTAAAATTCCCAGACAACAGATGTCTACATGACTTAATATATTCAAAAATGACTAAACTTTCCAGGGGTGTGCCTTTTCACATCGCTGATCCCGTATCTTTGTAAGTGTGAAGAAACCCAAAAGATGTCTCAGATGCCGAGTTGCTGTCAGCTCTTAAACATGGTGGTGGACTGATAATGGAATGTGCTGCCATCTTAACAGAATCATTAAGATTGCTCTGCAAGGTCATAAAACAAGCAGAGCATATAAAACTGTTTTAGATGACTTGGTGCAGCCTACAGGCTAATGCAATTTCCTTGTGATGTTTCTTGCATAATCAATATGAAATGATGCCTTACATACCGCAAACAGTCGTGTGGATACAGGGAAACCGGCATGACGTCAATGCTTGCAACCGCTTCCTAGGTCCTAACAACGAAACATCATCGAAGAAGGTCTGGAAGACAGCGCAGGGTACCTGTACACTGCCTTCATCCCTTCAAAAGGTGGACATGCTCCTTCTTGAAGAATAGTGCAATATCCAACTATACACAGGCCAGGTCTCATATAACAGCTCCCACTCCTGCAGGAGGACTGAAGCTGCTCTGAAGTCCTACGCTTTTGTAGTTAATTGATATTCGCACACTGATTGACGTTTGCATTATCGCATTCACCCTCAGTATCTCCATGCAGTTGCGTCCACAAGAGTATAAACAATGACTGAAGTGAGCGTCACCTTAACGTTAGCGATTCACCTTTAATGAAATGTGACTAAAGATGAAGAGCAGAAGTGTCATTACTGAGGCACCGAGCAAAAGACCATTATTATATTCGACTGTGCATCCATGAAAAAAAGACTGCCCTTGTTCTGCGGTCTAACACACAAAAGTTATCATAATACTGATGCCCTGAAAGATAAAGAGGCATGAAAAAAGTATTAACCACTTTTCTGACTTTCTTTCATTTCAACCATTTGAATCTGAATAGAATTTTTTTTTTCTAGTTGTATTTGTATATTCAGTGAGCCTGGCAAAAAGTACAGAAATACATACACATATAAATGAATATATAAACAAAAATAAAGAAATAAATAAACCTCTTTCATTATTGTGTAGGGTATGGAACCAATGCTCACTGAAAAAGAAAATGTATTGTGTTATTATGTGTGTGAGTGTGTGGCCAAACTGGACTGGCATCCTATCCAGCATATAACGCCCTAGCCCTACACCCAATGATTCCAGGATAGACTCTAGACCACCGTGACTCTGCCTAAGACAAGTGGTTATCGGCAGTAAGTCAATGAAGAGCTCTACCATTATAAGGTGGAACAGGGGGGGTACTTCATTTCCATGACAGATGTGTTATCGCCACCTAGTATCTGGCTATAACTGCTATTTTTGCATTTTTCCTCAAGTATCTTTTTGTTCTCATTTGATACCTTAAGTCCTTTATCCATGCAAGTCTGTGTACAAACAAGGTGAAGATGTATATAAATAGCCCTTTGTCGTGGATTGTGGTTAAAATTGTTTTTTTCTTTTCTTTTCCAGTATTCGTTTCTTAATCAAAACAAAATATAAATATAAACTAGTGAACTGCAAAAAAGCACTTTCTCTTTATGCTTAGTGTTATTTAAATTAACCTGGAATTTTCATTATTTTACATCATTAACAATGGCTCACTGTCTTTTCCCTTCTTATCAAAGAGATCCTACGGCTACAGGCACAGTGAAGAGAAAAAAATAATAATCTTTAGAGTTAAATTTATCTTTCAACTCTGCAAAATACACCAAAATAGAGCTATTTAATTAATACCATTTTTAACGCAAAGATAAAGTTTAAGTCATATTTCTAATCAGTAGGGTTTAGGGTTGAAAACCGCTGTAACTATGGAAACCAGTATCTAATAGAGCTGCTATCACCCAATTAAAAAAAGAAAGAATCCTTTTATTTCTGCAACAAAATCCTAATAATACTCTTTAAAAAGGAAATTAACAAATGACTGAAGTAGATATCAATAGCAGCCATGGTAACTGCTCTGCAACACTTGACCCGACAGCCAGGGAACATTCCTTGCAAGAACGGACATAATCTGCATGCTGTTATCATTCGGAAAGAGATAAGTATGCCCTGTGTTTCATTTTAAAGTACATAAGGAGGCCTTGTAACATTTGGTTGCCAAATGGTTCAGTCAAAGAGATTAATAAATACTCACATGATATTTGTGCTTGTAAAAAGTAAAATTTCAGAACGATTATGTGATCAAATTTTAGTACATCAAACAACTTTCACTGGTGTGATGGGAAAGTAAGGTGCAGCAATTGACAGCAACATATGGGTATTTACTACACGGAAAAGGTGTATCTCTGAACAGAGTGCCCTGACATACACGCACAGAGTGTGAATGTGTGAGTGAAGAAAACTGGTTGTGTTATTGCCCTCCGATGAAACTGCACCCCATCCAGGGTCTAAGCTGTCTCGCTCTCTATGCTTCTGTGATAGGCTCTGGGCCACCACAGCCCAAAATAACAAGCAGTCATCGATGATGGATGGAAAACGGATGTTTTGACAAATAAACCCTGCACCATATGACCTACTCATGCGTGAAATAAACCTCCCCGGAAGAGATGAGGCTTAAAAGGAAACACTAGTGCAAACTTGTTGAGGACTTACCGTTTAAACACAGATGTAATGTCAAAGTTCTGGATGGTCTCTGACCTGGGTCTCATCTACCAAAACTGGTACTGATGACAGTTGGGTCCTAACATGGATCTGGACACAATGAAGAGAGATAATCAGCTGAATTCAGACACCAAGACTATTGTACAGCAAACCCATGCTTATGTCGACTTTACTTGACTGAAATAAACATGAGGTCAGACTGTTTTTTTTTTTTTTTTTTACTTCACCCATTAATAAACTTAAACTATGGCTGATTCCGTATACACAGGGTGAACCTATTAAGATTTAATAAATCTGTGCACAGCAAGACAGTAGGAGCAGAGGTGCTCATCAGCTGAAAAATTATACAATTCTGATATGGCATAACAAGGTTTTCAGGGAGAAGCACATCTGGCTTTTACACTGAGTGTAGCGTAACATACCACCCTCTTGATCAGCCGACTGTAACAGTAGTGGATATAGTACATAAATTACTCATAAAAGCAGTTTCTATCTCTGTTGAAGTTGATGGTACAATGTTCCCATTTGGGATTTTCTTCAGACATTTAAGCCAGTGTGATTATCTGCAGTTAAACTAAAGAACAGCGCTCCAAAAGCGCAAAACTGTATTATAATGTTTTGTGTCTTTCTAAAGAACACGCATTTTTCCATTGTATAATCTTACTTTTCGTATGTATAAAAAAACTAAGATGAAGATGAGAGTTCAATGTGCAAATTCTGATGTCATGTTTCATCTGAAATCTGATGCTCCGTCTTTTGTTTTCCATCTGCTTTTAGTCAGCAACACAAAAAAATACACTTTATTTAAGTTCTAAAACAAAAAATAGGAAAACAGTTTTATAAGTTAAACAGATGTCTTCTCAAAATTAAAAAGCCTGAGTTTGAATACGTTGATTCTGAACTTCCCCCTTAAAATTGATGAGTTCAGGAATGTAAATAACTTAAAAATATAGCCTGGTGCTAGACATCAACCCTAATAATTACCCTCATAATTCATGACCTCACCTCCGCCTGCTATGGAGAAGACTGAACAGGAACTGGAAAATAGGAAATAAGCTTCCAAAATGCCTTTTCTTCAAAATGTTGCTTAATAGAGTTTGTGGTGGTTGGTGTGTTCAAATATTTATTGAGGTTAATTCAAGAGAAAAGGAAACCAGACTGCAAGAGAACAGTTGTAGACAGTACACAACCTGTGTAGCCTCATGCAACTTTTTTTGGATTTAAAAAGAGTAAACATGAACAGACTATTGACTGCATTATTGATTAGAACACTATGTAATTCAAATAGTTACTCTTTTTTGGCTTTTTTAGGACCCTGGAGATTATTAATATTGAGTCCAGTGGGGAACGACAATGCAGTAGGTGCCTCTTGCAATCAGAATATAACGCATGATAAAAACAAATTATGGTGACAAATACTCGACAGTGGTCTGTTTTCCCTGATACTTGACCTACTTTGTCTGGTGAAAAGAGTTTGTGAGACTACAGACTACAATGAATTTTCGAGACACCTTATTTTTGGAATTCAAGCAGCTTTTATCTGATATATATATCATACCATTTCCTGCCTTGTCTTAATTCAATTTACATCAGCATACACTATTCGCCTAGAGTAGCTTTTTTCCCGAATAAGCCTCAGAATAAAATTCATTAAACGATAACGCTATGAGTATATTCATCGTGTGCTAGTGTGGGCCATTTTTAGACATAGTAATACTAATTTAATATGTTCCAAACGTAGCACCTTTGTTTATATAATTTTTATCAGTTTCATCCTTAGTTCTAGAATAAAGAATACCCAGGTAGTATGAAGGGCCCAGAAGCAGGTCTATTTAAAAACAAGGAAGTAAGAAAGTAGTAGAAGAAATAAAACATACATCAATGTAGAGTACTAACAAAGTACTGCTTCTTCAGAATGGCTGCTGTAATATGTGGGTATACGCTACAATCATACATTTCTCAACAGAAAATCTGCATTAAAATACTGAGTAAAGAAGTGTAGCTTTCAACTGTGCTCCTGCCCCATCCATCTATCCAGCTATCCATCTATCCAGCTATCCATCTATCCATCCATCCATCCATCCATCCATCCATCCATCCATTCATATTTTTAAGTAGATGTGTTGAATATACTATGTCAACCCAGTTCCAACAGGCTGACAAGTATCTGGTAAAGAAGATCTGCTGAAGTCCTGAAGGTTGATTGACATCCAAGGGGAAGGTTCAGGAATGGTAAATTTGCATCTTTTGCTCAAGCTTATAGGTAGCATTGTACTCAGTGAAAGGTCTTGAAGACTCCAGCCTTGACTCTAGGCAAGCTTTCTTATGAAAGCATTCAGTCAAAAGCAATATACAGATCTGAAGCACTTGTTTACATAGTAATTCATATGGCATAACATTTACATTTTTAGCTGATGCTTTTCTCCAAATGTTAAGGTTACAATTATTCATCCATTTATAGAGCTGGGTAATTTTATTGGAGCAAACTAAAATAAGTACCTCGCTCAAGGGTACTACAGCTGGAGATCAAACTTGTGACCTTTGGATCCAAAAGAAGTAGCTCTAACCACTACGTTACCAGCCAGACACCTTGTGTACACATATTAATTAAAATCAACAAGCTTTGCCTCAGACTCAGGAGGTTATTCTGCCTGGCATTATAAGACAAGAGAAGTATCTACCCAACTGGAACAGGAAATATTGTAACAAACCTCCAGTTCTCTGCCATGTCTGAAAATAGGCACCAAGGTTCACATGGAACATGCTTTCCATGTCTTAAATGATATCACAAATAGCTGAAAAAGAGGCCTGCATTCTGTTTCCGTGTAATTTGGCTCATTGTCTTCGTTACAAGGTTGTCTTGAGACAATATACCTGCCTTGGGGTTGTCAGGAATCTAAACTCACATGTCAGGTATTGAGAGGAAAAACAAAGGAAGGATTACGGAGTAGTTTGGCAACTGCCGCAGCAGTTTACAATACACTTTCAAAAACAATCAATGAGACTTAATAACCCACCCACTCAGCTGATATCCTACACAACATTCAGAGCACCACTATCCTTCATTTTGTAAAGGGGAAAAAAAATTGTCTTGTAATTGCTGAGGCAACAAACTGCAGCTATTTAACCATCCAGGAGGATGTCGAAACATCATCTGAACGATTAATGTGTTTTTCTGTTGTTGTCATTCCGGGCTCTGTTGTTTTGCATTTCATCCTCTTTTTAAGAGACGTCGCGCTTGCATTCTCTGCCTGGAGCTATGCAAAAACCCACGCACCGTCATCTTTTAATATCTGCAGAAATCCCAGCTCTTTTCCATTTGCTCAATGGTTTTTAGCTTTTGTTAGCATGCTACTCTAAAGCACGGTGCAGCTGAGCGATGAAGTTTCAACACCCACTTCTCTTTTCAGTGTAAAATGCTCTCATTCACAGCATTATTAGAGCTCCAAAGAAGTGGGATAATATATCCGTACACTCCACCGAGACACTCCTTTGCTCCTGTCACTTTCGGTTCTAAAGAAGGGGGAGTGAAAGCAATATAATGGCTACTGATACAGCTCCCTGGCTCGAGCATCTCAGGCAGCACTTGATATAAGACTTACACTTGGGTCCTGGCAACTGTTCATGCTAAAATTAATCATTAATAAAAGCCAGGTTTCTCAGGTGCTGGGGCATCGTTATGAGCATTTTTGTTTAACATTCGTTAACTCTGTTTAAAATATTTTGTGTGCGTGTCTGTGCCATGAATTCCATTATACAGAGAATGGACACCAGGCAGGTATTAGTAGTACGCATCGTTTGAACCCATTAAAGCTTACAGGCACTCTTGATGACTCATTATACTAAGACCGGCTGCCTTAAAACTGACTGACTGCTATTTTTTCAAAGAAAGCAGAAAAATTTGAAAAATATAACAATAAGGGTTGAAAAAAATGCTTTCTTGCCCTTATTTTCAAAATTTCCTGCCTGTTATTACAAATCCACTGAGAAAATCTTTTTGCCATTGCAAGCTGCAAAACAAATTCCATTAAACTAGCTTGTCCTAGTGGGGCATGGTGGGTCTGGCCTGTGTCCGCCCTCTGGCAAGTCTGGAGTTGGAGTCCTGCTTAGCGTGCCTTGCGATGGACTGGCGTCCCGTCCTGGGTGTG
The DNA here is from genome assembly GCF_900964775.1 of Scleropages formosus. NCBI lineage: Eukaryota > Metazoa > Chordata > Actinopteri > Osteoglossiformes > Osteoglossidae > Scleropages > Scleropages formosus. The sequence goes on from NC_041813.1 coordinate 25,620,979, forward strand.
CCGCCCCCGCGACACCGCTCGGGACAAGTACCTTCAGACAGCGTGTGTGTGTGTGTGTAGTTTGTCCTGCTGACATCTTAAAAACTGAATTCTAGTCATTGGAACAGAGCTTAAGACATTTCCCAATTTTAAAAACAAATAAATTCTTAAAAATATTGAACAAATCATTGTATTAATGAGAATAGTCTACCGCACTGTATATATACTCTATTAATACATATAAAGCAACACAGCTGAAAGCAACAGAACAAGAACTGCATTTTTTTTTAAATGTGGTTTAAAAAGCTTGTTTTATTTTTTTAGGTAACAATATGTACACAATGATATCTATAATGACACGGTGGTCACGACCCCGTGGGGTGAAAGCCCTGGAGTTCACTAGAGGCACCACCTGAGATCCAAGTAACCGAGCCAACAAACCTGCTTTCAGTTAACCTGATGATCAGTTTCCAGCCCTGTGAATGGGTTGAAGAATGAGTCTCTGGATTCTTGATCAGCCCTTTACGGCATTCCCTGTGATTACCTAGCAACTCCCGTTCATGGCTCTGTTTCTCGCATTACTGTTCTAGTGTGCTTCTGCTTCTGTCCTGTCTACGCCGGTCCTTTGTAATCCTGCCCAGGTCCTGTGTACCACCCTGCCTTTGCCACGAATCTTTGTATTAGCTCTGTTCATACAACACTTTTCTCCACTTATTGTTTAACACCCGTGTGTCTCTTTGCTCTGTTTCTCATAAGGACCATAAAGTACCTGTGTACTTTAATTCCCGGTTAGCACTGTGCACTTGTATTTCAACTCTGCTGCTGAAATCATTGCACTTCACTTCTGTCTCTGGGCGGTACAGGGAAACAGGTCTGTATTTCTTTTACATCTGGATGTTCCCGCAGTATTAATTTAAAGGAGTTAATACCAATGGCTCAGAGTTCTAGAACACACTCCTAGGAGAGACCACGCACTGCAATACTGATTCTTATTGTGCTGTCTCTCAACAGCCACTGCAATAGGGCTACGGTCATACGACCAGTGCTGTGAGATGGCTATACTCATCAAAATGTGAAGGTAAAAAGAGACGATCAGGAAAACTGTCACCCGACATGAAGAACGGTGTGCTAAATGAAACATGACAGACTGGGGCTGCACCATGAGTGTCCCCAAATTTGCATGTCACTTTCAGCATCATCTCTGCATCAGCAATGTGGTCATATGCAAAGCAGTGTGCAAGTGTGTAATATTTATCGTTAAAAACCATTCTTGAAGCATGCTGATTTGCCTATCTTCTACTTTGCTTAAAGATGCAAAAAGTACCTCTCCTGTGCTAAAACAATCCATGTTATATGGTTATATACCTTATTGAAAGTTGCTATAATAACTGCAGGTTTGTGGAATTGTGTTCAGTTACTGGAATCAATATGCACTTTATGTTGTCCAGAGACATACATGTTTCTGTAAAATAGAGAAATTATAAAACACTTGAGAACCCTCCACAAACCTCCTTTCTCCTTGAGAGGACATGGCAAACAATAAATTGCTAGTGAATAGAAAAAGGCTGTTTGAAATATTCCGAAGGCCTGAGAGAACTGTTTACATGAATCGTAGCAGCTTCTGACTTTGTGGGACCCACAATTATTTGAATTTCTTTGGGGGTTTTTCTTTGATTTTCCTCACTAAGCTGTTTGCATTTTTCTTTTTATGTGCACAAATATCACAACCTTATACTGTATGTGTCAGGATAAAGAGGGCAGTTTATCTGAACGAATGAATGAATGAATGAATGAGCTTTATTGCCAAGTATGTTACACATACAAGGAATTCGTCTTGGTGACAGAAACGTCCACAGCACAGACAGAATAACAGTGACAAGACACAGAAAATAAAAGTAGAGTGGGCTAATAAAAGATTAAAAAAAAATATATATATATATATATAGAGTATAAAGTACACAATACACAAAATAGACACTAGACATTATATGTTTGTACAGGTATGTTATATACAATGCAAGGGAAAGTAAAAAAGAGATATGATGTGAAAAATAAATATAAATATAAATAGCATTGTTTATTGCACCCGTTTACTCCCTAGGGGACATTTAGCTGTTCATGAGGTACACACACACACATTGTCTGAACCGCCTGTCCCATTGCGGCAAACCGGAGCCTAACCCAGCAACTCAGGACGTAAGGCCGGAGGGGGAGGGGACACACCCAGGACGGGACGCCAGTCCATCGCAAGGCACCCCAAGCGGGACTCGAGCCCCAGACCCGCCAGAGAGCAGGATCCGGCCCAACCCACTGCACCACCGCACCCCCTGTTCATGAGGTAGATGACCTTGTTTGTTACTTCCCCTGAAATTCCTGCCTGCTCTTCTTCATTTTAGTAGGAACAGCACAACCCTCTCCCCCCAAAACCGGAAAACTGCAGATTTACTCGGGGACAAGCTGTGAGCAGCCAAAGGAGCCCTCAATTTTCTCAAACAGGTTTGATTTTGTAGGTCACAACGGCACCACACAAAGCAGTCATTATATCATTAACATAAAGATGTGAAATTTGTTTTGTGATTAGTCATCAGGCTGATATGTTCTGGAAGTTGGTATTGCCCCCCTAGACTTCTTCATCATTTGTTAAATGGGATATACATTGTTTAAAAAACCCACTAAAGTAATTTAAATGCACTCGATTTGTGTCAAATAATTAAGAGGGCTCTAATATCAAGGCGTGAAGAGTGTGGAAATACACCGCTCAGCGTGTGAGCGCTAAATTATCCATTTGCAGTAGTTTAACATCCTGCCAGCGTTACACTTGGTAACTTTTATAACATACTTCCATCGTGTCACGCCCACACCCTCGAGCCGATGCGGAACACCTGGGACGCGGCGCAGACTGGGGCATGAAAGGCTGCATCAAACCACCAGCTGATGCGGAATCTCGTTCAGCCTTGTTTTTAGAAATCTCCAAGCCTCTTGCTCCGCTCCTTCCCGTTCCCTGACGCCTTCCCCGATCCCGTCCCTTGCTCCTACGTTCCTGCGCTTTCCTGAGATCATCGACCTTTCGCCTGCGTACCGACCTCGCCTTTTGGATTCTCCTCGTAACGACGTTCGCGCCTAGAAGACCGATTGCCTCTCCCATGACCACGGCTCTCGGATTTCTCTGAATAAACCACAAATTCCGTTCTGCACCTGGGTCCGCCGCTTCCTGTGTTGGCACAGTATGGTTGTGTTATGTATCGTGTTTCATGTACAACTGGTATCCCCTTAAAACAATTGTTTTGAGTGCTACCCTTACAGGATAATATGGGGGCGTTTCATAGCCCACCGGCAGCTTTTCAATGTAATTTCAGAGCTTTGTAACTGAACCATCTGCTTTTATGCATCTCTACCCAACTGGTCCTAAGGACACATGATTACATGACACACTTCTAGTTTTCACTTTTGTTGTCTGCAAGGACTTCTGCTGCTGCTGAAATTACTACAGACTGTATGGAAAGTCACGATAGTGATGTTTCAAATGTTGAATTTGATATCGGATATTTCAGAAAATGATTTATAGAGAGTGGATAGTGACTTTACTGATGAATTACTGGTCTTGAGAACAGTGACAGTTTTATCTGAATCAAAACGAACGGTGGATGAAGGTGGTGTTTTCCTTTAAAGGATGGTAATATTAGAGGACCCACAAAGTCTGTCTATCCAAGTTTCAGAAACATTTATGGTCATCGTAAGGCGCAAGATACTCCTGGACTTCTACTGATAAAGACCCTGGTGATTCTATTCAAGATTCAAATTTAAATTTATTCAAATTTCTAAGAATCCTACAAAGTATTCCCTTTGTGTTTGGAGGAATTTATTTCCTACATCATATATCAGAGAATACAAGTAGTATCTCATATAGGGGATTCAAGTCGCAAATGTATTTTTGCAGATTGACTGAGACTTTTCGTTTTTTTTTTTTTTTTTTTGCCCTTGCTACATCTACTTTCCATTTTGGTCCCTTAATGACAAAATTATCGCTAAAGCCACGGGCTCTGGAGTACTTCAAAATGAGCAAATGTAATTACAGCAATTTAAGTAATTATTAATTAAAACCTGGACCCTTTATTAGGGATAATTGGTCACTAAATTAACTTGCCTTCACCTCTTCTATGTAAATGATGAATGAAATCTTTAATTTTGGCAGAGACAGCTGCATCAGGAACGGTACTTCTTAACTCGCGGTTAAAGCGCAGGAGTCACTGGAACCAAACGAAGCGCTGCCTCGAAGTCAGACGAGGTTAGGGAAATCGTGAGATGCGACGAACATGTTCGGCTTTTTAACCTCGGCATCTGTGCAAATCAGGCCTCCTCTGCCTGACTTCCAAGCGCCACCATTGATCCGACTTGGCTTGTGGGAGCGCTGTCACCGCACTGTCACATGTATCACACAAAGGAGGCACATCAGTGAAATAATCACTGTCTGCACCCGCCGCTGTTCAAATGTTTGCCTATTTCGCTTTTCTCCTTCAGAAAGACTGCCTTAATCAAAACAATTGTTAAGATGCTGCTGAGCTTCAAGCACAAAACCTGTCATTTCTCATCTACTGTCGAGAACCCCAGCTGCTAAATCATTTACACACAATTGTGCCCTTCCTTTAAGTGATTTACTTTGTGCCTGCCTTGTGTGCACACTAACTGTAGTTTATCATTAAATCTCATGAGCGGTGCCACCGAATCTTCTGATACAGCATGGGGGGGATCTGACAGCCGACTGTAAGATATGGACTTTCGCTGAGAAAAATACTCCTTTTGTTTTTTCCTCCTTCATTTTTTAAAATTCCCGGAGCTGGAAGAGCCAGAGGAAAAAAGTATACGGTATCAAAAAGTACATCTTCGCATAACGTATTTTAAAATGCATAATTAAATTGTATTTTCAAGGATGGTCTACAACCAAATTTAGTTTAGTTTGAACATTTTAACTGGAGAAAGAGAATCAGATTCTCCTCAGCGATAAAGACGTGTTCTTCGCTGTCAGTCTATTTCAGGAGTACATTTGTAACCAATACCAATGTCATCATCTTAATTCTTTATTTTTTTATTATTTAAAGAGGCATTTTCCAACGAGATCTTGGATACGAGCAGACAGTGATTTTATGATCATGTAGTTTATCCAGCCTTGGCATGATTATTCTACTGACATTTTTATTCATGGGGGAAAATGACAAGTGTATTGTGATTGCATTGTCTGACATCTTAGGACAAAGCAGCCGACGTTCTGTAAGAATGAAAACAAGGTCTCCTATAAAGTCAGTCGCTTATACACGTACACACACACACAATGTCTACAGCTGTTTCTCCCAAGAGGGGTCACAGCAAGCCGGAGCCTAACCTGGCAACACAGGGCGCATTTACAACAAAACTTTAACACGGCAACAAACGTTCAAAATTGAATGTGCTAATATTTATTTTCCGCCCAGGAGAAAGTGACTGTTGACGAAATTTATAGCTGCCATTGGACAGAGGAAGTTACCTGGAGTCCAAGGTTCTTACCTGGTTTCCACCTATTAGGGTGCCTGATTTTTACTATTGGGAAAAAGTACCTTTGGTGCTGGTTTGGCACTACCCTGCTTCTCAGGAATGGTGACGCTGCGAAGGACCGCAAGGTGCGGTATATGTTTTGCTTGAGTTTTTGCGGGTACTCGAATATGGGGTGGTGGCCGAGGGGCATGAATTAATGTTCATGTGCTACATGATGCAATGCACTAGAACTCAGGCATGCAGACAAAATTGTTTTAAAAATTCAACATCTCCATTTGCAAGTAGGCCCACTGCTGCTTTATTTTAGATGCAGGCCCGAAAGGCATAATGGGATAATGCTGCATAACAAAGACAGGGGTGGCACCCGCTCCTCTGTTTGGAAATAAGTCAGTGTGAAGAGTTCAAGTGGTCATTATAGATCTCCAAGTGCCTTTCACAGTGTAAATATTTGAAAAGACTTGAAGATTGACACCATGCCACATGCCAAGGCATTTGAAACAAGCCTATAGTTGTTTTGGCCGCTTATCTCTGTGTTAAATTTTTGATGTTGTAAGAGCTGTACTGAAAACAGGTCGCCGGGATACTGCAAAACACTTCCCTGCATCATGTTTCTTTAAAATGGCCTCAAATGAGCAGCAATGAGTGTCTTGTGAATGAAATCAGGAGTGTCATTCAGAAGCACTTTCGGCACTTACATATGAACAGGACCCCTAACTTTGTGTGTGGTGCTCAAGCTGCCTTTTCTGCCTAAGAACATGCAGAGAGGTTACTGGCAAAATTGCACTTGGTCAATATTTTAAGTGATGCACTATCAATAAACTTTTAATAATGACATAAGTGTTATTATGAATGCATGTTAAGTAAGGATGTGTCATAAATGCTGCACAATTTTTTCCATATCACAGTGTGTTTTGTTAAAACATGCAATTTACATGCAACAAGAATATGCACAGTCAATGGAATGTACCCTAAGTAATACACAAAATTTCATTGTCATCTTAATATCAGATTTATTATACTATATATAATAGCAAATAAGAGGTAGCAGCTTAACTCTGTAGGTTATACATACATATACACACACACACACACACACATTTTCTGAACCGCTTGTCCCATACGGGGTCACGGGGAACCGGAGCCTGACCCAGCAACACAGGGCATAAGGCCAGAGACACACCCAGGAGAAGATGCCAGTCTGTTGCAAGGCACCCCAAGCAGGACTTGAACCACAGATCCACCGCAGAGCAGGACCCAGTCAACCCCACTGCGCCACTGTGCCCCCTAGACACATGCATGCACGCACGCACAGAGTATATGTATGCATGTGTAAAAATTATGGCAATGGATAATTTATTAAAAGTACCATTCAAATAAATTGCATCATATCATGCATAGCTTTATAAGTATTAATTATGTAATGTATGCAAATATATAGCTAATAATTCATAGCAGACAGAGTCCTGGCTCCAGCACAGTGTAGCAGTGAGCACAGTGGTGCAGTGGCAATACCGGGTCTGGATGATATGATATGGCCCAGGGGAAGGTGAAGCAAAAGCTGATTTGGAAGGAGGTGTGGGCAGCAGTGAATGAAGAACGGATAGCTAGGATGGAAGGGATGTACCAGCAGGACTACGTGGGAACAAGAGCTGGAACAGAAGGTCTCTTGAGCTCTGAAGAGCAGGGTACTGTAAGTTTCTGATCCAGGCAGGTTATGATGTGCAGCCTAGTCCATCCAACATGTATAGATGGGAAAAACTTGATTCTCCATCATGCCTATTGTGTTTGAATGAAGGAACATTGGAGCATAATGTCTGCATTAGATGTGGGCTGCTGTCACCAGCACCTCAGCTACATGGCTCAAGGCTATGGCAGGGAATATCACTGTGGGGACAGTACACTGTAGGACCTGCCACCCAGCCATGCATGTTACAGTGTTTGCCAAGGAAGGTGAAAGAGCAGCATCAGCACCCAGTGCCTGTTCAGCGCTCCTGGGGATGGTGTGAGACCGGCGGTTGATGGCTGACTCGGGTTTCCAGTCACCCTCACAGCACCATCTCTGAGGCCAGTCTGTTTCACTTGAAAGATCTGTGAAAAGCTACACTTCAAAGCAAAAGATTTCAAAATCAAGCTATGAACACTGGTCACTTATGCTTGTATTTTCACATGATTTAATGTCACCGGTGAGAGATTAAAATACACACAAATGTATTCAGCTGTCTTCTACATTAGTTAATATTACCATCAATGTTGCAATGGCTTGTCTCAAAATATAGTTTTTCTATAATCATATTTAAGTAAGATATTTAATTACCCTTGAGCTGCTGCATTCATTGTATTCTATTATTAGTCATGATAAATGAATGCTAAAGAAATTAACATATATGATGCGCATCTGATTGGGGAGGGGGGGACAACAGTATTTCTATAAAAGTACATAATATGGTCTGACCTTTCATACAATCTTTAGTAAAAGTATTGTCGGTTATTAAACTCATTCAGCATAGCAGGTTTGGAAGGAAATGTGATCTGCGTGCGCAGTGAGGTGTTCCGGAGTTTATAATTTATGTAAATGTCATGAAAACAAGGTGTATTCACTCTAAAATCAGATTTAGATATTTAATAAAGGCTTCATTACTTTTATTGAGCTGCCCCCTATGTTTCTGCAGGCTTCGGCGGGCCTCCCTTGAGCGAAGCCGAATTCAAAGCTGGGCATTAAGCTGCTAAGTGAACGGGTCCATGGCAGCTCACAGCGCCGAGCTCGACTCACACGCGCTTCTTTATCTGGTGCAAACGGAACTCAATTTAAAATGGACAAAGACGACGAGCGTAAGGCCGGCCCGGACGAGCGGATCAGGCAGCAGGGTCGTACTCTTCCGTTCGTTCTCTAGCTTTCGGCCTCACGGCACGAGCGCCATTATGAGCCTTTCCCTGGTTTAAACGGTATGTTTTTTTACACGTATAGGGAAGGCTCTTTACCAAAAACTTACGGGAGTGCATTTGTTTCGTTTATATTTTTATCAGACATGCCAAATGGAAAATGTAATACGCGCTCGCCAAAAAAAAGGGTGAAACTGTTACGATCGGTGCTGAAACTTCCAGAAAAATCTGAAGTGAAGCATGATAAGGCCAGCACTCACAGCGGTAAGTATATATTTGTTTTTCTTATTTGATGTGAACTGGAACAGTACTTATCCAACACGAACGCGTTTTGGCCACGGGCCTTCCTCAGAGTGTCGCGAGAAAAACTCGGTCAATCCTACACGAATCCGCTGCGCTACGGTAGCTAAACAATAGCTGAACAAGTAAATAAGCAAAGCCACAACTTTTTAAACAATAAAGCCACACGCACTTAGATTGCTTCGGTTAAAATAGTTTTGCATATTGTGGCACAGTGCGATGATTTGCGAGCCACCCTGACTCTCAACAGTTAATGACAGCAACCATGCAAAAAATTAATACTTTGCACAGTGTCGACTACCGGCAGGCGTTAATATGATAACTGATTTGTCAAACCCACTGTGGTCTATAATATTCCAGTTCTATAAACATTAGTCCAAATAAATGGAAAAAAAAAAAAAAAAAACAGAGCAGGAAAAAATCCACAAACTTTACTCTCTTTACCGAGAGGGCTTTTGTCAGGGTCGGTGCGTCTGAAGTTAAAAATAGTGTTTTTAAACAGCCACCGTCGACAAAATTATCAGCGAGAGCAGTTCAAAGGGAGAAAACCAATTCCAAGTTCAACAAGCAACGGCAAAACAAATTAAAGTCTTTCCAGGAATCATGCAATATTATAGAGATGGGAAACTTGAAGCCCAAGTAATTAAAATACCCAGCTGGATAGCCAGGAACGTGTGGTTGTTAAAAATAAATGTAGTCTATCACCAGTGCATGCAGTTTTGTGTACAATCTGGCCCTCGCTGTGCTCAAATGGCTGGGAGCCACATTAGTAAGCGGTTGGAACAACAGCTTCGAGGTGAATGTTCCCGCATGCCCATAACTCCCTCCGCTTCCCCACATAACACAGTTAATAGGACACGTTGTACCCCTAACCCCACACAGCAGGTGCTAATTTACTGTTCTTCTGCATGATTTACACCGATAATTCTGCTCTCAGGAACGACACAGATCGCGATGATATTTTACATTCGGAAAAGATTCTCAGCGTACATCTTTCGTTCTTTTTCACGTGCTTGTAGTATTAAGATCGCTTTTGAACGTACTTATGTCAGCATATCATTATACAGATACAGCATATGCATATTTGTATGTATATCAGCGCAGGGCAGCAACCTTGAGACACGAAAGGCAAATGTTTCGACGCTCGCGTGCATTCAGAAGTCTAGACAGCGGAATGAAAATAGTACACAGGTCTCCAGGCAGAGAGAGACTCAAAAATTAATCGTGACAGCTGTATAATCCAGCTATTGAGTTAAGTACAGGGGGTAACTGAGAGATGACCATCACGAGGTAAAGAAATGTCTGCATGAATGTTTTACTGGTGCACCAGATCCAAAGTGTCCATGTTTATCATTCCTTTCAGTTTTTAATCAGCACATATGATTATTTCTTATGAAGCTCAAAGCTTTACACGCACACATATATAACTACTTACAGTGTTAAGCCACTAACTATTACTTACACAGCTTCGTAATTTTCGCTGCAATAATTCAGGGTCAGTACCTTGGTCAAGGGTATAACAGAAGAAGGTGGGATTCAAAACTGGATTCTTCAAGACCAGCAGCACCACCTGTAACAAGTGCACCACCTACTCCTGTATGCAAAGCTACTTGCAAAGCTATTTATTCACCCAGGTATCCTTACTGGAGCAATTTAGGGTAAAAATTTTGCTCAAGGGTTTTACAGCAGGAACAAGGAATGATCTCCCTCTCTTACTCAGAACTGCTGAATCCTTCTCAACATTCAAGAAGGGTCTCAAAAGACATCTCACATGTCACACTCAGGTCTCACTTGATTTATCTGCTTAAGCGTGAAGCCACTGTGCATCACATTATATATCTGTCATAAAAACTTTTGCATTTCCTGTAATTTTTTTATGTTGTTACTCATGTAATGTTAGTCAGTATCATCTGTTTCAAGAAGTTTTGTACTCTCTACCAACTCTATCTGCTCCTAACTCTATTGGGTGGCACAGTGAGTAGGGCTGCTGTCTGACAGTGCCTGGGTGGTGTGAGAGGATGTGGGTTCAATCCCCACTCAGTCTGCGTGGAGTTTGGATGTTTTCCCCAGGTCTGCATGGGTTTCCTCCCAAAGACATGCTGTTCAGGTTCACCCACTTTGTGTGTGTGTGTGTGTGTGTGTGTGTGTGTGTGTGTGTGTGTGTGTGTGTGTGTGTGTGTGTGTGTGTGTGTGTGTGTGTGTGTGTGTGTGTGTTCCACTGATGTGTGGATGAGTGACCCAGTGTAAGTAGTGTATCTAGCAGGGTAAGTCACCTTGGTGAATAAGGTGTGTGGGCTGGTAATGCTACATAGAACTCATTGGAACTTGCTTTAGAGAAAAGTGCCTGTTAAATAAATAAATGGAAATATGCAGCTCTCAGGAGGGGGGGGCACAGGGGTGCGGTGGCGCAGTGGGTTGGACCACAGTCTTGCTCTCCGGTGGGTCTGGGGTTCGAGTCCCACTTGGGGTGCCTTGCGACAGACTGGTGTCCTGTCCTGGGTGTGTCCCCTCCCCCTCTGGCCTTATGCCCTGTGTTGCCAGGTAGACTCTATGACCCCGTATGGGACAAGCGGTTCAGAAGGTGTGTGTGTGTGTGTGTGTATGCAGCTCTCCATGCAATGAGAATAAGACAAACTGAGTGTACTTGAAGAACTGCATGTCTGCATCTATATCTCTCTGTCTAGGGGAGACAAGCACTTTTGTTTACTGAGTTTTACTCCACTTCGGAGAAAAGCATCTGCTAAATGAATAAAAGTAAATGTAAAAATGTTGGGAACTTTGATATCGCCAGGCGACAGCCTTAACTCCTACGCTCCCCCACTGATATAGAAGAGGAAACTTGAAGTATATAGGATGACTATACGAAGCAGCCTGCAAACCCGAAACATGAGCACACTCTAACACTGCTGTACAAAGACAACATCTCAGAGAAATGAAGCCCGTTCACCAACAGGAAAGCCCATAGGATCTCCTTTTCATGCCACAAGGGGAATTGAAAGCATAATAGATTCTTGCTACAGCTCCTCCTGTTTGTAATGTAAGAGGCATTTAGCTGAAATTTCAAGTACTCTATGTGTTGACACCTTAAATTATGAGTTGTAATTTCAATTAATTTCAGTTAAATTGATTCAGGTTCTACAGAGAAAGCATAAAATGAAGAGGAAGATGGAAGGCTTCTAGCAGCCTTGGACAAAGGCCATTATTATTATGATTATTATTTATTATGTAGACATTCATATTCTGAGATTTAGACTGTCCATGACCCTTAGAGGCTTGCTATCTGCAATTAAAACGGTAGAGAAAACATGTTTGAAAATGTGTTTCGTTCTTTGAGAAAGTATCAGATTCATGTTTGCTTGTGTCTTTGTTTTGTTCCTGCCAAGAGAAACAATTGTGTTTGCGGACGTTGTCTTTTCAGGGAGGACCCGAAACCGCTTTAGCGTTTCCTAACTGCAGCACGGTTTGAAATTATTCAATTTTCATTAGCACTGGGAAATTAACTAAACGAGAGGGACGCTCCTGAATAAACATCGAGGGCCAATCCACACCGTCAGCACATGAAACACGATGAAGTTAGCTGCTCCTGAAATAGTATAAATTAAGAGGCCCCCGAATAAAATCCTATTCTCAGTGTTTATTGATTTAATAACTGACTAACTTCAAAGTTTGTATGAAATCGTGACACTGGACAGTAAAGCTTAAGACAGCCCAGTTTCTTTAGGTCAAAGGGGGATGGACAGGAAGGGTTCTTTATATTGCCTCTACTACTAAATATACAACAGCAAGTTAAAGGGGAGAGTAAATATTGAATATTGGGGACTAGGCACGACGTACAATCCACCACTCGGCTCCATTTCCATCATTAATTTGAAATCACAGATTTCTGATGAAGAGTTCTGTATTGTATTGTACCAATAAAACGTGCGTCTTCCAAGGGCTCCGCGAAATACATTCAGTTTGTTGTCAGCCTGAACAAACTAAAATCCAGCATTGAGAATTTTCGGCAAGGGCGCTTGATTATCTTCTCTGTGATATTCATTTTGAAATTAATAACAACATGAAAGGTTAAAGCTGCACTTTGGGAAACAACTTGTATGTCTTTCTTTTTTATTATTTTTTTTTCAGACAGCCTGCAGTGGGTTTGTTATTAATAATGAAAGAACAGCTCCCTTTTACTTTCTGCGGTTAAAGGGTTTTAAGTTGAGTCAGATGAAAACTGTGTCGTTTGGAGACGTGTGAGGCGGCGTGGCGGCGAAGAGCGGAGCCCCGTGTCGGCAGCAGGCGCGTCGGCTTTTGAAAGCCGACGGGAGAAGGATCGTCATCTTGCGCAGCGAGGCGCCTCTTTCATCGCACTGCTTGATGTTCAAGGAAGTCACTCCTGAGGAGCCCGGAGCCCACAGAGGCTGCATGTGAATTTAAGAGGAAAACTTAGAGCTGTGTGTCAATCTGTTGATTTTTCACCTCGTCACCGCTTGTAGAAGGGAGGCTAACCTGTAGTCACACTTCAAATAGGCAAGGTTTCCTTGTGAGGTTCTCGCTGCCTGAACCGGAGCGCATCTGTCAGCCCCAGCTAAAGCAGAACAAGAGCGTATGTCAGAATTTTACTGACATAACCCTGTGATTACCATAGGAGAATACTGCTGAAGGCCAAAATGCATTCAACATCATTACTTTTTTCTTCCGCAGATGCCAAACAGTCTTCATCAAGTCCACGTCTCCGGAGGAACTTGCAGCAAAAACGTGATATATTGGCAATTTTTTCTAAACCAACAAGACACTTTTTTAATAATGTTCTGTGAGCAAAAGTGAGACTTGACTGTGACCTTGATTATAATCAATTATAATAATGATAAGAAGAAGAAGACGAAGAAGACGAAGAAGAAGAAGAAGAAGAAAGTTTTCCCAAAAGCTAGTAAAGTGGTTTGAGAAGACAAATCGAATGCTTGTTTCATGAAGGAAAAATGTGAACACGTGACAATGTGAAGGTACAAATGACTTCTCGATTGTTGTTTTGACAGATACAAAAGCAACAACATCAGTACCATTATATATCTTTAAATTAACTGTTTAATTTAAAGAGTTAACTTTCTGAATGGAAATGCAAAAAAAACACTAAAGATTCTTCATGTATACAGTACATGCAATAAAAAAAATGTCTATTTCAAGCATAAACAAGTGAAGGTTAAGTAGAAATCTTGTTTTTCCATCCCTTGAGTCTGAAATTCACTGGCTGAAAATTCAGGGACTAATGGCTACAAGTCTCAAGAGTTTGACAGGAGTCTACCCAGAGAATAGCTTATTTATAATAACGTATTTTAATTAAAAGGCAGGAAAGAAGATTTAAATACTGGTAAAGCCAAGTCCACAATTACTGACTAAAGCTACCCAGAAACCTTATAACTTGTCTATTAATGGCAAACTGGAAATCAAGACAGCCATGGTAGTAAACAAGATACTTGCAATTGCAGGGAGATCCAAGATCAGCCTTCATTTAAGCACAGAGCCTCCCTAATAATAGCTCTTATAATTGCTCTGGCACCAGCTTACTGATGATTTATACAAGACTGCAGTTATAACCAGGGCGAAAAGTTAAGCAAGGAGTCCTTTGCCAGGAGTCGAAGAAGGCATTATCCCCAACGCAAGAACAGGCTAAGAGGATTTCCCTGTTCTCACAGCCCATGCCATATGTTACACACCTTCCCGTTTCACTTGCCAGCACTGCCTTGCTAAATCTATTCAAATACCAAGACTTCTCCTGGGATCTCTGAAGAGGCTTTTCCACAGCCCAAACGCAATGAGCGCTATCCTAAAACCCCGAGTAATACATGCGCAGAGCACAAATAATGCAAAGTTTGGGGATTAAAGTATACCGGCTCTCTAAATCTTCTTCATTTGTCATATTGATGCAAAAGAGTACATTCTTTGGTAAAACAGCTGGCAAGTAGGCGTCTTAGGACAATGTGGCTTTCGGAAGTTTTAATTTTGCGTGCAGTAGCACTTTTTCAGTATTTTTTGTGGTGTCATGCTGTTTACCCATCTCTGTGAGTCCACAATAAAACTTACACTTGAATTTTTCAGCTTCTTCTGAAAGTGCTGGATTGTGTACATAATCCATAACAGAAGCTACACTGCAGGCAGTGTACAGTGGCCAATTCACCTGAACCGCATGTCTGTGGACTGTGGGTGGAAACCAGAGCATGCGGATGAAACCCAACAGAGGGCTAAATTCCAACCAATGCCTTAACAGCCCAGGTGCTGTGAGGCAGTAGCACTACTGGCTGCACGACAGTGTCGCCCTACAAACGTACATACATACATTATTTTCATTTTAGATATAGCTGCCAACACATCAACAAGCAGGTAGCATAGTGGTTAGAACAACTGCCTTTGGACCCAAAGGTCACAGATTTGAGCCTCACCTCCACCTGAAGTACCCTTGAGCAAGGTACTTACCCTCAATTGCTCCAGTAAAATTACCCAGCTGTATAAATGGGTAAATAATTGTAAACTTAACATTGTAAGTCGCTTTGGAGAAAAGCGTCAGCTAAATGAATAAATGTAAGAAAGGAAAATAGAATTTGTAAATAAGTGATTTTCATGTAATTATTTATAACACTTATGGGGGGGCGCAGTGGGTTGGACCGGGTCCTGCTCTCCGGTGGGTCTGGGGTTCGGGTCCCGCTTGGGATGCCTTGCGGCGGACTGGCGTCCCGTCCTGGGTGTGTCCCCTCCCCCTCCGGCCTTGTGCCCTGAGTTGCCGGGTTAGGCTCCGGTTCCCCGCGACCCCGTATGGGACAAGCGGTTCGGAACGTGTGTGTGTATAACACTTACAAGAACATTATACTTTAATAATTGAAAATAGAATGAAAATGAAGAGTGAGGTTGGTTAAGGAAACAAATAGATATACACTACCCACTCTGCCAACTGACAGTTCACGTCATACAAAATGACACAGGGCGCCCATGCATCATGCGATGTTTAAATAATATGTTTACGTAATATATGATGGGGCAAAATCTTGAATTTTGTAATAAAACTTTGTTAGGTAAGATTTTTTTTTACGATTACAACTTATTGTGTTAAGTTTACAAACAAAATCCTGGGTCTCCAACTTCAACACCCCAGGAGATTGCCTAATTATAATCCCGACCCAGTTTATGGCCAAGAGATTGAGCTAAACCAATACAAAAAAGCTCAGATTCCATATTTCCCAGGTATCGTGTCTTCAACAGCAGCTGGCAGCAGTAAAAGAAGAGCTGACACGGGAGCAGGAGAAATAAGAGAGTCATGTCTCAACTCCCAGGCTCAACGTCTTTGTTACTCTCCCTGGCACCACTGGCAATGCGAGCCGAAGTGTGTGCCGCTTGCGCTTAGCGTTTCGCCTTCTCCATATGAGGAGACAACTGACCCCGGACAGGGGGACGAGTAATGCATAGGAATGAGGGCCTGACTTACTTTATCATTCCTGGCAGAGCTTACGCTCCCCAAAGACCCTTTAGAGCAAGTAGACAGGTGCTTTCCCAGCGGGACCTTTGGGCCTTGGGCTGCACACACCTCACAGGCCTTTGCTGCCATGGTTTTGTTCTCCAACAACAGGAGTTTGTCACAACACGACGCCCAGCTGGAGATTCACTCCGCTACTGAATATGGGAAGTTAGAGTACTTACTGCGCAATTTAAATGCTCAGGCCGAGCACTGAATTCCAAAACGTTAAAACTACATGCTGCGGTCGCAGAAAAGGGAAAGCAGAATTTCTGCTCATTAATAGAGAACTAGTGTAGCTGGGAATGTGTACTAGGTAGTGAAATGATTGGTAGAGAAGAATTTGTAGACATTTTCGAGAGAAGGGCTAAAGAATTTTGCCCTGACATGTTTTATATAAGAATCAATCTACGTATTTAAATCCTGAAGGACAAAAAAAAAAAAAACTACTCAAAGTTGCCAATCAGTACAAATCAACCACTTCCTGTGCCTCTTGTAATCACTCTTAGATGGTGGCACTAATCTTCGGTGTGTCTTCAACTTGTCAGTGTTTGTTTGCTTCTTGCTTTCTTCCTCTTGGGGAATGTGGATCAAGGCTCCATTATCCATGGCCTTCTTATGTAGCTACTGCTGACAAACCATGAGTCTTAATCGCTCCTGGCATCCGTTTCCCCGTGGCACCCTTCACAGCGAGAGCGGACAAACATGTTGCCCTAAATGACCTCCAAACAAATGGGCCTTTCTGGTATTACTGATGCGAGGGAAGCATCTGTTTCAACGAGCAATGTCGTCGCAAAAACCAAACACCGTGTCCTTACGTGGCAAGATATGTACACTAGTCCTTACCGAGGGCTGACTATCACTCCAAGCTTTAAGGTGAGATTCCAAACATGTGTTTATTAAGGTAGTTTCTTTCAGCGGAAGGGATTGGCTCACAGGTAACAGGATTAGCATGACCACTGGGGGCAGATCCGTTTCAATAACACATTTGGGGGGGTGTAGCATTAGAAGTCTTTGATCTGAATGCAGGATGTCAAAATGTGCCCACGTATTCGAATTGTGTAGGCATGTCTATAGGATCTACAATAAACTCAACAAAAGTTCTGCAAAATTGTTCCTGGCATTTATTCCGGAGCTCTTTTTCCAAATGGGAAAACGCTAAAAATAATCTGCTTTAGGAATACTTAAATTTTTTTAGCTACACAAGTTTGTCAGGTGAACTGGCTACATAAAGACACAGGCAAATTCCATGACAATTTAGTAATTATTTTTCATGTATTCATCTGTTTAACATTTAAGGAAAAAATTTTCAAAAATCCTACCACTGACATATGATAGACATGGAAATATAAAAAATATTGTACCAAACACAGTTTAACAGTACTTCAGCTGAATTATATTTTGACAATTTTTTTTTTCTTCTGAGCCTCAAGTCGCACTGAAGTTATGCTACTGAAGCCCATATCTTTATTGTGACATTAAGTAAACACTACTTAGTGCATAACCTTTATCATTCCCTGAAAAAGGGTCTCTTTCATTAGTTTCAAAGCAAGAATAACCAAGAACATTAGAAACAAGATGGAAATGGTATTTTTGTATATATTAGATTATTAAAAAACACCCACAACTTCATGGCAGCCCATACAGCATTTGCAGTAAATGTGCAGTACTAGTAAGAGCATGTGAATTACCTCAAAAATGGCACAATATCATTTTAACTTTAAAAAAACATACAATCCTATGAACACAGAGCATAAATTTAAAGTTAAATGTATCTTCAGGTGGCGTGGCGTGGCGTGGCATGGCGTGTGCCCGCTCTCTGGCGGGTCTGGGGTTCGAGTCCTGCTTGCGATGGACTGGCGTCCCGTCCTGGGTGTGTCCCCTCCCCCTCCAGCCTTGCGCCCTGTGTTGCCATGTTAGGCTCTGGGACAAGTGGTTTCAGACAGTGTGTGTGTATCACACACACACACACACACACACACATTTTCCAAACCGCTTGTCCCATACGGGGTCACGGGGAACCGGAGCCTACCCGGCAACACAGGGCGTAAGGCCGGAGGGGGAGGGGACACACCCAGGACGGGACGCCAGTCCGTCGCAAGGCACCCCAAGCGGGACTCGAACCCCAGACCCACCGGAGAGCAGGACTGCGGTCCAACCCACTGCGCCACCGCGCCCCCACTGTGTGTGTATCTTCAGATATAAATTGTTTGTATGGGTTACATTCTAATGAAGTGGTGAAATCTAGCATTTCACTGAGTGTTAAAGTGTGGAAAACAAAGAAGCATTTTATCAACCATGTGAAAAGACTGCTAGTGTTGAAACAGTAAAACTGTCTAAAATACACACACACACACACACACACACACTGAAACCGCTTGTCCCGGCGGGGTCATGGCAAGCCGGAGCCTAACCCGGCAACACAGGGCAGGGGGCCGGAGGGGGAGGGGACACACCCAGGACGGGACGCCAGTCCGCCGCAAGGCACCCCAAGTGGAACTTGAACCCCAGACCCACCAGAGAGCAGGACTCGGTCCAACCCACTGCGCCACCGCACCCCCTGTCTAAAATACATTCAAGTAAATCATTAAGCAGGACAGTAAATAATGTAAATTAATGATACAGGTTATTCTTGTCAAAATGTAGGGTGTGTACGCCGAGCTGAAACAGAACCCGTAAATGTACGAGAGATTACAAAGAACATTACAACCTTACTTCACTAAGGCCCAAAGTCTGGGACTGAGAAAAGGAAAACAGGTCCACTTAGACCTTTATATTTAACCATCGGAAATATGGCCATTTACTTACTCATGACAATGTGTCAACCTGAAATACTACTGATCTGTGGAACGAGATGGTACAGTATAGTATATAGTACTATACAAAGGCACTTACGTTTACGTTTACATTTTTTCACTTATCAGACGTTTTTCTCCGAGAAAGAATTGTCCTTGTTGCTGGATGCCTTGTCTTTTCTCAATAACTTCTCTGTTTTATATGCAGAAATTAATGGTTCACAGTAAGACTTATCTTCCTTGGGTTATTGTTCCACCTCGAATGCGCTTTCTACAGAGGAATTGTCCCGATGTATACCATTTAAAATGTGTCAGCTGAGCTCACTTTGAAAAAGGAAAGTGGATTTTCATTCAAATGGTGTGAATAAATCTTTAGTATGGTTCCTGTGGCTGAGTCAATCTGATATTAATGATGTGAGAAACCCCACGGTAGCCGAGGCCACAGCAAATTACTCATAGCTCCGTGTTAAAACAACGTTTCTTCTTGTAAAACAATGTCATCACCCTACAAAGCTGTATTCAGATAAGCCCCAAATACTTTTCCCTAACTTTTACCTGTGTATGTGTTACAATAGCAGAGCGCATGAAAAATGCATAACAAGGGTTTTACTTGCATAGAGCAGAGAGTGCTCGGTAGCTTACTGGCTGTGAACTTTCAAATGGGAATGTTCTACATCATTTATTAAAAAATCCTAATACTAGGAAACAGTGGCTTCAAATCAGTCCTATCTGTCAGTCCATCCATCCATCCATCCATCCATCCGTTTGTCTGTCTGCCCATCCATTCATCCATCCATCCATCCACCCATCATTGTGCCTTCAATAATTAGTCCCAGGAACAACAGGAAACTGGATGTGGAATTAATAAATATTGCATAAACGGAGCCGCTACTCCTTCACATTGAGAGGAGCCAGTTGATGGCATAAACGCTACTTTGAGAGAGAAATCCATTAGAAAATGTTTTCTTGGAACAACCAAAGCCAACGTGAAATATTAACAGACTAATAGGTATCAGTATTTACGTATACTGTAATTTCTATTAAGAAATGCATTCAAAGTGTATGATACATGTAAATACAATATTTTTAGTTTGTTATTAAGCAGGAATTCAGAATGTTGTGTCACTGTCAACAACCGCTTGTCCCGAGCGGGGTCACAACGAGCTGGAGCCTACCCGGCAACACAGGGCGCAAGGGACGCACCCAGGACGGGATGCCAGTCTGTCGCAAGGCACCCCAAGCAGGACTAAAACCCCAGATCCACCACAGTGGGCACCGGCCAAACCTGCCGCGCCACCGCACCCCCTGGAATTCAGAACGGCCTCCCTTAACTATACATAACAGTGTTAGACTAGCAGCAAAAGATTATGGATGCGGCTGACAAACAGAGCTACTTATGAAATCAAGTTCCATATTGCTGGAAACATGCATAATGTGATTAAGTAGGTAGGAGCTTCATACATCTAACCCCTGCACACTGGCTTTAGCCAGAATTGCTGATGTGCACCAAGCCGTGAGGGAGTAGATCAAGCAACCTCCACTACAGTTTGTACATGAGTGATGCTGCCAACCGATCAAAACACAACTGACCGTTATTGGCCTTAAATATGAATGCAACAGCACAGCCAGGCTTATTTCAGCTGACTAGTTTAGCTCTAAGTGCTTTGTGTCGCACGAAATAGATGAATTATCTAGGACATAATAAACAGATCTCTGTCTCTATAGTGTTTAGTTGCATTTCTAAAAGTAGTGGAGGTTTCATAATGGTTTGGGTCACATTTTCCAGGAATGGCCTCGGGGTTTTTCCTTCCAGCCTCTCTCAGGTTGAGGCTTAAGTGTTTTCTTCTCGGTGCACTAATCCACAGTAGTGGAGACTTTTTTATAGTATTGTGTGTCGTTCTGGCTGAATCATAGCAAAAGCAGCTAACCGGAAATGGTCTAAACGGTCATGTTAATCTACGCGAGGGGGTCGGTTTATCATAGCACAATGTTGCTGTATTAAAATCACATCAAATCACTTTAGCCTTCACTGAAAGGTCTTACTTTTTTTTCTTATAAAACAACCATCTACCTGCCAGAACTCCATCTTCACACTCTTTCCTTTCCTCCCTCATGCCCCATCCTCCGGCACACAAATTAGTGCATTCTTTTGCTACACTAATAACAAAACCTGTTGTATAGCTGAAAAAAATTGTGTACGTTTGCAAAATCGTAAATATAGCAAGAGTAGCCTAGTGTGACGATTTCATCAAATTTCATAGTATTGCCTCGACATATGAATAAATGCCTGTGAACGACAT
This sequence comes from Scleropages formosus, assembly GCF_900964775.1. Taxonomy (NCBI): domain Eukaryota; kingdom Metazoa; phylum Chordata; class Actinopteri; order Osteoglossiformes; family Osteoglossidae; genus Scleropages; species Scleropages formosus. The sequence continues at coordinate 25,642,242 of NC_041813.1, forward strand.
CGGTTTACATAAAGACCTTAAAACGTTTAATGTGTTAAAGAAAATTTTAAGAACTCAGTGTTAGGATTATACTAGGGTAGTGTCCTGCCAAAGCCATGTAGTTCATGAGGCAGTCGTGTGACAGCTGCATGCACCACAGCTTCTTAAAGAACAATTAACTCACTTTCCTAGGGCAGGAAATTTACTGACCTCATTTTTAGTGCTGGCTGGAAATCCAGTTGGCACTCTTCAAACCATTAGTTTGTTAAGAACATTTCATATATATATATATATATATATATATGTATGTAACTACCTATATGTATTCCAAATTTTACATGATTGTGAATAACTTTACGCAAAGACAAACTAACATGCCCTTGAAGTTTGTTGGATTCTTCCACGGTGTATGCAAAGATTTTGTAAGAGGGTCTAATGCAGACCATAAGTTCAGAATAACTAAGTTTTACAGTGAGTTTCTGTTAAGAGTTAGGTTATTAAGCATAAACCTCCACTTTCACCTCTCAGTGCAGCAAGGGACTTTTTTTCATGAGAACCTAATGTACCGTAGTGCTCCATGGTGCCGGATGGCTTCTGAAAGCACTACTTTTCCTGAATGAACACACACACACACGGATGAAAGTCCCTTGCTGAAAGTATAACAGCTTTCTGAAGTACTCAGAAGCAAATGCCTGCAAATGACCTCGAAAACCAAGAAATCATTTTTATTCATGTTTCTTTTCTGAGACCATCCAAGGTGAGCCACCCTGCCCCCTTCCAAGAGGGACATACACAATTATTACACGCATACTTGATACTGGGGCCAACTTTGACTGTTCCTTTGACCATCGTGAATCCAACTGATCAGAAACATCAAAGCTTTTTCATAACAATACCGTCACCATGGTGACCGTGTTTCTTCAGGAATTACCCGTCACGTCAGACTCATTTCTTTCTGTCACCGTCCTTTAGACACTCAGAGCAATTCCATAAACAGGCAATGAGAGCGCTGCTCAGAGTGCCTTTTACTTTTAGCGCCTGTCCAGGCCCTTGACCAAAAGTGTTATGCATGGATAGACAGCAAGGGCACCTGCAGGTCCAAGCAGCGAAACACTCACCCTCATTTCACCAGAGCCTTCAGAGTTAAAGCCGAGTATTATGATGAACAGGCCTTTCAGCATCTGCGAATCCTCTTCTAAGACAGCTAATCAGAAAAATTTAACCTTAACTTTGCAATGATCTCTAACAAAAGCCAGTGCCACAGGATGGAGTGCTTTGAAATCATGTGTGAATCAGACAAGAAGAAAAATAAGAAATGTGTCCTCAAAAGTAGAACTTTTCAAGTGAACCACAATGAATCGATAGACCTGCAATCTACAGCAAAGGAAGCAATGAAGCGCTGACTTTCAGCCAGTTACAAAGAAGAGAGGAAGCAGAAAGAATAGCTCTCGTGGTGATATTTTCACACCGCAGAAAGAACAGATTGAGCATGTAACCTATTCCAAACAGTGATGCCATGTACTTCGGGGGTGTCATTAAAACAAGAGAGAGACCCCTTGACTCCAGTGGAAACCCAAATTTACTTGTATCTAGTACAATCTTGGAGAAAGAAACAGGGGCCGCTGTCTCACATTAATAACATCCTGCATTCAGAGATGATTAACCCTAAACAACTTGCCAGCAAGGAAAAATCCACCAGAAACATAAACGCAAATGCCCTGCAGTCACTATTTTGGCAGAGCTAGAAATGTTGACTTTTATGTGCTTTACGATTAAGGTGGCTTAACCATTAGAGCATTAACAACTTAGCTCAAAAAGAAATACTTCTTCATACCTGTTGATCTGGAAAATATTATGCAGCTTGCGTTCAAACATATTTTATAATTTCTAACAAAAAAACTGTTCAGCGAATGCTGGTGGACCACTTAGTCGGATTTTCAGTCTTGCACGATAATCTCTTTATTTGCCGGATGCTTTTCTCCGAAACAACAAACAACACAGAGCAAACAAAAGTCCATTTCACAACAGATGATGAGCATTAGATACAGACATGCAATTGCCGAAGCACAGTCATTTTGTCCCGTACTACCATGTTTGTCAGTCTACGTTGGAGGGGTGCTGCCAACAGATATGAGAAGAAACAAAGAAATGATAGTGACAGAAGATGTTACGCAAATATATGACGCTTCTGGGAGAACAGGAGTGCTAAAGGTGTATTTTGACAGCCTTCTTGAATGTCGATAAGGATTCAGCAGTTGTGAGGGAGAGAGACAGCTCATCACACAGGCAACAGTCACTGGCCTACAAGCATGACCACAGGGGGTACAAAACCTCAAGCAACTACAGAAGACAGTGAAGCCATAACCTTTTTTTTGTTTTTACTGTTCCTGCTGAAGGTGCTTACTGCGCTCAGTTTCGGCTGTTGTCTCCATAAGAATTTCTAGTGGTGCAACAGCCGAAACTCAGCACAATATGTAGTGCAGTGCCTAGAGCTGCCACTTGGACTTAGAGGTTGCATGTTCAAATCTGACCTCCATCTGTAGAACCCTTGAGCAGGGTGCTTAGCCTAAATGGCTCCAATAAAAATTACCCAGCTGTAAAAATTGGTAAATCATTGCAAGGCACTTTGAAAAAAAGTGTCATCTAAAAGAATAACTATAAAAAACACTCTTCCTCTGAGGTAAAGGACACAAACAGTGTGTGACTACTGCAGAAATGATGGCCGCAGTCAGCAGATGCCATGGCTTGGACTCACAGTCTAAAGTACAGGATTCCTCGCCTTTACTGGAGCGTGAAACACTTGGCAAACTGTGACACAAAACGGGGCAGTGTGACAAAACAGGACATTGTGGAGCGCAGCTGCAGGTCCTGTCCCGTACAGCACTGAGTTTTGTGTAGACAATCAGTATCGGGTTCTGTCCAATTTTCATCCCCGGCCAACAGTGATCTCTTTAGGAGAACAGGCAGCATGGCTCTTTCTGAGGGACTGGGCAGATCCTCCTTAAAAGCATTATAAAAATAATAACAGAACGTACCTTAGTAGTGTATACGCTTTATACTCTACATATCTACATATCGTCCAAATAAACACTCGATATGTTAAGGGCCCAGTGATTACAGTATTTACTCCGAATTATATTCTTCAGGTTTGCCTCTGATCATCTCATTCATTGGATATCTGGTTTCCGATCCATTTTTCCTTTCCCATGTGGTCTTATATAGTTTTTATTGTCATTTTACTTCTTTATTAAGTTTTACTGTCAGTTCTCCTTAGGGTGAAGAGTTTAAGCAAGTCTCATTCATATTTCAAAGGGAAAATATATTGACTTAATGTTAACAATGGATGACTGATGTCACTGTACCTTCTGCCCTTCTAGCATCAGCAACCGGGACACTGCCACATATGTCATTTTATTTAAGCCCACACCTGACCAGTACACCGCAGCATGACTTTCAACATATGGAATGCATTACATAAGAGAACCAACTAGTACACACAACTTCTTGAATTAAAAAATGAAAAACAGAAGGGAAAAAATGAAAGCAAAAGACAAAACATCAAAGCTAAGAACAAACACTCTGGTCCACCATGTGTTTAAATTGAAAGAGACAGCAGGAACCTCTGTGTTTGGAGAGACAACGCGGGGGCCCGTTTGGCTCTGAGCAAACCTCAGTAACTTACTGTAACTTACCACATTCTTCACCGTGAATAAACTGAGCAGCACTATAAGATCAGACCACCGGATGACACGCGACTGCAAAAGGTACACGTCAGAAACGGAGCAAATTGTTGAGCTGCTTTTTGTAAAGGACATGCGGAATGTGGACATGTCAGGTCTATATGCTCTGCTTCAGATACCTAAAAAAGGTTATTAATGCTCAATTTGTTTGCCATTGAAATAAAGGGCCCAGAATGCAAACCCATGTTAAAAATTATGATGGTATAGCGAGTGGCTGCAGCAAACCTGTAGGTGCTAATCTCATCACTTTCATGTTTAAATGTTCCTTAAATTGCTTCTCACAGAATCACATGATGGAATACAATTATTCAAGCGCATTTATATTACTGCTCTCACACAGAATAAGGGAGGAATCATTGAAAGAATTACAGTGTTGTTAAAGTGTTAGTTGTAAAATTATTTGTGGATATTATGCTTTGGAATTTAAACACCTGAAGTCATGACCTGTCTTGGCTGACAAGGAGTGGCTGGAAGAGTGATGATAATAATGTAAGAACTTAATGCATTACTGCATTTCAGTAGTATGATTTTTTTTTTTTTTAATGAAATGCACACAAGCATATAGAGAAGTGGTGTTGAAATGTACACGGACAACTGAGAAATGATTATCTCATAGGTGCTGATTGGGGTTTCTGCACTTATCTTTACTCACGTGGTGTCTGTTTACTTGTTTTGGTGAAAAAAATCACCAAAGAGCGAATCCGTTATGTGTTACTGGCCAATGGTGAGGAGTAAATGACCGTTAATTCCAAAGTGCTCAATTACAAACCAGAAAAATGAAAACAAACTGAACTTTCTTCTTCCTGCTATTGCACTGCTCGGATTTAATCTTTTTCCAGCGTTGGATCTGCCATGCACATCTAATGTACGATTGACTTTGGAGTGGGTCTGAATTTATTAAAAATGGCTCTCTTCCTTTTTCAAGTTTATTGTTGTTGAATACCTCCTACAAACTCTTTAGATACACAGGAGCGGTGTACTATTTTGTCTCAGAAGAAGCACTCAGGGGACGCTTTTGTTGTTTGAAAAATGAACACTGTCAGCTGCCAACGTCACCGAGATTCAGAGTAAACTACAGGGAGTTCGGGCTGTTGGATGTGAATGGCATCATTCAGTGAGGGCTTTCTGTGTTATGTGCTCAGGCCATATTCCAGCATTCTGAGCCCCTTTTCAGTGGAAGGAGACATTCTCCTTTAATTTAAACAAATGTCTCATTTTATGAGTCTCTTTAGTCTTATTTTTGCAGTCAATGAACATAGCTACGTGTCAAAAAATGCATAAATTCCTACATCAATCGGTAAACTGTAATCCGACTTAGCGAAACACACCATCGGTCATGAAAAATAGAATTTTTTTGTACATTATATTTGAAGGACCTAATTTAAAATAATTTTAAGAATATGATTTACTTCACATTCTGTAGTATTTTCATCACTTGTAGAAACATGTTTACAAAAATCATAAAAATTCAGATATATTATAATAACAGAAGTTGCTTTCAGCTTCCCACCAGGATCCAAAATGTCCAAAAAACTTACAACAGTAACATTTTTATAGTATAGTGACTGCAGAAGAGGATCTGTGCCTGACACCTTTCCTCAACAGAATGTTTTGCCAGCAGCAAGTCAGGAAAATAAGCAGATTTTGAAAATCTGTAGCAAACCTTGCCCCAAGTGAAATATAGCTTTGACAAATCTTGCCATGGGAGACCAGACGCAAAGGTTGAGTTTCCAAGTCGGTTAAAATGACTTTCCCAATAAATTAAAAGTCTCAGATAAATTCTTAATGACCTCCAGCCATGAATAAAATTCATAGCTAAGAACACATTTATGACACCAAACTCAGTTTGATGAGTTTCTTTTTTGGAATGATTAGAACAATTACTATCATTTGCAATAATATTCTTCTAGGCTATTTTCTTCTATGGCACGATGTGATCTATTAACTGGAAAAAAAATACACACTCTGACTTCAAAACTGTAGGGATACCAGTTACCAAAGCAGAGAAATCTGCCCTTAAACTGCTTAGACCAACCCCCAGTTTTCAGGCTTTTTTCCTCTCTAAAGAAATGGCAGCAATTTAATTTGAATTCCAAATCCATTAAGATAATTTAGGTTAAACCGTTTTCAGCCAAGTAGCTGCTTTCAACAAAAAGGCAAAGAGGCAAATACTCACATTATCTAAGCCATTTACCACTCAAATTTGGGACTTCACTAATCAAACTTAAGTGATCAGACAATGCATGTACATTAGGCTATTAACACAATTTCAAAGGCTGCTAATCAGTGAAAGAAATGTAATTTACTCATTGAAAAAGGTCTTTATGCTTTCGGGTAAAAGGGAATGGTCTTCCCATGGCTGGTTGCTCTTGTGAAAATGGCCAAGAGATCAATAATTAGATTTCAAGAAAAAAAAAAACAGAGCAAATTTCTTTCATTTTTTAAATATGCAAAAACCACAAATCCGGAAGCACAAAATATGAGTAGGGTCTGGCGATCAGTACTTTTGTTGTACGGAGGCTTTTATTAATATTATTTTGTTCAGATGCCCTTGTGGCAGGGTCAACGTCAACTAATGCAGAAGGTACGCGGAAAAACATCATTTTGGACAGAGCATCTTAAGTGTGCCATGTAGATTCGGATTAATGGAGCATGAGTGTTAGTGGCTAACGCAGACCAAAGCAAATTAAAAATGCATGATCCTGAAAACACCTTTGCCTTTTCTGTGCGTTGTGTTGACGTCGTTTACAGGGTTTTTACCACATCACAGCAAAGAGCACTGTTTAAAGTAAAGCTTTACCTTTTTAAATGGAACATAATTCACTGTCTGGAGATGAACATTTTCACATTACATTCATTCATTTAGCCATCCATTTAGCTGATGCCTTTCTCTGAAGTCCCTGTGAATATAAAACGTTACACTGATTTACCCACTCAAAGAGTCGTACCTCATCCAAGGGAGCTACAGCAACAGGTGGTATTTTAACCTACAACCTTCCAATCAAAGGGCAGCAAGTCAAAAAGCACCATACGACCTGCTACATGTTTCGGAAATTCAGACCTTTCAGAAACAGTCTGTTCGAGTTTTCGACCATTTGCTACTTATTGTTGTAGTTTAGGGTGCGGTGGCGCGGTGGGTTGGCCCGCAGTCCTGCTGTCCGGTGGGTCTGGGGTTCAAGTCCCGCTTGGGGTGCCTTGCGACGGACTGGCGTCCCGTCCTGGGTGTGTTCCCTCCCCCTCTGGCCTTAGGCCCCTGTGTTCCCGGGTAGGCTCCGGTTCCCCGTGACCCCGTATGGGACAAGCGGTTCTGAAGATGTGTGTGTGTGTGTGTTGTAGTTTAATAAAAATAAGATCTGGTATGAAAATATATTCTCCATAAACATTTTTTTCTTTCATAGTTGAGAAAACTTGGTATTTGCAGACAGTAAACTATGAAGCTAAATGTCACAGGTGTTTGTCAATTCAAAAATCTAAAACAATAATTTACTGTCTTGTTTTGTTTGTGAGCATGACAAGGTAGAGTCCATTATCTCCTATGACTGATGTGTCTGATCTGTGTTCGAGTCACTAGTGGGCACAAAACCATCCTAAAAAAACATTTTATATTTGTATATCTGGCACTTAATTTTACAATGACATTAATTTATTCAAAATTTGCAGCATAATAATTGCAGAAGCAGACCAAGCTTCATTGACCTTAACTGTCTTCATGGACATCCATGCAGAATAAGACCAACTTCGGCACCAGTCATTCCAGTTTTGAGTGTGTAACGTAAACTTAGATTACATTTAAAATTCAACCCAGCTGCAAGAACACAGAACTGCATCTCTCAGATAAGAAGCACTACAGAATGGTAAAATCTTCCAGATAAAATGTAGCTAAGAGAGCCACTGAATATCATGCTGACTGACTGGCTGGTTGAACACAAGTGTGGCTGGGAACTGGAGAGTCACCTGGTCTGTCACTGGGGTGCGAACGCAGAATTTATCATTAACATCAAAAGCTCTTAGAGACAAGAAAGAGAGGAGGAAAATCCATTTCATGGTCACAAACAAAAAGTCTCTGCAACTTTAATCTGCTATCAACACGACCGATAAATGAGATTAAGTGTCACTGGTGCCTTTTGGTGACGCTACAGCCACACTTCAGCCTTCAATTTGATTAGTCCAATCTTGTTTTTCAGTTATTTTCCCATGCATGTATTACCATAAGGCTCAGATTTACACCCCACCTCCTGTTCCAGAGGTATGCCCACTATGGGAAGAATTTGGGCAGAAAAGGCCATCTTCTTGCTCCGCTTCCCCTATATGGAGCGTTCCACAGCCTGGGGGGCTCGGACCTGCCCTTTCCTGTTTATCTCTTTTCCATTTTGTGTGTCTTTTCCTCTAGCAATGAGCGCCACTGCAACAGAACAAAAAATAACAAGAACTGTCCCATGTTCCGTAGAACACACCACAGCCACCTCTAGTAACGTAACAAATGAAATCTACTGTCTGCAAAATGTACTGAAAACAGCAAAATAATAAAGTCGTAGGAAGCTCAGATAAAAATATATATTGCTTCTATACTGAATACTCAAACAAAATGGAAAGAACTCAAGTGTAGACAACAATATTGGCAAACAATATATCAATGGCTTAACCTGCTCCTCAGATCAATTCTTTATGAGGGCTTCCCCAAATGCACTCTAAGAAAACCGGTAATAAAAATGTAAGTGTAAAGGGCAGATTTATTCCAGTGTTTGTTACATTCACTGTGACTGCATGATCATGAAGTCGAACATTATAAATCCACGATCAAATATAGCTGTGCATAGAGAGTAATTCTGAGGCTATACGCAATTGGTCAATGTGATGCTGAAGTACAGGCATAACTGGAATGATTCTAGCTACTATTTTATCATTATTCGGGATCATGCTAGTATGGGGAAGAGAAGCTTAGAACACTATGAAAAATATCCTGCAAAATCTACTTTATCAAAGTTGGGCAGCGCTACATTTTCTAGAATGTTATGCTGCTACTATTTAATTGAAATGTTTTCAAAAGAAACACCTAAATTATTCAGAGAGAAACTGCTCCTGAATTTAACACTGGACCATAGAGGTGAACTGCTTGTTGAGTCACACATCAGTAAACTTGCTGTCATCCACATACTTTGGTAAGCAGGAAGTTCATTGCAGCTATACTAAATTAAACAGCCACATTATGAAGCACTTGGTGACATTATATTCTTAATGAGTTAAAAGAGTAGAGAGATGTGTTATTCTCAGAACGGTATTAAAAATCAACTTTACACACAGTTGGGTTTTGACACAATCCAGTGTAACATGGATGTTTACAACGAATCTGGCTCAAAACCATGCCAGATATATATATATATATGCAATGATGCACATTCCTAGCAGTCTGTGTGTAATATAGCTTCAATACATATTGCAATAGATTAGCACGTATGTACTGAACAGCAACTTAAATATTATTATTTAATGTACCTGCTGGGTAGGTTTGCACAACCCAGCAAAAACGAACATGAGATTTTACATAAATGCTTATGGCCCTGTTACATTTACGGTCTTCTAGTGCTTGTTACAGAATGTTGTTCATGCACTCACTTCGTCATCAGCTCTGTCTGAGTAGTGTGTAGTCGCCCAGCTACTAGAAACAAATTAGTGAAGCACCCTTGAGTGTAATTGTCAGCAATGTAAAAAATTGGGGGATACTGTAGAGACAGAGATACTGTAGTTTGTTTTTTATTCGTGTGGATTCAGCAAGTAATGGATTTCTGGCTATACGGGGGTTACTAGATTAAAGGCTCTCTTGGAATTCCATAGATTAATGCAAAACCAGGTTATGGCAAAAACGTTGACAAATACTTAAAGAATGAGCACCGATACATTTTTAGAAGCATACCTTTATACCTATGCTTCTAATGATGCAGTTGAGGTAACTGAAGTAAATAAAGTGGATGACGAGGGTTACGGATGTGTGGAGGCAGTTACTGGGCATTTGTGTTACGGTTATAATGTATGCTGAGACAATGCACTGTAAAGTGGGGGCAAATCAGATTGGATGATCCCCTATTAAAACAGCTTTATATGCCCCCTGTTAAAATTCCACGGATTCTCTCTCATTCACGGCACCGAACTATGACATTAGAAGAGGCAAACAAATACGCATGTGGTACGTAAAGCAGCTTAGCCTTGTGCTCTGACAAACTGCCAGTTCATAACCCCAACCTCTCTTAATAGCATTTCCTTTGCTTTGAAGCTTAAAATCGTTTTTGTATTAATACCCATAGCAACACAATATACATTTAGTTCAAATTTAGCTAAGTAACATTTTTTCCCCCTCTCATCTGACCCGCATATGAATCCAATAATATGGGAACCGTGGCCTCTAACCACAATTGTAATATAGTTGGGTGGCCTCTGCTTATAATAGACGACCTTCATTTTTTGGAGGTGGAACTTCTGCAAGAAATACTTGTGATGTTTTTTTTTATTTTTTTATTGTTGTGTGGATTATGTCAGAGTGGTTGCTAAACACTCCACAAGTTTAGTTTTAGATCATACAATAAATGTTTTGCATATGTGATACAATGACACCAGAAGAATGGTGAAATCCCCCAACAAAAGCTAATTCAATTTGAAAAAAGGTCAACGAACAGATATACCCTTTAAATGTAATTTTCAAGGTAAAGTGCACTTGAAATATATGTCCCCACAATGCTGCAACTAACAAAGAATGCAATGGCTTAAATTCAACACATACTGTACCATTAATTCCATGTATGGTGGCTGCAAACCTTCAAGAATTTTGAGATAAACAACAGCTCTGCTGTTTTTCCAGAAAGTATTAGAAAAAGTAACTCGAACCTGTGCGCCTGAGTGGAAAGTAACTAAATCCTTGCTGGTGTCTAGACTCATTTGTCCTTCCAGTTCGGCGAAGGTTAAAACAGGTTCAAGGAAACCAAGCGCTGGAAAAGGACCGAGTGCCTTCAACTCATCGAAAGCCAGAGTAGCGAACGCCACCACTTCAACTTGAAACTATGTTCAAATTTCAGAGGTGGGGTTCATGTCAATTTTACTGACGCCCTCAAATCTCTGAATACACATAACACATTCATTAATCCCTGGTGCTCTAGCCGTGGGCATCTTAAAGCAGATCCCCCCCGTTAATGGCAGTCGCCGTGATGGGAAAAAGTGTCCTCGGAGGGGGTGCCTTCAAATCCAGCTTGGCGAGGAGGAGTGAGTGGATCGCAGAGGTCTAAATGGCAATTCATTCCAGTCCTGCGCACACGGAGGCCGTGCAGAGGGGGCATGCGTGCGCACCGGGATATACAGCCCTAATTGGCAGTGCTTTGTTAAATAGCGTGAGGCAAAGCAGCATTTACTTTTAAATAGGTCTCAGTGCGTAAAAGGAAGCTCAGCCTGCTTTTTCAATGAAATGGAAAAGAGGACGTCTCAGAGCTGAAAGCTCCTCTCTTTCCTTTAATACAACAATCATTCGCGCCACTTCAATACTCTTGCGCAGTAAAGAATAAGCTTACATGTAAATCCAACTGTCATTCAAAAAAAATGACTGGGGAACTAGACTAAGACGAGAAACATTAGAAAATAACACGCCGTTCGACGGATCAAGATTAAACGCTCATTCCGGTCATTTCAGCGTAAATTTGCGGGAAAAAAAAATATTTTATCTGAGAAAACCTTTCTTGTGTGTGCAAAAATGCTTTCAGTCATAAAACAAAAGTTTATAAGGCTTCAAGGTGAAACATTTCAAACCCATTGATCACAATCCCTTAGCTCTCTCTCTCTCTCTCTCTCACACACACACACACACACACACACACACACACATGCATACGCATCTATTTTTTCTTTTGCTTCCACCAACTTCTGTACTTATTTCTTTAAAAATTTAGGGACATTAAAAAATCAGGGCACTGTCATGATAATCATTTACATTTTTATTGTTCTCTATTAACACGGCCTCTCCACCTGTGTAAACATCACCTTTGTCAACACGGAAAGGCTCATTGGACCAGCTCTCATAGAGAATTACATGTTCTTCACAAAGCCTTGTAATAATAATTCCTTATGCACCTAAATTCTTTTATAGCAGGCCCTTTGAACCTGGATCCTCTCTCACATGCCAAGGTCGATCAATGACTCTATTCACTTATATCACATGATAATGTAAGTGGGAAAGAAACAACTGGAAAAATGATATAACAGGAACAATCGGTATTATAACAGCTTAACTAATTGCTAAGGCTCACATGAACCACTACACAAACTGAAACAGGAAAAAAAGAGAAAAAAAAAAACTTTTCTGGATTTATTTTTGTGTACTGGAGCTACATTGCTGTCAATTAGCCTCTTAGTAGTACTGTGTGTGCTACAGCAGAGTACAGTAAAGGTAAGACATGACTGATTTAGCATTACGAGAATATCTGTTAATTGCTCATTTTTACAGCAAACTATGATCCGCAACTTTTTTGGCAAACTTTCCTGCGTGTTACATTTACATTTTGTGTGTTGTATTCATAACAAATAAATGGATGTGACACAATTACAAGATTAATAAGTCCCTGCAGCGACAACCACCACAGCCTTTCTGCCAAATCCCTGCACAAGTCATTCCAGGCATCCTTGTGATGAATATCGTACTCCGACATGCTGTTTGTTATGGCCGATCTGCGCTTAACCCACGAACAATCCACTATTTGGGTTCAAATCAGACAGGCTGTTCCTCCACTTTTTTGCATCATTACCCACGGAGGACTCCCTGCAGGACTACAGAATCTATAGGTGGGACCCATAGGTGGGCTCAAGCCTACTGAACCTCATCTGATTGCACAGGGGTTGGTCTCTGTGTGTGCCTGTGTGTTTTATCATCAAGCTACAGACATTTTAAGAGCAACAAAATCTGTTCCCATGTACCCAGATGTAGAGATTCCACCCAGGACCTTGCTTGATCCAATAATAATGTGCCCCTGACTGCAACTGCAAGAAAGTAAAAGAAGTTAATGCCAGTTTTTCCACCAAGTAGCATTTTGTTCTCCTGAAACTATGAAAATGAATACATGCATCAAGAAGCTTTAATATGCTACAGTAGTATAGGTATTTACAGTATAAGGTGAGACTTTTTAAACGACACCTTCAAAACATATGTATAGTTGTGCATGGAAGAATGATTCCTAGTTATGATTTTAGACACCCTGCGACCCTGATCAGGACAAGCGGTTATTGAAGGTAGATGGATCAATCGATTTTAGGCACACACACACACACACACACACACACACATTTTCGGAACCGCTTGTCCCATACAGGGTCACAGGGAACTGGAGCCTACCCGGCAACACAGGGCGTAAGGCCAGAGGGGGAGGGGACACACCCAGGACGGGACGCCAGTCCGTCACAAGGCACCCCAAGCGGGACTCGAACCCCAGACCCACCGGAAAGCAGGACTGCGGTCCAACCCACTGCGCCACCGCACCCCCTCCGATTTTAGGTATTTAGTGTAAAATCACTTATACTGTATGTGACGTTCTCACTTCATGGAATTTAGATTCTGACTCTCCTTAAAGACTAATTGTATCCGACTGCATTTTTTACACTTAATTAAAATCCTGACTGGAATAAATAAGTTTGCACAGCAGACTGCTGCACATTGCCTTCTTCCAGGTTTCCTTTGTTTCTTAGTTTTTTTTCTTATCTCTACTGTTATGTGAGGAAATAGAAGCTAAAATGAATATCCAGCTGCGATTCATGCGGAGACAGAATACAAAAATATACTGTACACACAGCATATGAAATGTACAGAATCAGTACGTACAGTGTACACACAAAGTCTCACCTTGACACACATATTTTTCCATTTTGCTACAAGAGACTCAATCAACTATGTTGCCATTAAGTTTTAAAGCTTTGCTAATCTTTCCTAATCGTTTTGTAACAACGTGTCTGCATCTGCTGAGAATTCGAGCACCAGGTGTGGCCAATAAAGCCGAGTATTTAAGTGGACTTTGGGTAGACAATTCATTAGCTAGACTCTGGAACCATGTTTGTTGTTTTACTGTATATGGTGTTTGTTATGACCAATGGGTTTGTTTGGTTTCTTTTTGTCAGAGTGGTTGTTCTTTGCTGCCAGTGGCACTTTTGGTTTATAAAAAAACTCCCTAAGTCAATGCTCTGCCACCTCACCCCTGGTCAATACCTGGATCAGAGACGTGTTGGAGTGTCACAAATCATCTCCAACATTTTGCCTCCTTCACCTCCATTTCAAAGTTCTCCAGGCAGTTCCTCTGTCTTTATGACAGCACTATTCTGACCTTCTGTTTCAGCTGTGAGGGGGGTGTGGTGGCACAGTGGGTTGAACCACAGTCCTGCTCTCTGGTGGGTCTGGGGTTCAAGTCCCGCTTGGGGTGCCTTGCGATGGACTGGCGTCCCGTCCTGGGTGTGTCCCCTCCCCCTCCGGCCCTACGCCCTGTGTTACCGGGTAGGCTCCGGTTCCCCGCGACCCCGTATGGGACAAGCGGTTCTGAAAATGTGTGTGTGTGTGTGTGTGTGTGTGTGTTTCAGCTGTGAGACGTCACGAAGACCCTAACATTTACTTTCCACCCATGCAGTTGAACACAGGTGGATTCCAAATCAGCACCTAGTTAATATTTTAGTTTAGTCTCCAAAGAAAATGGAAAATGCATACCTTGATCTAGGTTCTTACAAAAGTGATGTATACATAGTAGAAAAATATCATTTAAATTGGTCTTGCGACACAGCAAAACCCAAAACAATGAAAGGGTGAATAGTTTAAGGCAGAGTATGTTATGCCTTCTTCTGTCTCTATATATTTAGTGTTTATTATTTTTCCGTTATTTTGATTATGTAACTGCATCTTACATCATCAAAAGTAGAGGACATGGAGAAAAGGGCATACAAATAAACAAAAATAATTCATTGTAAGCTTTGATGTTGAAAATGCAGACAATTCACAGCTTCCGTTCTTGCCAAAACAACATAAATGAAAATGAATTACTTTTAAAGCCTGTTTTTGGCGAAACTTCCTAAGATGGCAACAGACATATGTTAAAGGATCAGAGAGCGACAGCAAAGCTGGGCTGTTATCCATCTTCTTTCTGGACACCCTGTCAGGGTCAGAAAAACTTAATGATTGGGCAGATGGCTTTCTTACATTCTTCTTACTCTACATCTTGATCAGAACTTTGTAGCAAGCACATTTTCATGATCCAAGACGCGATGCTGATAAAATTAAAGAAATCCGATTTCCATCTTAACACGACAGATGAAATGCAGTGGGGTTTGGTTGTTTTTGTTTATGCCGCTTAAAACAGTGTGAACTTAAATCTTTCTTTTCCTCTCAAATTCTCAATGGTGAGGAGCAATTAAGGGCCTGTCATTATGCAGTAATAAAGAATTAGACATAAAAATAGAAAGCAATCAAACTCTTAAAATTATTCCCTTCTTTTAAAGCTGATAATCACCTCCTCCTTGGTTGAATCTTTTAAACTCCGTTCCTTACTTTAATTACTCTCGTTAATCATGCTTAAAGTTTAATTGTTAACAGGGGATCTCTTTAGAACACTTTAAAAACAAACAGCAAATCTCCTGCAATCTGTGAGTGCAAACATCTTGAAGAAAATTGAGGACAGTAGAGAGGAGTAAGTGAGACCGGGTTAAGCCGTCTTAAGGACTCTTGTGGTTGTAAAGTATCTCGGTGTTGTCTGTAGCTCTGCTGTGAGAGATCTCTGGTTAACATTCTCTCCAGAATTCTTTGCTGAACTTATTGGAAATTTGTTTATTCACACTTCATATTTCTAGGAACCATGCAGCCATATGCAACACATTAGTGTCAGTATATCAGACAGTAGAAAGATGCAGTTTAAAAAATACCTGAGATGTTTCCTAACTTGGTTTTCAAAGTTTCATTCCTGCTGTGTATAATAATTAGTGCTCAAAAGGTTATTTTAAAATATTCTCATGAATCATTCCTGCTTGAATCAGATATACAGAAGTTTAACCCTTTTCATCCAAACTAAAAAGGGATGTTGCATTTATTTATTTAGCAGATGCCTTTCTCCAAAGCGACTTCCAATGAACTCTATGTAGTGTTATCAGCCCACACACCTTATTCACCAAGGTAACTTACACTGCTAGATACACTACTTACAATGGGTCACTCATCCATACATCAGTGGAACACACTCTCTCCGTCACTCACACACCAGTCTACCTGAACAGCATATCTTTGGATGGTGGAAGGAAACCAGAGGAAACCCATGCAGACATGGGGAGAACAAGCAAACTCCACACAAACTGAGTGGGGAGAATTTATAATTCTACATAGCATAATATACAGTATATTCCATTACTTCATTTAGCTGACGTTTCTCTCTAAAATGACTTACAGTGTTAAGCTACTTTATACTGAGCTACCAATTTACACAGCTAAGTAACTTTTACTAGAGCCATTTCATGGTTAGTATGTTGCTCAAGGGTATTACAACTGGAAGTGAGACCTGAACCTGGGACCAAAGGCAGCAGCTGTAACCACTGCACTACTGGTTGCCTCTATATATAAATACATGTTAAAAAAAAAATCTGTAATTGTAATATGCTATGTAGCATGATATCATAAGTAGTGAACGATGCTGTATGTCCTTCATTAAACACAAGGAAGACACAACCAAAATAGTATTTACATTAATGTACTGAATTTCACTGAAGGTACACAACTAAATACAGCACATACTAATAATCCCTTTCATTTTAAAAAAATAAGATATACAATTGTGTATTCTAAATTGAGCTCCAAAATATAATTTTTTGTAAAAATGATTTTTAGTGTATGCACCAAAAAAGAAAGCTGTAAATGAAATGCAAAAAAAGCTACTTCAAACAACAACTTACTGACCAAGAAATGGTTTCACTGAACAATTGTTCAACAAGAGGTTACAGTAGCACATATGATCTAAAAGGCAACATAAAGCTGAGCATTTTAATTCATGTTTCTCTAAATGAACCAGCTTTTTTATATTTGGACAACAACATCAAAGCTGAATACATCTCTGTAAAATCTGGAGGAAAAGTGCAACAGCACTTTTCTTACTGCAAACAGCAACGGCAGATAATTATGACCCAACTTAACTACAGTTCTTTTTGACATTAAAAGCAATTAACTGCAACAGTTTCCCACACTTTACATATTTTTTTCAATCATGTACAACAGATTTGCGAACTAAATGCAGTATACATACTCTGTGAAAATTTATTGAATCACGATACATGATACAGCACTTTACAGTAGCTAAGTAGCCATAAAAGTGTGTGTGTGTGTGTGTGTGTGTGTGTGTGTGTGTGTGTGTGTGTGTGTGGAGAGACTATAACAGTTCCTCAATGCAGCCAGTCAAACAGAATGAACTGCCTGCAAGCTGAAGAGACAAAGCTTTTTCATGCCATATTTTGGGAACTCCTTATCTAAACAACTCAAAGTTCACAAAACTGGTGCCAACTTTCTGCTGAAACCCTCAATTCAATTGTTCCTTACATCATGTTGGAAAAAAATAACTTCCATATCTTTTATTTCCACAAATTTGTTCCTCCTTATTTTCTCCATTGTTCAGGGCCTTCTAAAATATTCCAAAGGCTCATAACCAGAAACTTTATCTCATTGCCACTTTTTGCCCCCAGCATGCTAAAATGTCCCTTTATTCTTCATCTTTTCAGGGGAAAAACACTCCTAATTCAGATCCAAGACATTGTTTTTTTTTTTTTTTTTTTTCCCCCCCCATCTTCCCAGTGAACAGAGTCTAACACTACATGTTCATCACTTCCTGCTAAATTCAACACTACAGAGCATTAATTGGACTTCAAGTTGACTGGAAATCGCTTTGCTTCCACAGTCTTTCATTAAGAAAGGAGAACTCCTACTTCAATAGCTAGTTATCTTTTCAGGTGTGTGCTGTGAGCACATTTCTACACCCCTCACCTCTATGAACTTCAATGAAATCTGCTCATTGGTGCCTACACTAACCCTATTCCATAAACAATATTAATCCATATACTGTAGTACTCATCATCTTGTGCTCTGGCTCTATATATACTGTTAAAGTGCTTTTTTGTTAATTATGTAAAGCAAAATGCAATCTGGAAAACTTTTTAGGTGGACCCAAGAATGTTTCCTTTTTTCATAAAAACTTAAACAAAGGTGAATAAATATCAAATATTACAGAATCATATCTCTGTTAGGCAGTCCCTTAGTCTAAGAATAATTGAGTAGCCTACCAGATTAGTGTACAGCAATAATAATGAAAATTTTCACAAGTAGCAAAATAGATGTTAATAGACACAAACACAGAAGGGCATTAACGTCTGCTTGTAGACTGGGG
Organism: Scleropages formosus; assembly: GCF_900964775.1. Taxonomy (NCBI): domain Eukaryota; kingdom Metazoa; phylum Chordata; class Actinopteri; order Osteoglossiformes; family Osteoglossidae; genus Scleropages; species Scleropages formosus. The sequence goes on from NC_041813.1 coordinate 25,660,375, forward strand.
GAATGCCACCCCCAGCCCTCATATTCTTATTGCTTTCACTACTACCATTCCTTAGAAAACAGAAATTTGATTCCGTAGAACTGAAAATGAAAGTGAGACTTAAGCTAAAAATGTGATTCCAGGGAAGAGCGGCTTCTCATCGCACAGTACTGCTTTCTGGAAAGCATGAGTGAAACGAGGCAGCACATTGTTCCTCTCTAAATGCTGCTAATATGGAGCTTTAAATTTAATTCATGACATACTCAGGTAGAAACTACTTCAGGGGCAATCAAAAGAAAAGCACCCCGTTTGGATTGTATTCCGAATGTGTTCATCAGTGTGAAATGAGGAACATTAGTCAATTTAATGTGTTACACATAAATAGCATATTATGTTATTCAACATCAGCTCCATTGATGCCTCCAGTGTTATGTTGACCATGTAAACTGTTATTACCATGAGTCATTCAGGCAGCACTGGATTACAGCACTGGCAGAATGAATCAAATGTTTGTAAACTGACAGATACACGGCAGCGTGGAGAAACAAGGCTCTACAAACTTGTCCGATTTGTATATTTACACTCTCAAGATGTAATGTAAATCTTACGTGTGCCACATGAACTGCTTATAGAAAAAGGAATTGTAGAATTCCTTCAATCAAGATGAGAAATTTCAAATACTAGGTTTGAAGTATATTTTCAAGTATGAAATTTACCAAACCGAGGGCATTCAGGGCAAACAACACGTGTGTACAAACCAGTGTACTATGGTTACGTGTCCGTCTCACCACTATTCCTCCTTTATGTTTTCCAGAGCCGTTAACACTCAAGTGTGTTACTTCCACCTCCGTGAGACTAGTTCATTGAGCTTTAAAATAGTTTTCCCTCTCTTGCTTTACTTTGGAAGATCCTTTTAGACACACTCTGGGGAAATTTTACCGTCTCGCCTCGACTTGGTAGTAGACATTCTCAATAACTACACTTTTGTTCACTAAGGTTGTAGAGTCAGATGTGGTTCAGAGCGTCTACAGGGAATAACAAAGACAATGGCAGAAAAGTACCTGTTAAGAAGCTGAGTGTGCCTGCATAAACCTAAATAAGGAATCTGACATGCAATGATTGTCAATCCTTTTCTTGAAAAAAGATTAGTAAGGGCCATGGAACATTCAGAGTTGGGCACAGAAGATAAATCACATGTTAATGGCACCGTGGCTACAGCACCCTACGCTGAGTTTGCCTTATTCATTCAAGGAAATGACCACGGCATTGATGTGTCTCTTATGACGCTGCGGACGAAACACGAAAATGGTGCTTGTAAAAAGCAATATATGACAAAACAAATATTAATGATTAAAAAACATCAATAGCTGTGCAGTACTTGTTTGTAATGTCTTCCTTAACACCAGATCTAAAGTTTCATTGTTTCACCCACTTGCTACAATTAACTAGAGGTCTCAGAAAAGGGTAACTTTAATTATGATGACTCTTTAAATCATTTTAATTATGACTGCTGTAAATAAAATTCATGGTAGCCTTTGTCTGACTTCTCAGTTAAAGTTTACTTTTCTCGTTGAATTTTTCATTAATTTTATACTGTGTTTGCAATGTTTGCACTGCATAATATCTGGAGTTTGAATTTCGAAATGAAACAAAAAGGCAAAAAAAAGACAACTAAATACTCTGGATAGCTAAGCAGTGCTTAAAAATGTCAATGTGTATTTAAAAAAACAAGTATAAGTTTGTCTTCATTCTTTTGGATAACTACTGTAACATGTTAGTCTTTTGTGCTGCTGAATGACAAACATGGTGCACCAGGTTACAGTAAACTGAATCTTTGCCGTTAACAAAGACATACAGTATGCTGTTCATTCAGAGCAGCTGCGGACTTTTCTAAAGGCCTCACTGGATAATTGCACAAATCTTCTGCAACATTTATGTCTGCTCATAGAGGAACTAATGACACATGGTATATTTGTTGTGGTTCCCCTTTGGCCACTGGGGACAGCGAACAGTTCTGGAGTTCTTTAAACTGCCATCCGGCATCCAAAGGTCACTCTGATAGAACATGCGGCCCGACAGTTTGTCTGACCTTACGGTTTCCTTCACCGTTCCTCGGTCCACGGTTTGCTCCTTATATCACGAGACCGCACGCTAAAGTCTAAAGTGCAATTCTTTCTTGGAAAACTGTTGATACTCAATATCACAGGCCTCACAGAAGACAGCATTTGAAAAAAGATCATACTAAAGATTCCAGCTAACCGTTATTTAGATGACCTATTTGTCCCAGGAAAGTACAATTGTTAGAATACAAATTTCAGAACTGTTTATATGTGTAGCAGTTTGTGGTACCAAGCGATGCCCATAACTACTAGTTCAGCTGTTACTACTAGTTAGCAAATGTCTATTTTGTAAAAGCACAGTTTCTGCATGTACACTAAAGGCTGTCCACCATCCTGCAACCAGAATGAAATCTGTGTATAGCAGTACCTTCCAAACTTCCATATTTTTACATCATTAGGATATGATTACAAATCATACGTAACAGATATTTATATACTAAAAATGAAACACGATAAAATAAATGACAAAAATATGCTGGGGCAGCTAGGTAGCGTAGTGGTTAGAGCCGCTGCCATTGGACCCAAAGGTCACAGGCTTGAGTCTTACCTGCAGTTGTAGTACCCTTGCGCAAGGTACTCACCCCGAACTGCTCCAGTAAAAATTATCCAGCTCTGTAAATGAATATAAAACTGTAAGTAGCTTAACATTGAAAGTTGGTTTAGAGAAAAGTGTCAGCTAAATGTGATACTGCACTCCACCTGGAAATCATTAGACCTACAAACAAGTAGGTATGAACTTTATTCATCCTAAATAGAATTGCGAAAGTCATGAAATGCTGTCAGAACACATAAAAGTAAGATCTGCAGCTCTTCAAGCTCTTTTCTGCCCTTCATCAAAATTTCCATGGTGTGTGTCCAGGTGATATACCTTCTGGGAAGATGCCAGCGCCCCGACTACCTGACTAGACTAAGTGATGTAGTTATAGCAACCACACACCAACCCCAGCAGCTCCACAAAATAAAGTGACTTTACTCTGTTTAAAATCATAGTACATCATAGCCCGGCTTTCTAACAAAGAGTCTGGAGTACCACAAAAAGCGGAAGACTTTCTCCAAAATCCAGTACTGCGGTATGCAATTAACTATTCCTTTGAAATGTTTTTGTCTCGGGTACTACAAAGCATGACATTTTACTGTATCAATTCAGGGCAAGTACTTTGTTCAGGGATGCAAGTAGAGGAGTGGGATTCAAACCTGGAACCTTCAAAATGTAAGATAACAGTCCTGCCCACTATGCCACCTTCTGCCCCATGAGCTATGGAACATAACCACACAAGAAAACATGTTTAGCTTCATTATCTTCTCATTATACATAATATTAAGTAACTGACTTTATATTTCTTACAGCGGTGTAGACATTGAATATAACAGAGGTAAACATTGTCCGTATACAGTACAGTTAGGTTCAGGCAAACGCAGTTCATTTTACAAAGCCATGAGAAAATTACTAGAACAATGTATAATGCATTTTTCCCATAAACATGAACTTGTGGAAGAAATGTGTAATAGTTGGAAGGCTATTTCGAGACAAATATCGAGAGGTTTTTCTGAGATTGCTCATTATATCAGTTCATAATTTGAGTAGCTGTAAATATTTAACTACATTTCACGTACCAGAAAGAGGCAATACGAAATATTTGTACATATTCGTGTGTTTATTTTTAGACTTGCTTTTTGCTTTTTTGGAAATAGATGAAGAAGAGTAGAGCATTACAGTTTCATCACTGAGTTGCTAAGCAGTCCCCCCCCCCCCCCCTTTTGTAATCTCTAGTGCAACAATTTATGTTGTCTATTTATATAGCTAATTATATACTGAAGTGCCTAAAACTCTGTATCTTGTGAACAATAAAGCAAAGCTAAAATAATGGGATTTTAGCCCGAAACCTTAGCAAATCCAGCAATTTAATAGTTACAATTTCGTGACATTATGTACCATTATGTACTGGTGAAGGTAATAACAGCTTCAACATTAGTGCCTATATTGATGGTATTAAAAATTGCACACAAAACACATTTAACAGTGGGAATGTTATTAAATGGTCAAATTTTTTGTGTATACAGTGCTTGAGGTACAGTAAATCCAGGTTGATCAGAGAATTATGACAATAAAAGTACATTTCTCTATTCAAACCATCACAAGAGGTGAAAATATCACAGGAACAGAAATAATGGGGATTTCATTTGTCTGAGGATATTATAGGCCTCTATAAAAGCCCTCTATAATATACACTGTGTGCAGGAGACAGAGTTGAGTCCTGTTTCATTATTGCAGTTAAGCACTAGTTTTTATCAAACCTTCCAATTCTCATTGCTTTTTTCACTTGGTTTTCCAGGGTTTTCAATATGAGTAAGAAAGCATTACTGATGCAGTATGAGTTTTTACCTGTTGTAGCTGCAGCCCAAAGCTTTTGTTTTCAACACTTAAATGGGTCATTCCATACCAAGTGTCAATCTTGTACACATTTTATTTAAAATATTGATTTTTTTTATCTCCTCAGATCTGAGATAATGTTGTTTTTTTTCCAGAATTAATTCATATTCAAGCTGTGATCTAGGAAAATGTCAACTACACCTGAAAAAAGTGATTCAGATCTGAAAGATCACCTTGGGCTATCAAGTCTAACACCTCAAGCACAATCAAAATATATCCTTAGCCCTTAAGGGCTTCTTTAACTATTATATGAAAAGAAATGATGCTGAAAAGAAGTCTGAAAATCAATGTAGTCGTAGTACAGCTAATTTAAAAGCGTGCGTATGTGACTGCGCAAGGTGAGAAAACACTAAAATACTTTACCAACATTCCGTACAAGACTTTTGTGAGCCAACAAAAGATTTTTTATTGCTTTTATGAATAGCACAGGGTCACAGCAGCGTACAGGTAGAGAGAGTACACAGCAAATACTGTATGACCACGCACACAGAGCTAGGGCTCAAGGTCAAAAGGTTATGGTATATCACAGGTATCAAGCAGCCCTTTCATACAACTTCCAGAAACCTGTCCAGATAGTCCAGAATTCCAAAGAACTGTCATGCAAATGAAATGTCAAATTTTGAAATACTGTACATCCCACCTTGGAGAGATTTAAGTAAAGTTAATGATATTTTTTCCTCTTTACCAGAGATGCCTAAATACCACACAGGATCCACAAGTGAAACAGGATGCTGTCACCTTTGAACATCCTACAGCGGACATTGTTTGAATCTTTAAGTCAGATGCGTGTCATCTGCTGCAATCCGTCAACATAAAAAAAAAAACACCCAACCATGTTTACCCAACAGTACTTTCCCTCTAATATCAAACATGATGACAATATTCATGTATACAGTATTCAAGTAAAATGAATATCACATAATTTTTTTTCTTCCAAATGCAGCTGTTCTTCAAAGTATTGTGAAAACTATCTGACTTCAGAAGTTGTCGCATACTGATTACCTTGTGCTGCAAGCGCTTCGTAAACCCCTTATGCACATCATGCATGAAAAGCCAAACAACAGCCCTTGGAGATGAAGCGCACAGATAAACAAAGTGTTTGTGGTTTGCTGTTTCCAGTCCTGGATCCCCCAGCGCACAGGTCCGAGGGCACAGTGAAAGGTAATCTCATTTGTACTGCGCTAAAGCTTGTTTGCAAATTCGCTTATTGGCAATGCTTAATGAGCCCAAAGTAACACTCTTCTCAAAAGGCGACTAGAACGAATTTTAAACAATTACTACTGCTTGAGCAAAACACGCTGCCTCTGTCTGTCAAGCACTGAGTAATTTGTTCAATTTAGAGAAAATTGACTGAGCTATGTGATAGATAAGGTCTGGGGAGATATTAAGGCTCCACTGGCTGACACAGCGGCCTTGCGAAGACATCCAGCGTAATGGAATCAGCCATGGAATGAAGACCAAGCAAATGCTAGTTACGGCCGGGGAAAAGTGCGCATCTCCAAAATCGGAACAGGCACAAAGGAGCACAAACGTGCAGAGAACTTTACTGTGCAATGCATGTTCCTCCATCGACTGGATTGTAGGCCACTTGTGTAGATGTTCAGAAATTCTTTTTTTAGTACAAAAGTAATGCAAACATTTCCATGGTCGGATATCCTGTTGCACACCATACTGGTGCAGGTGACGTTTTCTCCTCCATGCACCACTTCCTCCAGTGCCTTTACCTTTAAAAAAGCCACGACGCCGTTCACATGCGAGCAGCTGCACAGTGTGCCGCCCGCACCGCACTGCTGTTATTTTTGTCCTCTTTGCATCGAGCCTGTCCCGTCTCGACTTCCGTAAGCATCCCCCTCTGTGCAAATATTATCGCCGCTTTGGAGATCCACACATCGTGAGCACCCAGTTCCATCATTCGCGATTGAGCATCATTCCTTGCACGAGACGGCTCACAGCGAACGGATGCATATGCAATGAGACGCTTTCAAAATGTGTCCTGGGAAAAACATCATGTTAGCTTTGTCGCTTACAAAATGTTGTCATACTTGTCCATCTTTTAACACTGCAAATCTTTTGCGCTACTAGTATTTTAAGCTCCGAATGATTCGCTGGTACATGTATAAAGGTAATGCCAATTCCTGTTAAAGCCAAAATTCTGCCATAAGCTGCTATACATTCATATGTCTACACACACTCTTACAGTAGAGAAAGACACAGGGGGCCTTGTCAGAGAAACATATCTTCTATTAAAACTAGTATTCCATCCATCCGCTTTCATTAAGAGCTTGTCCCGAGCAGGGTGGCGGGGGTCCGGAGCCTATCCCAGAATCACTGGGTGAAAAGCTGAATAGGGTATAGCCTGAATGGGAAGCCAGTCCATCGTAGGGCTGAAATTAGCATTGTTTTAATGTACTTCATATGTCCTACTTGTAATGTCTTATGTATAATTAAATCTATTTTTAAAAAGTTACCCAGCTGTACAAATGGGTAAAAATTGCAGGTAGCTTAACACTGTAGGGCGCGTTGGCGAAAAGCGTCAGCTAACTGAATAAATGCAAATGTAACCAACCTGCGTTGCGGTGTGAGCGGAACGGGAATCGTTGAGTGAAATGCAGGACGAGGGCCTTTTATCGCCATGAGAAACGACCGTTTTAAAAGCCACAAAGAAGTAATTATTACCTGACAAAAAATGAACGTCAAACAGACGAGAAACAAAAGTCAAAAAAAAAAACTCACAACAACCAAACCTGCAGGCAACTAATCAAACAACTTCAGATGTAGATCTAGACCTCAGATTATACTAATTAATTCTAATTCCAACATTTCGATGTGTAAATATTCATTAAAAAGTGATGCAGACAATCTACGCCTCAAGCTATGGTGCATGAATTTTTCCACAATGCTGAGAGGATTAATGTGCTTTTGGAGACGTTAAGAAATTTTTTAAATGCATGTTGATCAGTCTCAACAGATTACCCTTAAAAATAATCATTTTCAAGGTAGGGAACATTTATCTCACAATATATTTTTGTTAATTATTTTCTATAAATGTAAATTAAGACAATATTCCGCAAATACTAAAAATAACCAAGGGGAAAGACGAAATTCTGTCTGTCTGAAAGAAACAGCTTGAACTGAACTGAATTCCACTTCACCCTGGGGTATCTGAGAGTGTGCAAATTGATCATTTTGATTGCTGTTAGAGAATAAAGCATGCCTGTCTGCAGCATACAGCTTGTAATTACTGAAATACAGGTTACTGAAGTATCAAAACAGAAGTTAAAAAGTGTGACCTGCGAGGAATTTAAAAGTTCGGCATTTACATTCACACGTGCGCAATGATTTAACTGTTTCCATTGTGTCTGGTCCATCCATAATTGCGTTGTGTGCTTCAGAGGTGAGTCTGTCGCTCACACTATGTCTCACACTTTGTCCTGACGATGCCGTTTGAGCACTGGCACAAGCTCTTGAGTTCTTACTGCTCTTTATTCACTCCCTTTCTCACAGGTACAAATGAGAACCCTATCGTGAATGTACACACACGCACATTTTCTGAACCGCTTGTCCCATACGGGGTCGCGGGGAACCGGAGCCTAACCCGGCAACACAGGGCGTAAGGCCGGAGGGGGAGGGGGCACACCCAGGGCGGGACGCCAGTCCACCGCAAGGCACCCCAAGCGGGACCCGAACCCCAGACCCACCGGAGAGCAGGACCTGGTCCAACCCACTGCGCCACTGCACCCCCGTATCGTGAATGTAATACCTTCCAATATTACCTTTCTAAGTTCGGTACAAGGATATGATAATAATAATATGAGCACAGCTCTGCCATTAGGATGCAAGAAAGTAAAACATCTGGGAAAGACAACGACGAGTGCAGGCTGGTGGAGTGGCACTTTTTCATCACCAAGGTGTCGTAGTTAAGGATATGGAGTGAAATATCCAGTTGGATAACAGGGTAATATGGAATGTCATTTTGAGTAATTATATCAGCGATGCAACAGAAATAACAAAACGATGTTCATAATATTTAGAGAAAAAAGTTGTTTGTAATGTGAACCTACGTTTATTCATTTAACTGATGCTTTCCACCAACGCAACATACGTCAGATAACTACTTACAGTTATTTACGCATTTATGCAGCTGGGGAATGTCTACTGGAGCGTAACAGTAGCTCAAAGGTACGACAGCAGGAGTAGGGATTTGAACCCAAGACTGCAAAGTGTTTGCTCTAGCCGCTATGCCACCTGCTGGTTGAAGCTGTTGGAAGACTTCCAGAGGTGTGGGTATGACCAGTGGATGTGAAATAAGTGCACAGCCACTGAAATTTGTCCTGGGGGATCCAAGTCTGTGATGATTCTGAGAAAAATCAATCCCGCAGCTGTTCCAGCTGGCCTCGTGCATAAGCCCACTGAGCTGCTGTTGGCAAAACACGCACTGATGATAACTGCTCTTAGGAAATGAAATGAAAATCAATGACAGGTGTATTCCAGCCTTTCTCTTCTCTTCTGGCAGATCTTTTGTACACCAGTGTACAATGTGGTCAATGAAATCACCCACTTGCCCTTGCGCACATTTGTGTCCGGCGCTCAAAGTGCTCCTGTTGCTCTGTGCTCCTTATGCAGCGTATGTATGTCATAAATTTTACAAGATGCTTTGGCCAAAGCAGAGCAAGCACACGCTGCTGAAGAAACTGTCCTCTGCTGATTCCGTTTATGAAAATCGTGTTTTAACAGGAACTTTTGCGGTCTTGCAACTTGCTAGCATTAACTTCAGATTCATCGGACAACTTGTTTTATTGCCATTTTGTATGGATCAGTTAACGGCGCAAACGCACTGAAAAACGTTTTATTCTAAAAGTGCGGAAGGTAAACCTTTATCTCTGTCCATGAATTAAGACTGACGCCATGGGAGCAGTCTTACGCCTTGAAAACCAAGGGCGTATAGATGGGGAACACATAAGTCATCAATGGCCATGTATGATTTTCCTGTACTATAAACCAGTACAGTGACTCAAACAACTCAAGGTATACTTGAATGAAAATCTGAATCACGTCATCCTGAAAGCAACTAATTTCTTATCAAAGAACGATTCTTTCAGTGTTTTTTTCAAAGGGTAGTGTTTTCACAAGGTAAACAGCAGTCTCACTCTTTCTTTTAAACATTTCTACTGTAGTGCACACTGTGACTGAGGTTTCAGTTTCCCAGAAATGTAGGACATCTCTGTGCATCCCATGTGCTGACCCTAAATCTGTCTGAGAAGCACATGGAGTTTTGTTCAGGGCAGGTGCTTATATCGAAAGTGCAAAAAAGTGTGGTTGGATGGTTGAGGGGGTGAGGATGGGGTTGGGAAATGCCTCAAAGTTCAACATATGTCATCCCCTCCCGCCCATCTTTATTAAAACCATTACATTTTCTACATTCCAGAAAAATCATATTAATTTGAAGTTGCACACACGCACAGATCCATTTAACTAGCCATCATTAAAAAAATGAATAAACTTCTAGTTTGCATAGCTATTATTGGGCCCTGCCTGAGCATAATAATGACTTGCAAGGGCTTTGGACAGAAATTCAACTTGATGGCAAAGATAAATGGAAGGAAAATAACAACTGGTGAAAATACCTTGATTTGTGCAGAAATGCAGAGAGCACCGCGAATAATGTTTTTCTCTGCATATACAGTATACCATCTTTAACATATTCCGTGTTCTCTGACCGAAACCTTTTGTTTTTGTAGTAAATGCCAGTTGATGCAAGAGCAGCAGATTAGGCGTCCCTGACCTTTATTAAGCCAGATAGTGACTGCAGGCAGATCCTGGGCACTCCACACCCACATGAAACAAGGTTGGTGCGCGGGAGCACACCAGATTGAAGATCCAGACGATAGCAAGTCAGATTTTACATTGCCCCCACAATGTGTATCATAATGAAATGACAAACAACAATTATGAAAGGTTCCCAAAAGGTTATCGCTCATAGGCTGAAAGGCGTCACTCCAGGGATGTGTTCAGAGGAAAGAGGAAGGACTGATTTGAAAGAGAAGCAAAAAAGACCCCCATCCACGCAAAGCTGACACCCACATCTTTATCTCCCGAAACCAGGCTTGAAGAACTGAGCTTTAAGGCACCTCTGACCTCATCACTGGTGTTGGATGAGTGGTGTATCACACTGCAAATTCACCGGAAATCTTAGCATTTAGGTGGATATGGGCAATGTTTTGGAACTGGCCAAGCTTGGAAAGCATGTGTGTGCAATTAAGTGCAGTAAATGCAAGCAGAAAGGCTTTGGAAAGAACACATAAACTAGGTTTTTATGGGAAAGAATGATCTGAACTCATGATTCAGAAAGACGTCCTTCGTTTAAAAAAAAAAAAAAAAAAACTTGAAAAAGACATTCCTTTCTTTGTGGTACATCAAGATGCTCTTTTGAAAGATGTACCATAGTTATGTTCTTTTCTCACATGTATACATTAACACCCCTGGCAGCTCTATTCTGAAAAGGAAGAGCCTGAGGTTTCTTTTTTACTGGCCCAGAGCATTTCAGGACATGGTCTTTTTTTTATTGATTGTAAAAGTGCCTAGGCTGCGAATTGGTAAACTGAAAAATTCTGATTGATTGTACCGTGTTCAGTTAAAGAACGCAAAAAAAAAAAGAAAAAGATAAACTCTCTTTTTGAGATATTCTGTGCTGTTCCAAAATCAAGATTACATATTGTGGTAACTTAAAAACACCCAGAAGAAAGCTATAGGTAAGTGCACAAACAAACACTCCATCTACATACAAATGGTCACCAAGAAACAGCAGTAGGTGCAACACAGTATCCACACGTCTCCTTCAATATCTATCATAGACTCACAAAGGAATAATGAGCATAGATTTAAAAGCCACTGGTAAATATTAAAATGAATGAATGGAAGAGATAGATAGATAGATAGATAGATAGATAGATAGATAGATAGATAGATAGAAGCTGAGCTGCCACTTTTTTAGCAGCATAAGTAGTAACTACACAAACAGCTCAGGTTTATGATGTGGTCACAAAGTAAATTTTCCTCTGCAGATTTCCTCCAAGCCAACGATGAGATTAAACATCGAGGGGGTGACCTCCATAGCACATGTTCTGCACAGAAATAACAACAAAAATCCCTCCGATGATTAAGGTCGCTCATGCACTGCACAGACTTTTCCTAATGAGAGAGATGAAGCGCACTTTTTGGATGTCAGTTAATCGGAATGAGATATGAGCACTGATTAAATGTGAACTTTTATTCACCTGATGACTGAACGCACCTTGCATTGGCTGAGATTTACTGGACGAGGAGCTCTGAATTGTACAAAACAGGTAGCCAGTAGCCAATGAGTTTTTATTAGCCTGCAAAATAAGTCACGACCATAATTTAATTTCAGGCAAGTTAAAAATACTTTTTTTGTTGTGTTACAGTCTCATTTCTGTCAGTTCTGTTGATATCTGAGAAAATATTGCATTTTTGCACTTTGCTGTAATTTTCTACACAGCAGGTGGCAATTTAAGTTAGCTTGCCTGGCACATTTTTTATTTTCAGTTATTTTTTCTGCTATTTTGTGTATTGTGTTATTAGTCTATGGTGTCTAAGAAATCTAGAATACAGCATGAGACAGAGAATGAAGGAAGAAATAAAACGTCGTGATGTGAAAATTGTTGTTTTGGGTCAATGTGAGGCTCTGTATGAAATGCACTGTGTACGAAATAGAAGAAAACAGCAGCAGACGGTATAACGGTTCTGATTAATTGCGCTGACTTTTCACGAGTGTGATTATCTGAAGTCTTTATTTTCTTCATAAACAGTTTAAGCTTAATAAAGAGCTCATAAAGTATCTTTAAAACATTAATGTAGCCCCAAGTGCAGTTATAAATTCCGTGCTACTTGGCTGTACAGAATTATTATATGAGTTATGAAGCAGTCCTCATTGCATTATCATAATTACAAGCTGCAACATGGCACTAACAAATGATATTTTATATATTTATGTTGATTGCGAAGAGTAAAAGCACAGCTTATGTTGGGCAGTGCAAATACAATTATGTTTCATTTGTCCTCATTCTATTTTTCCCTCTACGACTGCAGATATAAGGCATTACACCATATAATAGTGAAATATGGAGTACATCCAATTACACAATATCTGATCATAGAAATGTTGTACTCCTAAATGTGATGTAAGATTTTGTAGAAAGCAAATTAGCAAGATTTTTTGTTACAAATTTTTCCTGCTGCCATGTGGCACCATTTTCCCGGCACCAGTTCCATGTTGAAGTCACAGCTGGCTTGATGTAATACCTGCTTCCACACCAGATACGTTATAAAGAGCAATATCCAGTTCCAAGGATTCAGATCAATTTAGACAGATTAATGCTCCAGGACACTCAAATATTTGTTGTATAAAGGCCCTGTTTATACAACAATGTGTCACCACTATATATGACCGTCTGCAATCTAACAGATGGCCTGCAGTGCGGGACTTGCTCCATATTAAAGGCAATAGAAATCCAGGGTTTAGCGTTTATGTGACTCAATGGGATTTTAGATTCCTTCTCATTCGAATGTATTATTAAAAAAAACACAGGATTACAGCAAAGGCAGCTTATACGCTGGCAAAATGGAATACGCCCCGTGGTTTAGCATTCATGGAAAGTTGATGCCCCGACACAACGGTCATTAGAACATTAGAGGCCTATGAACTGAGTGTGTTGTCTCTGCTGTGCGCATCGCTTTCCCTGTGTGTCGTACGCTCTGTTGGCTTGATTCGCCTCCACTTCTGCTACTCTGTTTCCAGGCGTGCATTTCCAGCCGGGCATCATCAGGCACCGAGAGAGCGAGCCTTACAGCTGCTCGGCTTGCCGAGGAAGACGGAGCCCCCCGTGTTCTCACCGCCTTGCGGAGAGAGACCTGAACCCATCTAATAGCGGCACTCGAGCCCTCCCTTGTGCAGCTCCGTGAAGACAGAAGGAGATCCTCCGTGCACAAGAACCCGGGTGCTGCATCCTCCCTCTCCGAGCTGAACGCCAACACAGCTGGAGAGCCTGGGACCCCAAGCTGCCACTTCTGCTCCGGGACACACTCAACGGTGAGGCTGGCAGCCCACCCGCCCCGCAGTCCAGCAATGGCCCACAGAGCCCAGCAGAGACACGGTAAGGTGTTACCTGGAATTATCCGGAATTTTTATACATCAAATATTTACTGGGAAATACGTTACGATGTAAAAATACATTATTTATATTCTACCAATTCTGCTACTTATAATTCATCACTAAAAACTTGTAATTATATAAATCTAATTAGATTTTTTTCTGTAACTTGATGCAGAACGATCAGTTTTCCACTGAAGAGCTTTGAATTAACGATGAGAGAAATAATGATAATGGTTTAAGGTATATACATATGCATGGTTGGGGAAAGTGGCATATTCACGTCATGATTACATTTTTAATACAACACCATTGATTAATAGTTTGATTATTCATTGTTTATTATCATATAGCCATATGTGATGTTGAACTGGCAACGAGTCCTGGATCAATATGCTCATATTTTGATTTTAATGCATGAGCAGAATGACCAGTGAGAAATCCCTGTGGACAGTTTCGTTAAAACTGTAACTTTTCCTTGCATAACTTGGGTAATCTCAAACACGTCTTATCAATATTTCAGGTGGAATCCACGGCAAGTATCAATATGAATTATTTACGAGTACATGTATTTCCTTTTTTGCCACAATAGAATTCTATGAAGATCGTAGCAGGCATGTGGGATTGTAATACAAAGGACAGAAAATGAAAAAAAAAATTATGCAGTAATAAGGTATGCAATTATTGCCAGCTTTTGCACTGAATTCTAACTGCTATGTTCAGCAGTTCAAGGCTTCATTTATGCTTTTCCTTTTCTACAACTATAAAAGGAAATGCCCTCATTTACTCACCTTTTATGTGTCGAGCCCACAACTATGGCAATGAGTTTCCTAGCATATGGGTTATGTAGGGCACAGGCAAGCCAAATATGAAAAGCCAAACAATATCACTGGCAGCGAAACATGTTGCGGGAAATAAATAGAGTATTTGTTACGGTCGGCCTTTATGAAAGCAAATATGATGACATGTAGGTGTGTTCTTAAAACTATTTATTATTGTGGTTACTACCAGTCACCTAGAACCTAAGCTGTGCAGCAATATCTAACATGGGACAAGAACAGAGGGGGCACCCAGCGGAACATTTAAGTTATCGTGTGAAACCAGGATGTTACATGTGGCTCCAGAAATTCAGTTGTCTGGGTGAAGGTAGGATCTGCAATGAAAACAGCAAAACTAAGAAATTGAACGCCTTCGAAACCACAGAGCGCAAAGTGTTATGAGGAAGAGAAAGTGAGGAAATTTCCAAACTGCCCTCACTCTTCGAAGCACTAACTCAGCCAGGCAAATATTCAGGTACTTTCATACCACCGACGTAGTACCCGTTGAATTTACAAAAGTATCTGTTACGTGGCAAACTTAACCTTCGTGCTGGGTTTGAGTCAGCTTTCTCCTTTTGGTGTTCTCATCCAAAACCGGGTAGCCCATTATAACTGTTTGTGAAGCGATTGTAAAACATAGATTACCACCTAATGTTGCGATAGACTTTTTGACCAGCTATTGAAATTTCTAGCCATTATCACAAGTCGTACAGTTCTTTTTGGAGTTCATGGTCTATAGATCTCATTTCTCTGAAATGGCACCAGTTGAGTGTGTGTGCGTGTGTGTGAGCTCCTGAATCTGGCGTTTGATACCCATCGCTCATTATTATGGTCTCACCCATCCGTCTGCACGCACCACACGTGTACAAAATTTGAATAAAACACATAATTCAGTGAAACTGGCAATCGTTATCAACTTTATGGCACTAATGCGAAAGAAACCATATCTATGATAGTGAAAAGTGTAAATGGTTCAGAGGGTGCGGTGGCGCAGTGGGTTGGACCACGGTCCTGCTTTCCGGTAGGTCTGGGGTTCGAGTCCCGCTTGGGGTGCCTTGTGACGGACTGGCGTCCTGTCCTGGGTGTGTCCCCTCCCCCTCTGGCCTTATGCCCTGTGTTGCCGGGTAGGCTCTGGCTCCCCGTGACCCTGTATGGGACAAGCGGTTCAGAAAGTGTGTGTGTGTGTGTGTGTGTAAATGGTTCAAAATGTGACCCTAACACAGGGGCCCAAATCAGGTATATACTGAAATATATATCAGGTTTACACTGTTCAGTTCATGCTGAATTTGGATGAGAATAACTCACTGGGATATTTCAATCCTCCTAACTGTCATTTTGAGGCTGGGTTAAAGTGCATCCGCAGTCGAGTGTTTTTTATAGGGTGCCCAGTTCAGATCAAGGTCAGTCGAAATACTGTAAATCAGCTCCAGAGCTCACCGCGGAAGCTGCTTTAAAACCTGGGCAATGCTTTGTTGCCGATCCAAACGGGGGTCAATTGCGCGCTGTGCGCTATGCGTTGTCACCCTTCTTAGGGTCCCACTTGGGCCGTGAATGACTTGTGAAGGTATTACTGTGTGGAAGCAGCGGTAGAAACATGGACTTGCTTCCAGCCGACATTGGCAGCCGGTGCTTTGGGAGTTCGGAACCACGTGTATCTGTGTGTGTGTGTGTGTGTGTGTGTGTGTGTGTGTGTGTGTGTGCGCGCACAAGCGTGAGTGGCGAGACAGCTGAGTGGCTCCATTCACCAGCTGATTCTGAGCTGGACAGGGTACATATGTGTGAGCCATCTGCTCTCCTCATGTTGGTGTACACAGTAATTCTTATGAGCGATTATAAGGAAAACAAACTATTTAACACTGCCAGAGTCACAGCTACATCTATTTCCCTGGCAGTGGCATCCTCACATGCTGCTTTTATACAATTTGATATCACTTAAAAAGTAAAGCTTTCTGCAAGGGGATTAAGAGCTTTCGGAAAATGAGAATTCCTCACCGCTCTTTGTGCTGCAATGAGCAGGCAACGGTTTTTCATGAAAAAGGGAGACTCGAAAAAGCGCAATAGGGATTCATAATGAACTGCGCAAATGCAGGATTCAGCTGGAACCAGTCTGTCCTGTTTGTTAAAATATATAAGTAATAGAAGAGAACTATATACATAATACAAATATACATATTTTTTATAACTGTTATGAGCAGTGCCAGGTCACGGCAACAGAGACAGAGGCAGAAACAGCACAGAGAAATGCCAAAGATGTCCACATGCAAAAAAGGCCAAAGGTTATAATATTTCCTATATTTCACAGGTGCTGTGACTAATACGTTCTGAACAATTACATATACACATATATATATATATACACACACACACACACACATCTACATATACATAAATATATATACACACACACACATATCTTTTTTTTTGGCTGTGCCCCTGCAATCTTCGCTCTCGCTGACTTCCGCTCAACGAGGGAGCTATCCCATATTTTCCTTGTGTCAGCTCAATAATCTTAAAATTAATCTGAATATTAACAGTATACCACAATGAACTCACAAAATAACGTTTTATTTTCCTATTGATAGCTTCAGAGGCAATATCCCCTGAAACTAAGAGTTTTACTTTTTGTACCATGTGTTCTGTGATACTTTTTCCTACTTCTTTGTCATGAATCTAGGTTGGGCTTCACATAAATATTTGCTTTGCTTCTGTCTTCTCTTTCTTATGTATAGAGCATATTTTTTTATTTGTGTGCTGAACAAGTTTTTGGGTTCCATCCTTTGGCTATTTCTTGTTCCTTTTGAATCTTTCTTTTGAATGTAACTCCACCTTGATGTTAAACTTCCTTCTTTTATGTTTTCATATCAGTAAAGTTACCCTCTCTGTCTCTTTCTTCCTCCTTCCAAGTACTGCTTCAGTCGTTTCAGTTTCACGGTTTCATTTTCAGTATTTTTAAACGTTATAATTTTGCTGTCTATAACATACCTTGAAGTTTGAATGTAGGGGTATGTTGATCCATGCGCACAGTACTGCGTGGCAGTATGAGCAGTGTGCCAGGAGTGTGAGTAATGCACTTGTACGAACAAGCTTCTCTTTCAGGTTTTTGTATATACAAGTTCATACATGAGATAATACCGATGAGCTTAGTTTTTTATACTCTTCAAATGAGTTTAGTTTTAAAGGAATTATTATTATTATTATTATTATTATTGCCAACATCTTTGTCAGTTAAAAGCATCCCAACTTATTTCGCCATCCTCAAAGAGTCAATAAAGAAATCAACCATAAAATCAGAAATAAACAACCAAGCAATTTCAACAACCACTCGTCCTGAGCGGGGTTGTGGAGACATTTGCTGCAAGGCTGAAGCAGCTGGGGCACACCCTGGACGGGACGCCAATCCATCGCAGGACCACAACTAGTTACCCAGGCACACAGCCAGGCGAAGGTACTGCAGCAATTGCAGGGCAAGCACCTCGCTCAAGGGCACTACAGTCAGAGATAGGGATCAAACCAGCAACCTTCAGAGGCAAAATCAGCTGCTCAAACCACAGCCCCACTAGCCACCCTTAGAAAGGAACCATAAGGGAAAGTGTAGGCATTGTGAGTCGCAGTTAATACCTCTGCGTCCAGCATTCGATTATTACCCTTGTTCTAACGAAAGCACACATGTCATATTGCATTAATTATCTCATTTAGTTAAACGCCCAATTAAGGATGAACCAAGTCAGGAAAGTTACATAAATCTTTGAGGTTAAAAGCTATTTGTTGTTCACTGCACCTGATGGATCTTGTGCAACAGGTTCTGCTGTCTGTGCCTCAGAACTTAGGTATGGAGTCAAAGTCAACTGTACTGTCATTCCACCTATAGGTGAGTTATGGCACGTGTGTGTGGCGGGTACTCCCACTCCGGGATCCTCCAGTTGTATAATGCATGAAAAAAATCTAAAAGTCAAGAAATCTCTTCCAAAAGCCTTTTCTTTCATTTCCATTATGTTTCATTGCATTTTACTACATTACATTAAATCACTGGTTATTTCATATAGCTTTTTTAACACATACATGCAATATGGATTCATTCACTGGCAGTACAAAAAACAGGAAGGATTTTTATGTATCAGTTAAGTGCAATAATTTCTAGATAGATAGATAGATAGATAGATACCTCTTGACAGGTATGCTTATAAACCGCACTAATAGAATGGGTTCAGAATCTATACTTTAGATGTCATTCCAGAACCCTCCCCGAACCTAAAACACATGATGTTAAATCCCACAGAATCCAGTGTAAATTGATATGTTATTAAAACCCAGAAAAGTACTTGTTTATCTGTTCCTTGGGCCCATCGAGCGGGATTTGGAGCACTTCCAGATCAAATCAGGTCGGAGACGAGATGATGGCTATGGCTTGGTGCAATTGCTTTCATCCAAGCCAAGGCCCATGGTCCTACTTTGCTGCAGATAATAGCCTGTTTATGACCAGTGGCAGGACACTGAAAAAGCAGGCAGCAAAGTCTATACTTCATACTGTGATAATAAAACTCATGAAAACGGTCAACGGTGACTGGGTTTCCTTTCTATTCGGATTTAACAAGAATCAGATGCTCCTGGCACGTACTTTGCAGTTCTAATTTTGGAGGGAAAGGTTAACTGTGAAAAGATTACTTTTACAAAGACCCATTGTCTACAACTTAGTGGAGACCAGCTAAAGAATATTTTTGCAGAAGTGAGACACGGTTCACCGTATTTCTTTTTGCTTGTTTCTATGCAACTGCATCAATGCAGAAGTGTAGAAACCGATAGTTTAACTAAAACTTTGGCAGTTTGGGATTTTTTCAGCATAACCCATTAGAGAGGAACTCAGTGTAACCCAGTTCCAAAGAGTGATGAGCAACAAAAGTGCTGACCCCCATCCTCATTCATATGCACCTGGGCTTCCCTGATGCCTGACTTACTGCTTATCAGCCTCGTAGGCTGGGTTCAGCTTGAACCCTTCTTGAACTGACAGGGAACCCTATTGCCCTCTTTTAAATATTTGTTTCAGAATGTTTGAAAAAAAAAATAATAAAATAAAAATAACAATAATACTCCTTCAAATACTGGGGACATCACTGCTGGAATAATCCCCTGATATTCAACATAGACCACTGTCCTTTCAAAGGAAATCCTAATTTCTTCCTTACATTGTAAACACAATCCAGCGTTTCAAAGTTAATAAAGAATGCTATTTCGATACTCACCCTAAGCATTGTCTTACATTAATCTGTTGAATGATTTCAGCTGGCATATAAAAAATGACTTACATTTTCATTCTAAGGTCATGTATGAGCCAGTTATTTATTTCTAAGCTTCTCTCTAAGCTGTATATTTAAATGCGTAGTACTTATTATTATGTATTTCCAGTGCTCTGCTTTTCAAACACTTGAACATTCTATGGTTTCACATGAAAATATATGTACCTTTTATTACTAGTCTTAGAGTAATGGGCTGATATTGTGGCGCACTTCATTGCTTTGTTGTTGTTGTTTTATTGTCATGCTGTACAAAATGAAGTATCTGCATACAAATACATGTAACATCTTCAAAATAATTCAGAGCTCATATCTAAGTCTATCGGTTCCATCCAAAATTTCAGCTGTGGAATAACATAGCTGGACATTTCAGAACAGAGCATCTCGATGATAAATTGTCCCTCATTTGAACACACACACACTTTCTGAACCGCTTGTCCCATACGGGGTCGCGGGGAACCGGAGCCTAACCCGACAAAACAGGGCGTAGGGCTGGAGGGGGAGGGGACACACCCAGGACGGGACGCCAGTCCGTCGCAAGGCACCCCAAGCGGGACTTGAACCCCAGACCCACCGGAGAGCAGGACCTGGTCCAACCCACTGCGCCCCCCCCCCCCCTCATTTGAACAGTAAACTAATATTATGAGAGCTTTCTGATAGACCTTGGGTGATGAAGTACTATGTATTTGGTATTATTCAAAGTTGTTATGTTAAGTTGTTCAATGTTAAGCTTGATTTTGCAAAAAACAAATCATACAGTGTTGCTTGAAAGTATGTGAACACCATGTGTCCCTTAGTTTTACCATGAAATGGTTATTTAATGAGAATCAGTCTCTCTCATTTGTCACAGTATGTGTGTGATGACCAATTCCATATGTTGATTTAGAGGAAATCGCGTGTGTCGTAGAGAAACGGAAGTGGTGAAGGTGCAAAAATAAGTGAACCCCAGGTTGCATTGGTTAAAACATGTAGGTAAGTAGAATCAGGTGTGTAAACATGATTATTATTTACATTCATTTTATATGTTTATTTTAAGATTTAATCATTAGATTCTATAATGACCGTCCCTAAAGGGTTCACATACTTTTAGGCAGCACTGTCTTGTATCAAGGGGGTGCGGTGGCGCAGTGGGTTGGACCACAGTCCTACTCTCTGGTGGGTCTGGGGTTCGAGTCCCGCTTGGGGTGCCTTGTGACGGACTGGCGTCCCGTCCTGGGTGCGTCCCCTTCCCCCTCCGGCCTTACGCCCTGTGTTGCCGGGTAGGCTCCGGTTCCCCGTGACCCCGTGAGGGACGAGCGGTTCTGAAAATGTGTGTGTGTGTGTCTTGTATCAAGTCAAGTTACACGATGAGCCATATAAGTCTTCAAATAAACATGATGAAATACAGACATACTATGTATATATATGTGTATATATATAATATATAAATGTATATATGTAAATATATATTTTTTTTTTAAATCACTGCAGACAGTTTTGTTTCGTTTCATGCCATGCAGGTTAAAACAGCGACTGATGCAAACATCACAGCTTGGTACCACTGTCTTTTCTTGTACAGCTCCCGAGAGCTGGAGTGGAAGAGCAACCCCACTGTTCCGCCACTCCTGGCTTTTGAGACATCCCTTACACCATACTAAATAAAACCTGCACTTGAATCATTCATTTCACAGTGAATTGTGCCAGAAAGGTGGCTCTGTGCACTCGGAGGCGGATGAGCTGTTTGTCTGCACACACCTCCATGAGCAAAAGTCGCCGGAGAGGGCATTTAGTGGTAAGTGGCGCATTGTAGCTCCATCAATGTGCCCCTTTGGCCACAACACAGAAAAATTGCATGGTGTGTGACAGAGTGAGTCATTTTCCGTCCAGCGGACATGGTCAGAACACACCGAACGGCATCTCTCTATGAAACCCAAAGAAGAAGGGGTATACTGACGGCATAATTTCGCAGAGTGCACCGTTCTATAATATATCCCAGCTTTATCCAGTTACATCCATACACAGTACACAAGTATATGAGCATGTTCTTAATCCATTCTGGAGCTGTAGGCATGTGGGTATATGTGGGCTGCTTTGTGGTCATTTCTGTCTGCTAGTAGGTGTATGTTAATGTGGATTTGAATATGTGTGTGCGTACACGTTTTGGACCATTCGTGGATACTGCAAAGCCACCATAAATGCGCCTTCAGCCGAACATGAAAAAAAAGTAACGCTTTAAAGGTTATGCCTTTCACGAGACCGACCGCGCTGCGAACGAGTTCTTTTTTTGGAAGAAGAGGTCATGTGCAAACTCACACCTTAACAATGTTTTTGCGTTGACCAGCAGTTTGCTAAATTTTCGAGTACAGCTTTACGCTGCCCTGGACATCCTAAACACTGACACACGTTGTGTTAATGACCAATTTCTCTGACACGCTGGGTTTATTCACACATAATCCTTTCCAAAGAGCTTTTAATCAGAAAAGAATAAAAATAAGAATTATTACTCAGTAATATTTCTTTCTTGAGACGGCCCTTGGGAGCACCCTTGCGACCCTCATTTGGATGGGGACCATGGGTTTGGGAACCATTGATGCAGACGCCACAGAGGGTGGAAAAAAAAAAGTATTTCATTTGACATACAATTGTCAATTTAAAACGGTCTCTCCTCGCCTCAGAAAATTATTATGAGGTAACAATATTAAGGTTATGGGGACTGACACATGGTTCAATAAATCAAGAATGTGGAGTTTTTCCTGAAAAGGCATGACCACCTTGAGTGTGTTGGCCTACTCAAATCACTATGCTTTGGCTTTTTTTTTTTTTAATAAAATCCCACCTTAAGCCTGATGAAGTTTGGAGCTGAGAAGAAGATCCACCGCTTTCCCTGAGTCCATTATCCACCAGATGGCACCCTGGTGAGGGGACGCTTGCTGGAGCGGCGCAAATTGCTCCTCTGCTCATGCAGACATCCGCATTCCTGCCGCTCTGTGCTCTCCCTCAAATGCCAAACTCGCACTCTGCAAACGGAAATGTGTCTAAACCTGTGGCAGTGACCACACTAGCTCTTCCCTGCCTGTGTCATCTTGGTCTCGAGAGCCTTTGACTAACGTGTCAGTTGTGGAATGAAAATTATTGAAACAGTTTGGAACAGTTCGGTGATTTGCTATTTAGGCCAAATTTTACATCCATTTCAGGAAATGCACCCAGATATTTATCACCCTTAAATTTGTATTTCAGATTTTTCATAAACAGATTTTTTTTTTAATTCTATGCAAAGGAGCATATTAAGTATTCTGTTACTTGTTCAAACTGACCTCTAAATTAATAGGGCATAAGTTTTTTTTTTTGTTTTTTTTGCATACATGTAGCATCAAATTAAGAAGAAAAGTATAGCATAAAAATTACCTCTCTTAAAGTAGATGTTATTCTGCTTGTGGGGAGGGGGGGGGGTGCGGTGGCGCAATGGGTTTGACCGGGTCCTACTCTCCGGTGGGCCTGGGGCTCGAGTCCTGCTTGGGGTGCCTTGCGACGGACTGGCATCCCGTCCTGGGTGTGTTCCCTCCCCATCCAGCGCTGAACCCTGTGTTGCCAGGTTAGGCTCCGGTTCACCGCAACCTTGCTTGGGACAAGCGGTTTCAGACCGTGTGTGTGTTGGTGTGCTATTCTGTTTTTAAGCATGAGATGTTTACTAAGGGCTCTTTACGAGTGATCACAGAGCACAAACAAAATAAAATGTTAAACTTACTGAACTCTCTTAAGAGTTGTCGCCCGATATTGCAGGTATGCTGCTGTCATCGTTCTTGCGCTATATTTCAGTATCGCATTAGAGCAACACCGTGTGCTAAAAGTGCACCTCTTGCACAGCGGAGAATCCCATTTAATCATCGATTTAACTGTATTCGGTTGCACTTCGGCTATAATGGCAACAATGATCTGCCATTCACATCGCAAGGTTTGCACGTTTTGTGTGAAACTCACATATGCGTGTAGAATGCAGGGAACACCTCTGACATCTGCTTCCCTCTAGTTGAAGCAGTCAGTGTCAGTCGCCTCTGGTCTCGCACCATCCTAATCCCATGAAGGCCCTGCGTCTGACCTGCCCACCCCTCTACAGGCACGGCAGATGGAATGTACCCCAGGGCTTAACTCCAGGCTGGGGCATTTGGGTGGAATTTGTCTCAGGGTTCTGTGGATTTTTCGGGGAAAAGTTTGCCCAGGAACTCTCCCTTTAAACAGTTGTACAGTTGATGCAAATATACAGTATCAGTACTCATGCTGGACATTTATTAACATGTACTGTATTATCATGTTATAGACCTTTACTATGGTTCACAGAAAAAACAAGGAAAAACTGCTGAACTGTAAGAGAGGAGATTGCGAAGCAAGTCGCTGCTAGGGTGTTCAGAGGGTGGCGATGCTGGTGTCAGTGAAGAAGAGTCTACGCATGGTGTCATATGACACTTGAACTTAAACTTCACGAAACGGTCCCCACCGACCAGAGTGAGACCACAATCAAACTGCATTGCAGCTACTTTGCTGATGCCTTTCATGGGAAGATAAGAGACCGTCACGACTCCTGGAAATATGGATAAACAGCTTCAGAATGTAGCCTGGATCAGTTTTACCACAGGAGAAGGAAGAAAATGAGCAAGAAAAACCCAGTGTTTTGATAAAATTAAGGTCAATGTTCTGAAGACTTCATAACCTATGTGTGTGTGCTGATACATTTCTCTTAAATGATTACATTTACATATTCACCTTTTGTTGTTCATCTTTTCTTGGTACCCATTACTATTATGAAAACAGCAGAAATTCTTCAGTTTACATTTATTCATCGAGCTCATGGTTTTCTCCAAAGCAACTCACAGTGTTGTACTATTGACATTTACATACTCATTTATACCGCTGGGTAAATTTTTACTGTCTCAATTCAGGGTCGCCACCTTGCTCAACTACAGCAGTAGGAACAATTCAAACCTGAAACCTCCAATTTCAAAGGTGGCAGCTCTGACCACGATGGAAACTGGAGCCCTTGCAATGATTTATCCATTTATATAGCTGGGCCTTTTTTTTTGCCCTGTATCAATTTGGGGTAATTACCCTGATCAAGAGCACAACAGCAGGAGGTGGGATTTGAACCTGAGTCTGTCAATTCCAAAGTCAGCAGCTCTAAACACTACGATATGTGCAGTCCCAGTTGCCATAAAAAAATGTCTACCCATTTGTTCTGTGTTCATGGTAGCATCACAATAGCTCAGCAGACACTTTTGTGAAATACAAGGGATATAACTTTAAAACTATGCATGGTACTGAACCAATGAAGCACCTTTCTCTGTTGTACAACAGTAGGGCTCTAAAGCAACAGCTCTTTAGTCACAAGAGCAGAACCTTATAAAACAATTATGTATGTATATCTCCAGCTGCTGGAGAAAACCTAGTTTAGGGGGTGACAGACACTATGAGAGACAGAGGGGTTTCAAACATGAAGTCTTCTGGTCTTGATCATTACAGCTCTATCCTGCTGGGCCTTTCTGTCTGGGCATGAAGCCTCCCCAGCCACTTCGAATGCTGCTGCATTTTGCACCTGTTTTATCCTCTTAAGTTGATGTACCAAATAGTTTTCTTTCTCATTCCACCAGTCGCAGCTTCACATGGCAGATGCCATCTAAGAGCACAGCCGAAGGTACCTTTGCGCATTAACCTTTGGTTGCTTTTCACTTCCTTGATCTGCAACTCGCTTTCTGGTTCTGTAAACGACAGGAACGTCAAGCAGATACTCACATTCCAATGTATTTGCAGTAATGCATAAATAATAATGAGCGTTTACAATGGATGTGAAGTCAAAATCAGTACAAACAGAAAGACCTCTATAAAGGAGTACATTACAGAAGGACTCGCAGCTTGAGTGGTACTTTGGCTACCATCATCCAGGGGATACACACCGCCACTCGCATTTTTTTGGTCCTTTTTTCCCCTCCCTTTGGTTATATAGAGCATCACATAATTAGCAATGATTATCAGCTTGGATCTCTTGGTATGCGATTCTGTCTCTGCTGCCCCCATGGGAATTGGAGTCTAGAAGAGTGTGGAACTGAAAAGATAAAACGAATGTAATATCTCAAAGGTGCGGTCATTTCGATTCCACTGCAAGAAACGACCTTTTCTTACAGAGATGTGTATTTAATACTTGGACATTTTTGCTTTTTATGGTAATTTTGAAACAGCGGTTAAAGGTAAAAGTAAAGACTACACAAGTTAGGAGTCACAACTCACTGACCCAGTTTGAAGAACAGTTCTGTGTCATTACTTTAAATGGTGCCACACTTTTATGGAAAAAGGTTTAGAATCTTGGGAATATTCTTCTTTCCAGTTTACAAGCGGCTGCACTGGAAGAGTAGATATCCTACAGCCACGGCGATTTCCATATGTCATTTATTTCAGAATTATTCTGAGTGACGCTCACATTCACTGTCATTGATCGCTTGTCCAAGTCAGGGTCACTGGTACCTGGAGCCTATCCCTGAAACACAGGGCACAAGGCTACTCCAGGTACACTCTGGGCAGGACATCAATTTATCAAAGAGCAATTTGAGAAATAACACGTAATGAAAACAGTCGTCTCTGGAGATAGGTACCTTTTAAAATTGTTTAAATTTTTCATTTGAACAGTAATATGAAGTAAGGAAATAAAAAGTTCACTTAAAAAAACCTGCATAATGTTCTTGTCAAGTACATCAGAAGAGTACCTACCCTTTACAATTTACTCTCTATGTGATTGTGTCAGTCATTTCAACGCCTCTACAAACACTTGTTCGCTGTCACCCCTTTCCCGTGACCTCATGAACGAGCAATAATGAAAGCCTGAAGTCTGATACCGTTTCCTCGCAGCGCACCCACAGCGAAACGTGCACTTTTCATCAGGATGCTCTTTTAATAAGAACAATGTGACCTTTGACCTCTTCCATACACATTTAGACATGCTAGCTTTCTCAGCAGGCTAGCGAACGAGGCAGTGGGGTTCGAGTGTGCTGGAACGCGTTTGCTGCATTTGGGTTAACAGTTACAGTCAAAAATGTCAAGCCATGACTCACTCGGAGAAAGTCAGACTCCTTCGTCTGTTTCCACAGCGGCTACTATTTCTGAGCTTGCAATAAGCATCGCCAGAAAGAGGTAATTTATTTAAAGTTTTAGAGCTGTAGGAAAAACTCAAGGGATGGAGAAGAGTTGAGACAAAGAGGCACCTTGTTCACAAATGTGAAGGGAAGCAACCATTTCCAAAAGAAATAATAGGATGATAATGATTCCCATTTCCAAAGCCACATGAAAACACCGAAGAAGAGACGGTGATTTAGTGAAGTCAATTACACTGCCCTGAAATATAAAGGTTTTAAATAATATTTCCACACCATTGTCATGAAAACTTCTCAAAACGTGAGCCAGCAACCCATTTTTTTTCCACAGAGAAAATATATATCCTTTTTTAGACAAAAAAACTGATACCATTCAATTATTAATAACATTTTATTTATATACTGGATAATACCTTAGTGTGTGACCTTGTTAATGCTCATCTGTGAACCACAACAAGAGAAGTTTATTTACAGGAAACAGGAAACATGGCAGCCAGTATTCTTTTTCCTCTCTTCTTGCTCATATACTTCTATTATTGTGCTGTCTATGACTAGTTCTTTTTTTACTTTATTTATTTAAACAGCACATTTTGCCTTGGAACGGTGCTTAAAAGATTCTGAAAAAGTTGTGAATATACTCGTTTAAACAAATAAATACGTGCGGTGTATAATGTGGCTTACGATGCGCATTAGGTATAACGTTTATCGGAGGATTTCTAGTTGTCCGTGATGAAAAAGAGCAGTTATCAATTAATATAGGCAGTACGAAAAAGAGGTCATAGGGATACTGTTAGTCAGCACATCAAAGTTTACACACACACACACGCACGCTCGCTCGCTCTCTCGCACGCACGCACGCACACACACACACACACAAAGCGGAAAGTTATCATAGAGGAAGTGTGTTCTTGGAGTGAACTTTCTTTTGAAGTACTTATGAGGTACAGTTGGTGTACATGTGACTGTGTATATGAGGCTGTAACTTGCTCCAGGCAGCAAGCAGAATCCTCTTCAAACTTGTTAACAGTACAAAAATCTTTTTTAACCGAAGAACTGAGGAGACTTCATCACAGTTGCTAACAGCGTATCTGTGCGGTGTTACAGCCCAGTTGCATCATGCCTCAAAAAACCTTACACCTCCAACATTTCCTTAGCCTAACTTCAAGGACAATGAGCATTTTAATTATTTGGGGTAATTTGCTCTGCTTTGCAAGTTTGAGTGCTCCCAGTGTTCCAGCTGTGGTCCACAGTCCTTGCTATCATTTGACCAGGTGCCGACGCGGTTGCCGGTATTGCTTCGTGCCACGAGACGGTCTGATTACACGGGTCACATACGCTACAGAATTTGAAATGTACATTAAAAATGCAGATCCATTCCGGTTACCTACACGTGCTACAGCTGATCATTCGTATCCGATGAAAATAACGTGTAAAATGCACTTACCCTTATTCGAGGGAAGCTGAACGTGGAGCTGACCCCATATGCCATCGATGACAGTCCGGCAGTTTGCGTGTCCCTGTTCGTTCGCTGACAAGTTTGGGCTGGAGCTATTTACTCTGCCAGGTGCCCTATAACTGTCTCGTGCCTCTCCAAAGACTGACACACTTTCTCAAACAAGTGCACCTTAAAGTTCCCCTTCTTGTCACTGCTCGCTTGAAAGCTCTGGCTGCGCCGTTGGGGGCTAACTGCGGAATGAAGGATGGCTTAATGAGGCCACGATCGCTATTCCCTGGTCTCCTTGGCTGCTTTTTAAGTTTTAAATCCTGTGACGTGAAAACAAAAAAACTGCAAACACCACCTGAAATAGAATGCACTTTGAGCAAGGCTGTCGAAAGGCCATGGCAATATGGGGGAGGGAAAAAAAAAACGACATGTCTATGCCCCATCACATTTCTCACTTAAAGGTCAGCGTGCATAGCTCTAACTTAATGGACTTGTGGGGTGTTGGAATCGTGCCTGAAGTACACGGTGCTGCGATAAAAGTGCCTATTGCATCTTTATTGATAGCTGCAAATATACTCATTTCCTTCAGCGCTCAGCAGGCTCCTGCTCATCTTCATGTGCTTGTGGCTTGTGGGCTCGGGGACGAGAGCAGCACCAGGGGTCATCTTCAGAGCGGCTGCGGCGTGCCAAGGCAACGGCATAAACGCATGAGGTGGGGGTCGTGAGTCATCCGTTTTCAGGAGGAGGCAAAGAATTAAAAACATAAAGTCCAGGTTCGGCAGGTCTGTTGGTCATGTTGGAGCTCTGTGAACCTCAACCCAGCCGTGATGATGATGATGATGATGACAATTATAACTAACATTGTGAGAGAAGGAGAGAGCCCCCACACTTGGTTGCCTCCTGATCTGGTTCATCTGAAAAGCCATCAAACTTATCAACAACCCCTTGACCAGCGCAGGATCATGGTGGTATGGAGTCTATCCCAGAAGCATAGGAGCGAGGTACGGTACGTTCTGAATGGGACGCCAGTTCAGCACAACAATCACAGACACACCCCCAGTCAAACATATCAAGAGATTCAGAGTCACCAAACCACCAGTGTTTGGGCTGTGGAGGGAAACCAGAGCACCTGGAGGAAAGACAGGCAGACGCGGGGAGAACATGTGAACTCCGCACAGACCGATCCCCATTCGGACCCCCAAACGAGCCCGTAGTAAAGGGTACCACAGTGCCGCTGCGGACCAAAATTAGTTCACCTAATGTGAACTTAATTGCTGAATTACTTGTCTGTTTATTTTTCTCCCATAGAACCCAGATCCACCACACATGAATGTCATTATTTGAATAACTATTTGATAACTGGACCAAGTGTCCATGAATACCCCTCTTCATTACAGCAGAGGCTGCTCCGTGGTTTATTCGCTGACTAATTCAGTCAGCTTCTGCTCCAGGGCTCATGGAGCAAGGACACTCATGGCCTCCAAGCAAATGTTTGTTTCTTGAGTTTGTAGATATTGCAACAAAAAAAAAAAAAAAAACACCTTAATGGCAGGGTGTGCAAGAATGTTGTCTCCAGCAATAGCCATACCTCTCAAAATGAGTGTATTATTATTATTATTATTATTATTATTTGTCCTGATCAGTATCGGACAGGACACACAAATTTGTCTGTTCCACATTTAGCCTTGGCTCTAATTTACTTCGGTTTACTTGGTTACTTCAGCAGGTTAATAAAGAAAATATCACTTTTCCACACTGAACTGTATACCAAAAACAGTTGGTAAATTCCCAGTTTAATATGTGCACTGAATCATGCAATAATGTTTTTTAGAATTTTTTGTAACATTTTATTTTACCTTTTCATAATAATCTGTAAATATTGTACGCCACTCAAAAATAAAATGAATAATGATTAATCACAGCAAATTCTGGGGTAAACTACTTGATGTTTCCGCTTGGCAGGCCGATGTAAATGATGCACTCCAGACAAACTTTTGAAGGTATCAGAGTTCTGATGACAGAGGGAAAGTTGGGGAAAGTCAGATGGCCATGAAACTGGAATCAAGGTCTGTTTTTTTTCCCTCTCACAAATTGATGAGGAAAAGATCAAAATTTCTCATTGACCAAACCGGCATTGCTCTAGATGAGCGTCTCCGAGCCGCTTGTCAGGTGTCTCGTGTAAATAGACTATCGAGACACCTAATTTTATGTTGCTTCCTTATTGCATCGCTGGGCTCATTTGTTGCGTCTCAAGGGACACCATGATATGACAGCGCTGGGAGATGTCACTTATGTTGTAGCTTTCATTAACCACTCGCATAATGGACTAAAAAGAATTAGGTATTGATTGAATGTTTCCCCGTCTTCTCTAACTGGGTCATTTATTTCAGTGTGCAGTTTTTGAGGGAGAGAGAGAGCAAGGTTGAGGAAAAGTTTGCCAAGATCCTGCAGTAATTATCTCACACTTGTGTGGTTGAACTCAGCAGGGGACAGTGGCAAATTACACATTTCTCTCAAAATACGTTGATGCTTTATGGCCCTACATTATGCATAACCAAGACTGAGCATCTTAAATAACCCTCAAGTGAATTAAAATAAAGTTGACTCTGCTTTTTGTTTGGCGCTCGATATAGTCTTCATCTGGCAGTGCTGAATCGGATTTTAATTATTTTTGAGGCTTTCCTCTTTGGTTATTAAACACCTGGGGTGTTTTTAACAGAACGCCAAATCCAGATGGGCGGATGTGAGAGTGATCCAGTCTTCCTTTGCACAAACAGGCAAAGCTTTCATGCAGAGATTAAAAAAATGTTTTTCAGTACAGGCTCAAGGAGCTTTATTTTTATTTCATGTAAAACTAACATTCAGAAATAGCCTTCTCGGGGATGTCCTTCTTTTCTGGGATGATGGGCAAGAGACAAAAGGGTGTCCCTTTGTCTTCATGGAATCTGTCTTCAGCCCGGAACATTCATTCTCTAAGTGTGTTTGGTTTCCTCCAGATTTCGTTGCTCCTCCATTACTGCTCCTTTCAGACAAATTTCTAACTTTGATCAATGATTAAATGAGAAAGGAAAACTCAATTATTAAATCAATGCCTCTTGGTCCATAAGCATGTAAGTCACTGAGGTCATTTTGTCTCAGTGTCTCATCTCATAGTTTCTGTGCGCGCGGTACAGTTTTAGGGGATCCCTTCCTTCACGGGTTTCACTTCTGGCACCACGAGAGGGATTCGAACCTGCAACCGTTAGGTCCAAAAGCAGCAACTCTAGCCACTAACCATTCTAACCAGATGCCCCATATAATTTCCCCCAAAGACTAACAAAATATTCATATATTGCATTTACTGCACTATGTGTCCATGTTTTGTTTCATTGAAAACTACCACATGGAAAAATTTGTCACAAAAGCAAAATTACAAGAAATTATACATAACAGCCCCATGTTGTTTGACTGTCTCCACGTTATTCTACTGCACTAGTTAAGACACTCTTGGGAAAGCCTCAAGAAATAAAGCCTTGGGCCTCAAGAAATAAAGGCTTGACCCTACAGATGGGGGATGTGATGACTGGGAGAAACTGTACTTGTATTTCCAGTGAGCAATGTAATGATTTATCCAAATTTAAAAAGTAAAGCAGATGACATATGACAAAGCTAGCGTTTCTCAAGAACATCAGGTCGACTTTGTATGAATTCGATATATCAGACAGTTTTGTTGACAGAACGTTTTGAAGAGGCAAAGCAAATCAATTCCATCACGAAACAAGTCAACTTGTAACTATTAAAAAATTTTTATTTAAATATCTGAATATTCATAGCAGCAGGTGGAATGATCACTGAGTACAAGGACCTGCTACGCGACGGTATCTGTGGTGTCACGGGTAAATCCCACAAAAATGGATGAAAAGAGGTCAAGGAGTAACATTTCTCAGTTTCTTAAATAAATAAATGAATAATGAACAAAGAAAATCTTTTTTCTTAAATCTTTCATGAATAAATATGTGAATGTGTAATCCTCCAAATTTGGTAAACCTTCAGCCCCTCCCAAAATAAACACACGACAAGTATGGAATTACAGACACCGGTGACGTCCGCATGACCACTGAAGTACTAACTGTAAACTCAGCCACTGCAGTGATGTTCCAACAACTCTTTGCCAAGATCTTTCATATTTCTGACGATAAAGAATAAGATTTCATGACCCATACGAGAAGGTCGAAAGGTTTGTTTATTTGTCTGTTAAATGTAAAGCTTCTCCGGCACACCAGCCCACTGGTGCACAGATTCTATAACACCGAGCACATCTCAGTCTGCGCTTCTCAAAACACACCCAATGCAACAGAAATACAAAAACAGCTGCAGCCAATACTAAAAAGTTAGAAAATGCTCAAATGCGAACGTCCAACACTTCTTCTCCTTTGTGGAGAGCTGGGAATATTCCAAAATGCAGCTTGAGGTTCAGCAAAAACATACCATTAATGGAATGTGACATCAGAGGAATTCAAACAATAATTCCATAACTGTCTGTCAGTTGAAAGACACTGACCGGTTTGGTGCATACTTTCCTGTAACTATAAACAGAGCACAATTAACGTGGACTTTTGCACGATACATGAAACAAAAAGAAATGTCGCAGATCCGTTTGTATGAATTATGAAGGGCATTTAAAAAAGATGTGAGAGAAAAGAAAACAATCATTATACAAACACCTACCGAATCTACCATCTGATACAAAGTGACTATGTGCCCAACAGAAATGTGCTAAATATGTGAAAATTACCTTATGTACAAAAACGAAAATATTTTTTAAAAAGGATGACATCCCAAATGTAGAAGGTCAGACAACATTCCTTGCACATCTTTTAGAGCATAAAATGCCCATTATTGCATCTTTAGGCCTGGCAAAGGCCTGCTGTAAAAGGACACATATTACTCTTTTAAAATCACAAAATGATACTAAAATGGCTAAATTCAGAAAGGAGAGCGCTCTTGTTTGGTGAGGTAGCCTAGACAAAACCAATACAGTGTTTACTGGATGGCTGTAATGTGTTGTTTTATTGGACTCACACCAGGTGGACTTTATACTTAATACGGTCTGAGGATGAATAAACTGAAGAGTTTATTTACAGTAAGGTTACATTACAACAGTACTTTGGTCGTGAAGGTTTCGGCGCTTACTTAACTAAAACACTGTTACTTAACGGACTGGGATACCGCAAAGGAAGGGCTTGTGGGCTCTTCATTCATTCATTTGAGCTCATCTGTTACCAAATATTCATTCACTGTGAAACACTGCAGTTACTCTCACAAGTACACTGACACATGTCCTGTGATGGTGTATATAATACGTGTTCTAATTATAGCTCTGAAATTGAAATGGAACATCAGCAACACAGTGCAGGTTGCATCTGGTCAGCTGATTGTTCATTATTGCGCTGTACTCCACCGGCACCACAAAGCCGCATAATGTGCCTATGCATCTTTTCTTTTTAGTCACAGTTGTTACATTTGCTAACCAATGGTCTCAACAAAGCTTTGTTTCCCACCGGTACAGACTTTTTCTTAGGACTCCTGGAATGGATGTTAATTGGCTCTTAATGGCAGAAATAAATAATGGAATTTAAATCATCTCTTTCGACTCTAGTTAGATGGCAAATACCAACTTTTTTACAGGTGCACAGATTTTGATAAATTATATATGTGGTGGCATGTGGTTCTCTGTGTGTGTGTGTGTGTGTGTGTGTGAGAGAGAGAGACTATAACTACAATGAGAACTTGTGAACACCTTATATGTAGCAATACAGTATATCATTACTAACAACATTTAAAAATAATCTTAAGAATAGTTTTAAAGCCTGGATCCAAATGAATGTGGGTGACAATAGGTAAAATTTCTATGCCACTGAATGTTGTTTTCTGTTTTAGGCCATGGGTGAGGGTGATTGTACTTCAATTAATACAACATGGATCTTTTACTGGTTTAAAAAAAAAAAAAAAATCAATCTCACACACACTGACTGAAACCATTTACCCCAAGCGGGGTTGCGGCAAACCCAACAACACAGGGCATAAGGCTGGAGGAGGAGGAGGGGACACACCCAGGACGCCAGTCCATCGCAAGGCACCCCAAGCGGGGCTCGAACCCCAGACCCACCAGAAAGCAGGCATAGGCCAAACCCGCTGCGCCACTCGATGCATATAATGTTATGCATTATATGTTATATGCAGCACTCAATGCATATAAGCCGCACACAGGCTTTAGGATGTATGCCACAAGGTCCTTGTTAGTCTTTTTTCAGGTTTTAAGTGGTTACGTTTGCGAAGTGGACAACACGTGATCAGACTATTGTTTACTTTTTTAAGTACCTGCCGTTTGTGCAGTAGGAAACGTACAAGAGAAAATATTTTTTAAAATAGAAATTAACAGCTAACACCATAATAAAGGTATTGTATGTGTGTGTATGTGTGTATGTGATGCACATACCATTTGCTTATTTTAAAGAGATTTAATTCTCGGCGCACTACGACAGGTCTTTCGTTTTCTTTTATTCCAGTATTTGTTTCCTTTTGGAACATGCTGCTGCAGTACATGCCTGTTATACAAATGTCACAATATGAAGTGTGAAAATCCTTGTTTACTTCACAGTTGCTAAGTGTTTTCCGCCCACCTAAGACGCACAAGCCCTAGCCATGTAATTGCAGGAGCAGCGTGTGTCCTCTCCCTCCGAGCTGCACGGAACAGATCCCGAAACGCTGGGAACAAGGTTTGGACACAGGAAGCTATCACGAAAAGAAGATGTGAGCTGCGAGTCTGCCATAAAACCATTTTACTGGCTTGGAGCAAGTCACACTCTGGGATATTTGCTGCAAGTGTTAAAAGGCATTTTCATAATGGCGCTGATCCGTCAGAGTGATTTTAAAAAATTGACCAGGCGTTGTTTTAGCTCTAACGCCGATATGCATAAATAGTCAGGCAAGCGCTCTTGTGTCTGTCTGTTGATTTACCTGTACCCCAGTGGAGCATGCATTATCGCCACCAGTTTTCCGTCCTGTCTGTTAATGTGTAACTACAACGGCCTGCTGCGGACTAATTCTTGACCAATGTGCAGAACTTTACTCCCCAGCACTTTTTTTTCCTCTTACTTCTTTAAATTAATTAACAACAGACCAGAACTGGGTTTCAGACAGAAATAGCATTCTGAGAATATCAAAATACACAGGGATACAGAACTGAATACTGAACATGGACTAAATGTTACAGCATTTAGTAGAGCTGCCCGTGGCGTAGTCTGACAAATTCCAGATATTCTAGAATCTCTTCAAATTACTATGCGGTTCAAATGTCAGAAAGTTAGACGCTTGAGCAAATCATACATTTGTAAGAGAGAGATTCTGGTGTGAACCACAGCAATAACACCACCATCTGATCTGCAACTAAACATGACATATCCACCACTCACCTTGACATCCATTCACAGAGGTACAGCTTAATGGCAATAGGTGACCATAATGAGAGTCCAGGTCAGATCCCCAGATATCTCCCAGTCATCTCTCCAGGCTGCAAGAGTGTGGAATTCCACTACATTCTCACGTGGAGATGGAACCTTATGGAATTTCTGCATAAAAGGTGAAGACCTTAGCAACTTTTGGTATCGTGAAGACGACTCCAAGCCGACCCACAAAGAAGGCATCCTAACCTACGACCGGATAGTCCTCTGCTTAATTTGTGCAGCCTAATAATAGAACCTCATATTCTGTAAGGAAGCCCAGCCCATCCCTCTTGATTCGGAAGGCTTGGAAAGTTTCAATCTGGATGTTCTATTGTTACAGAGAAATATAGATGTCAAAGTGCCTTATTACAAAAAATATCAGCGGACAAACAGCAATGCACATTTTTAACTAAGTCAAGGAAACAAGGTACAATAGTCATCCTAATGTTATACATTTTCTCAAACAATAAAATAGGTGGGAAGGCCCATGCAGCTTTAACCGTTCGAAATTGTGGTAAACAGTTGGCATTTAAGAGGTGACTGAGATCAGAGGTGCTGGTTTTTACTTTACTTAATCCAGATACTGTGTAGCGCAGTTGTTTAGAGGATGGATCATTAAGATCAAGAGACACGTGGCGAGGACCCGTCCAACGCTTCGTGCAGGTCACTCCGTATGACGCCCTCCTTCCTACCACGTGGTGCTCTATTGCCACCATTGTCATCCTGCTGCTGTCAGGATAGTGTCATGGAAGCATGACCCGTGACTCCCTGTTTCCATGCTGCTGCCTCATGCTGTAAATTGTTACCCTGTTTTGTGCAGGATGGGAAAAGTACCGTGTCAAACAGTTTAGGCAGTTTGGTGAATCACCTGATTTTCTCCGCACTGTTCTGCTCCTGAAGTGTCATTCACATCAGTGTGGTTTGAACTCTGTAAAAATTATAACCAGGTGCTCTCTCTGAAGCAAGTGCTATGGACCACAGAAGGCATTATAAAGCACTATATATATTTTTTTTTTTTTGTGCACTTGCATATATTCTATATCGATGGACCACACTGGGTTAAGTACCTTGTTCAGCGATATGGCAGAAATTACGTTCTTGACACTTGAACTGGCTCACATGTTGCACTTGTGATCGTTTAAAATCAATGTATTTTATACTAATTCCCTGAACATTAAATGATCTGAGTTTGGCCATAACACTAATTTCAAGGTGTTGCACTGCTGCTGGCATAAACTTCTACAAGGTAGCCATACCTGAAGGCGGTCTTGCCACCTGGCATGGTGTAAGTGCTGGTAATTGTGCATCATGAGCACTTGGAGAGCTGCTCTCCAGAACCTGGCCAGCGCTCCCCTAACCAGGAGATTGATCGGTTCATCAGATTTCACTTGTGCATTGCATTTTTAGAACCGAGTTTTCGAAAAGACCTGTTTCTCCCGGAGAACTGCTTCGGGGGATGCTCTAGGGTAGTTCTGGGGAAGAAAGATAAATGTTATCATTAGATGCTCACATCCAATGAGGAAGCTGCGCATCTTATTTGACATAACGTAGCTATAGGGAGATCCTTGTCTATTTGTGCCTTGCTAACAACTAAGTGCACGACACATGGTTCCAGATGACGGGGGAAAAAGCCAAAAAATTTTCCCTCTAATCAGGGATGCGCTTGAATGACCGCATGCATCTGCGCAGCATACATGGCTTCATGGAAATAAGGACATTCAATGAATAAAGCAAAATTCTAATTTTCATCAAGATTATCTAAATTTTTAGTTCCAGTCGTCGGGATAAAGTCATTATAAAATCCAAAAATCCACTGTTTAGATGACTTACATCTTCAGCTGTTGGGATGACATACATACTGGAATTGCACATGAACGACGTTATGTTTCTGCAGTCTGCCATTTCTTAAGCGTTAGAAAGCTATTTAAATGTTGAACCTGAGCGCACAGTTAATGAAAGTCCAGATGCTTGAACACTCAGCCACAAAATACCTCTACTTGGGTGTCCACGAGGTGACATAACTTTGTCCTTTCACCGCAACTATATGATCTTGCAGTTATGATGGGTCCTCTATGTTGAAGACCATGCCCCTTTACAGTATGGCAGACACTCAGCGGGGGCGGTCCCCTTTCAGAGGCCGAGTATAGCTGAGGTCACAGCGTTTCTGCGTCACTCTGACTAATTCCAGCCACTTGAGCATGTTGACTTTGCTGATGTACAGTGTGTCAAACCCCTTTATGCCATTCTGAATACCCTAATTGCCCAGCTCACACTAGCAGCCAGCTGATCTAAATTGTACGTCGGGGGTCATCTGAGAAAGATGTGAATGAGACGTTCATTCAGCTGATGAATTGCCTAGTGTTTCCACATGTTTAGGGTCTACCTAAAGGCAGACCCTTTCGTGTGTGTCACAGCTGTATGTAATCTGGTTGCTCCATTGCTGGACGGGAGATATCCAAGAACTTACTTAGTGACTGACATCTTCTCCCTTGCCAAGTGGAGAATTAATTGCAGTCCAAGTGGTGCTCGGGGAATCGCAAGTCCCCTGGAGGATATGAACTTTACACACGAATTGGAGCTGGTGCCCCTCACTCATGCGCAAATAATCTCACGTGTGTTTTGACCTGGCTCTGGGGTGCTTTAGGAATGCCACACGTTGACCTCAGAATCATCATAATTACAGGGCACTACAGACTCTGACTGTATTTTCATGATGAATACACAGTGCTGCTCGAATACTGTATGACTGCTGAGCATCACTGTGCCTCCAAGTAAGCTCTGAACAGTACATCATGTTGGTGTGGTCATCCTCCGAGTGCAGCGATCTAGTTCAATGGTTCATGTGCACGACATGCTGTGGAATTCATTATTATTTTCTAAATTTGACTTTTGGGATATTTACAGAACACTGGTATTTACACACTCTAAACTTAAATGTACTTTAAAAATATTCTAAATGTAAACGTAAATATTTCATGAGCAGTTTGTGTTACCAAATGTGACACTTCACCTTAGTTTGTAAATATACTACATAAAACAGTTTAAAGGACTATATGACAGACTAAATGAATTCATTGCTAAGCTGAACAGTGAAGCTTTATTAATATATTTCATTTGGCTGATACTTTGATCCAAAGTAACTTATAAGTGACATGCCCATTTCTACAGCAGGGTATTCTTACCATATCAATTCATGGTGACTACTGTACAAAAGGGCACTGCAGCAGGAGCAGGATGTCAGCTAGCAGCCTTCAGAGAACAGGGCTACAGCCTTAAGCACAACACTAGCTGATGCCCTGGGAGTATCTCAAAGCTCTTATATTTTTGACCACAACAGAAACATCACCTGAAAACGACATTAATATTGTGAAAAATGATTCAGTATGTTCCACAGTATAAAGAACGAAATGAAATACTCGGCAGAACTAGAAATACTCCAATATGTTCACTGTTTCAGGCCTTCCATTCACTGTTTGCAGGTACCTTTTGCAACCAAGCTACCATGTTTTTTTTTTTTAACTTATGACTCAGTTACCTTTGCCTCCTGCCCATTTCACCAATGGTTGACAGTTTCTACTTCAATTTATCAAACCGACATCAGCACTTGTCTGGTAAGATCACTACTAACAACCTGTTGTTTACCACAGAAAAAGCATCTTGGTGTACAATCCAAACTATAACCAAAGCATTAGGTTATAAAAAAATGGTACATGGTTTGCTGGACAACAGAAGGAGGCAAGGATGAAGGGGGAAGTACCATATGAAAAATGTACCATTGGGAGTGGGAGTTATTCGTTATGCTAATTTTTTCTGCATAATCAAATGATATCCAGACCATATGACTAAAGAACACTCGGGACAGCCGTCTGTTATCTCTCTGCAGCTTAATGTGCGTCAAGACAAGTTGTCTGAGATCATGGATGATCCTTTGAAACCTGAGCATAACGAAAAACAGTCACACCACAAAAAAAATCACTTATTTTTAAGATAAATGCATTTATTCAACTACAGCGCAAAGTTGCATATGACAGTCTGTGCAAATAAAGCCAACAGGAGTAACTGAATGCAACAAATCCAAAGCTGCATTAGCTATAAACGTAATTATATGCTTTATCCAATCAGATTCTTTAAGCAAAGGTAAATCACAGACGAAACTCTTCGCAAGTATGTACTTGTTTAATTAAACAACTTGAGAATCTTTTTCACGTATGACAGGAAGTTCCCTCTTAGGGTCTAAACCAACACCCCTTTGCAATGCAATTTATAAATCTGTACAGCATGAATAACATATTAATCTGTACATATTACAGGATTAATGGAGTCTCCCAATATTGAAACGACTCTCACTGTTCTTGCTACTGTATTGCAGACCTCTAATCACACGTTTTTTTTTTACAAAAGAATTTGCAGAAATATTATTATTAGTAGTAATAAATTAATTTATCCAAGCTCTAAGTGTTTTTTAATAGACAGAAATGTGAAAAAAATAACCATAAGTATATAAAGTACATCAGAACCACAAACACAAAAACAGTTTTGATTGTTTGAATGTCAAGATTTATTTTAGATGCAACTACACAGTACTGTTTGCAAACATTCATAAAACTGCAAAAAAGCGATGTGAAAATTATTTAATATTATTTTTAAAAATTGAGCAAAATACTGTCGTCTGTGCTACAGAAAAGTCTAGGATATTCAGAAATAACTGTCATTTTGGGCTGTAAGACGGTCACATACAGATCTGAGTCATTCTCAGCTTTGTAAAATTTAAAAGTATGTCAAATACAAAAAGCTTCCACGCTGCCTGAGCGTATAATAAAAATAAGTCCAGGATTTGAGAAGGTGCAAAAACACATCTATGCATTTAAAGTTTAACAGCTTAATTACAGCAAGGCCAGGAAACTTACAGTCATTGTTTAGGCATGCTTACATGAAATATCCAAAAAGAAAGATTACTGCACATTAAAACTAACACATATATTAATGTGGAACAATCAGCGTTACTAAAGCACTATGCCAAATGGTTTAAAAAAACATGACTTTTTTATCTATATATTAGTAAATGATTGTTTTATATCGTAAGATGCAGATACACTGAAAACGAAATAACAGTCTGAAGCAGGACTGTGAGCAATCAGTGAACTTTCGGTGTAACTAAAAAAGTATATCTTATTTCAATAAAAATAGCATTACTAATTATTTGATTTTAAAATTCATGAGATGCTGTGTCTCTGCTACAGAACATTGTGGCTATAATAATAAGAAGAAGAAGAATTTGAGGGACCATCCTACAGCGTTCTCTTCTTGCTCAAAGACTGTATTTTAAATTTTCTCCTTCATGTCACTGATGGCAAACAGACTAGTTGAACTGCAGTGACAAAAACGAGAAAAACTTGTCGCCGCGTGTGCATTTTACACAAAGTGTCTTTAAATGTGAACACCTGCTGAACACAAACATGTGAATATACGTTTCGCAAGACAGTTTTATAAAACACACACACACACACACAGATGGTCCGTAAACTCCAATTACTAAAGTGTCCGTGTCACTGAGCGCTGTCTGTGGCAATCGCGGGAAGGTCAAGTGTCACATTGTTTCAAATCTGGCCTCGATTTTCATTTCATCCGCGATTAGTAACATGATGATGTACTACTTTTCATCGCTTCGTTCGACTGCGCTACTTCGTGGCCCCTGTGTAAAGAGCTCACGCACAGAGTAAAAGACACCTTTTCAGGGAAAACAAAGTCCGAGTGCAGGTGAGGTGGGACCCAGTGCGGCCAGAGCGCGCGCACCTTGGACACGGGGTGACTGAACAGAAGAGCTCGCGGCTGACATCATGTCACCGACTTGTTCCTCACTTCCCTTGAGCGCCTTTTCGTCCCTCCACCCCCCCGATTACGTGCCTTAAACTTTAAGGCTGTGTGTGTGACTGACTGTTTCACGGGTTTCGGGTTTATAGAAACATTGCAAACTTAACATAAAAATTGTGAAAATAACACACCCTCTACATTAAGGCATCAGTGCGGTAATAAGCAATTTTATTACCCGGGACAAGCAAGAAAACACACACAGCATAATGAAAGTACAAGGTAACGTTTTGAAATTCACACACACAGTACACACACACACTCCACGAGATATGTCCCCCGATATAACTACTACGCATTAAAAATGAACTCACTGGACTGGTCCTATCAATACTTTTAAGCTATATTAAAGTTCTCCGCTAATCTAATGTCTGTATAATATAAAGTAAAAAGATGAACACTAACACTTCAGTTAGCGTCGTAGTCTCCGTAGCAAAAATGCAGAAAAACCGAGCAACGTCAAATAATACACAGCTATTACTATTAGATTTATCATTCGGGTGTCAGCAATGAAACGCGTTTACCATTTTAGCCCACACTCAGAAGTGAGTGAGCGATCACATCACATGCAGCTTTTCAGATACAACTAAAAGCCCAGAGGGGCAGCAGAATGAACCGAAGCATGAACTGAATATTATAATATGACAATTAACGCACCAGCCTCTACAATTTTTCTGCGCAAACTCCGAACAAACCCAGTCGACGGCGGCCCACAGATCCAGAGCAATGCAGAGGAAAAAAAAATAAGAAAAAAAAGGACAAAATGTACACATACACTGAAAAAGCAAAAATAATAACAACAAAAATAGAAACAGATTTCGAGACGGATGCGTTCCGCTTGTCCGTGTGACCGCGCGCCCGCGCCCTGCCACCTTCGCGACAGCACGAAGCATCGGACGCGCAGCGCGTGCGCGCGCGCTTTATGTCACCGTATAGCTAATCACTTCTGAGAAAAATGCGAGGCCGGCCTCTCGGGCGCGTGGCTGCGTACAGCAGGCAGCCCGACCACGTGACCGTCTGCGTCCGGAGGAGTCCACTGCGTAAGGGGACATTGGCCCGCAAGTCGCCAGTATTTTTCTTCAAATATTCGCAAAACGTCTAGTTTTCACATGACAAAGAGTTGCGATTTTTAGTAACGTTACATGTACAAATCAAGTCGTACCGAAATCTCGAAAAAGGTTTCTTCTGTAAATCGGCAAAGAAGCGGCACACAGAAAGAGCTCTCACCCCTGGTCTACGGAAATGGTACAGTCCGGAGCTCAAATTCCGAGAATTGAGCTCTCCTGATTCTTAGAACTGGGGTTCTTAGAAGTGGTGATGCAAGAAGTTTCTAGGAAAGCCCTACCAGGTGATTTTTTTTTACTATTTCTTTTTCAACCAATTGTTTGGCGCGAATGTGTGCTTTTTTTCGGCCGGCGGACGGTTTAGCTAGAATGTGGCTGTTTTCTGGCTGTTCTGTCTGTTGTAAAAGTGGACGTATGGGTTTTATGGGTCTTTTGGGGCAGCTGACTGCGCAGTGCGAACGCGAAGTGTCCGGGCTGGTGACAGTGGAGCTGCGGCTGCGGCTGCTCAGCTGCGCACACGGTGTGCGGCAGCAGCTCGCCACGACTCTCCGAATGTAATCGCTCTGCGAGCTGA
Organism: Scleropages formosus; assembly: GCF_900964775.1. Lineage (NCBI taxonomy): Eukaryota > Metazoa > Chordata > Actinopteri > Osteoglossiformes > Osteoglossidae > Scleropages > Scleropages formosus. The sequence continues at coordinate 25,703,721 of NC_041813.1, forward strand.
GCCACCGGAGAGCTCTGCACGCGGCCGTGCGGAGTCACTGCTCGCCGTGTCTCCGAAAAGGGCCGTGGAAGTTGTTGTGGGGCCACCTGTGCGTGGCCGGTACTCCGGGCACACACACTGCACTGGGCTGGTTGGTGTGTCGGGCTCCGCGTGCCTGCATGTCGTGGAGCCTCCACAACATGATTACGTGTTCTCTTGCGCTGTCATGAGAGCCTTTTTTTTTTTTTTTCCTTAAAAATTATATTTTATTATTACTCGCTTTCGATGGCTCGTTCTTTCACCGCTGTCATGAGCGCAACTGTTTTTCTGTCACCTCCATAAACACGACTGCGAGCGCTGCGTATTTCGTGGAAATGTACGCTGTGACTGTTAGAATTAGATGTAACTTTGCAACACCCAGTCGTCATCACCTGCTTAATAGCTTCTAAATATATATAAAATGGCTATAGTATAAAGTGGCGCACTTGTCCGCGTTTTGTCTCTTTGTTCGGAACTTCTGGTGTTCGAAATGCGGTTTCCATTTTTATCTGCCGTCGCCGGTTATCAAAGCACCGACTGCGAACATGTGAACTTCGTTCTATAAAAACCTCGTTTGTAGTTGCGTTGCACGCCGAGAAGCTCGCTGCGTGTGCGCGCGCGATATTTGGAGGACAGTTGTATAATACTGTCTGAGTAAATAATGGTTTTAGCGTTTCTTGGCCGAGGCGCGAGCATTAGCTGGACGCAGGGAAATCTCCACACACCTTATCGTCTTGCACTGTTTACCATGGTTGGGGGGGGGGACAAAACAAAATTCAATGATGTGGTGGAAGTGCTTATGCGAATAAACCTAAAATAACGACTGGGTTCCCTTTGATACCTTGACAGTTACTTGACTTGTGGCGTCGGCAAGTTCGCGAGAGCCGGCGGTGTTTAGTTTTTGAACTAATTTTTTTGGATACCTTGCTTTGCGATTTATGTCTGGGGCGTTCAGTTCTGCCTCTACCCTAAGTACCAGGGTAAATAATGGAGCAAGTACTTTTGATCGGCAAGGCGCGATGTCCCCTAGCGCGGGCGCTTTTTTTGCGTGCCCTCCGCCTCTTCAAACCCTACATTCGAATAGTTGGTGTTCTGTTGCAGCCGGCGTCGCGTTACGCTGTGCGTGTGTGGAAACAGCACGGGTCAGCCCACTCGTCCGAGTGAGCCTCGAGCGAGCGATCGACCCGTTTTTCTGCCATGGCGAGAAAGGGAAGAGCGTGTGCGGAGCGTGTGCGCTCTGTGAAACCCGACTCCGAGTGCTGCGCGCCGAGGAAACAGAATGTACGATATGCGAGAAATGCGCGACGGGCCGAGAGGCGTGGGCTCCGCTAGTGGGGCAGCAGAAAAGAGCGAGGCAAATCATCGCAGTAAATGCAGAAACGCTCGCTGTTCGTATGTATGTGTGTATGTGTACGCGCACCCACAATGAGTGCAGGACTAGAGCGGAGCGCGGCCAACGTCATGCACGCAGAAACGTGCGCGACTCTGTGCTGAACACACGGCACGGAAAAATAAGTGCGCCGTTTTTTTTTCACACGGTCAAGTCGCGCAGCCTGTGCGCGTGCCGCTACGAGACGCTTTTTCGTACCCGCAGACTGAGTCCCGCACGAACCACCGTCCTCCCGAGCGCTCGTTCGTGCCGCTCCGTGTTCCGGCGCCAGTTGGTGATTCCGCCCGTTATTTTGCGGGCGCAGAAGGTGCGCTCTAGTGCGAGTTAAATCAAATGCGTCTCCCCATATGTATAGGGCTCGGTGTCACTTATGGACTCTGTGTTTGGCTGAGTGTTATTTCCCCGAGGTATCGGGGGCAGACGAGCCTAGAAGTAGCGCTGGACTTGCGGCGTGCGCTATTTCCAGTCGTGTAGCGCCCCCTAGAGGCCAGAGCGAAAGGCAACGGAAAGTTCATCTGGGTTAAATATGTCGGCGGACTTGGGAAGAACGTTAAAAGGGAGACGCGTAGCGACATGGAACTTATTCGGAGAGTGTTGCACAAGCCCTGTCGGAGCTCACTCTCGTACTGAAAAGCGCTTTCGTGACGTTTATCGAATAACTCCTGTAAGGAGAACTTACAGTAGATGCCTGGAAATCCCACTAAATACATCAAATGTGGACTGTTACTTGCACTGCATGACATTGTAACTGGTAGAGTAAAACAAATCAGACTGGAAATAAAGCAAATGGGGAGGATGAGGGGAGAATAACTGCTCTGGAAGTTCACTATTTGAAGAGGAAATAAGTGCAGCTGCATTAAGCTTTTCTCTCTTTTTTTTTTTTTTTTTTTTTTTTTTATAAGTCTTTGTTTTTCTCCAGCCCCAACCAAAGAGTTATGTAAATTGTAGTATTGTTTCTTTTTTTAGGTCTCAACAAAATGGCATGTGCAGCAGACAGCTGCATTCAGTTTACACGCCATGCAAGTGATGTTCTGCTCAACTTGAACCGACTGCGGAGCAGGGATATCTTAACTGATGTCACCATTCTGGTGAACAGACAGCAGTTTCGAGCTCACAAAACAGTCTTAATGGCTTGCAGGTAATGTAGTAATCGTCTAGGGACAACGCTGCAATCCTCAGTGATTCACAGCATTGCTTGCATAGCACAAAAGTGCTTACAAAGTTGCATGACAGCAATCTAATGATAAAAGTCCAAGATAAAATACTTGCTGCTAGTTACAGACCGCTGCTGTAAACTCAGTGCTTAATGTGACTTTTTTTTTCTCCTCTCGCAGTGGGCTTTTTTACACCATATTTACTGACTCCCACAAATGCAACCTGAATGCCATTAGCCTAGACCCTAAGATGGATCCTGAAGGTTTTGCCATTCTGCTGGAGTTCATGTACACCTCTCGGCTGACTCTGAAAGAAAATCTTATCGTGGCGGTCATGAATACAGCCATTTACTTGCAGATGGACCATGTTGTTGACACTTGCAACAGGTTCATAAAGTCCAGGTAAGAAGAGAAGAGAAGGGGACAATCCCTTTGTTTCCCCTCTTAGTGAGGAAAATAATCTGAGTTCTTTAAACCCAAGCATATCTGTCTTTGTTCTTTTGCCCCACAGTGACTCCTCAGCCAAGCTCACGAGAGAAGAGTTTTTGGTCAGCCCTTTGCTGTTAACTCAGGATGCCCATGCATACAGAACCCATGAAATGGAGAGTCTGCCCTCGCGAACATCCTCTTTCAGGGATGGGAGGGCCTACAGTTCTAGCGTGTTCAACGGCGTTAGTCCTCCCAGCAGTTCTTATCTCTACGGCCAATTCCCAGTCCACGGATTCCCTTTTCCACTCGGAAAGCTGACGGACGCCAAAAGCCCTTTGACGGACTTCTCTAAAGGCGGAGCAATGCACCACAAATTGTGTTTCGCATCCGATGACACTGCTCTGACGGAGCACGTCAGGGCTAGTGCTACTATGTGCCACATGGCATCCTACCCTCCCAGGGAGGCGGCGGCAGCGGCCGCAGCAGAAGATGAGGTTAGGAAGGAGAACCTCAGCGGCATCCACCACTCTGTGGGGCCTGGCTTCCGGAAGCACTGTTTCCCAGGGCTGGGTCAAGAGCAGAGGGAGGGTGGCAAGGAGCACCCCCCATTGGGGATGGAGGACCTGGGCCACCAGCACTACTCCCTGGGGATCTCCTCCAGTGGCCGCAAGAGCCTGATGAGCAGTCCGCAGAGCCCCCTCAAGTCTGACTGCCAGCCCAACTCGCCCACAGAGTCCAGCAGCAGCAAGAATGCCGCCTTGTCCCAGACAGCGCCCTCGCCGCCCCTGTCCTCCCAGGGCACGCAGGACCCCAAGGCCCGCAACTGGAAAAAGTACAAGTTCATTGTGCTCAACTCTGCCAACCAAGCGCCCAAAGAGGGAGAAGGGGGCTCTCGCGGCCCTGGCACGCGCTCTCCGCAGTCCCTCGGATCACCGGCCTACCTCCAGCCTGGTGATTCGGAACACCCTGATGTTCACGCAGCCCCCAAAATCAGCGAGCAAGGGGAGGACCTTCCTGTACCACAGGCCAGCCGTCTTAACACCATCATCAACAGGTAAACTCAAGTATACAAAAGCACTGTCGTGTGACTCCATCTATGAATCAGGATAGCCCTTGACTGCTCCATAAAAGTATAACTTTTTCCTCCCCCTTTAAAATCGAGTAGTGTGTGATAAAGGCCTATGCAGACCTTTACCATGACTATATTCTTGAATGGCTGTGCACCTAAAGGACAGAAGTGTGGCGTATTTTACGCGATTCTTGCAGTGTGGCCTTTCAACAGCGTCTGCCTTGTGTCCTCAGAGCCATGGAAAGAACATCAAATGACGGCGGCCAAGCGTCTCAATACATCAACCACCTGAAGTGCTCATCTTGTGGCTCCCAGTCCCCGCAGCACTCGATGTGCTCCAACACTCCCAGCTCGCAGCTGGGGGAGGAAATGCCGGAACCCAATTCTGAGTACTCCGACTTCAGCTGTGGTAAGGGCAGATGGCTTTTACATGTTGGGTGCTAAGGAGTATGCATTATTGAAGGTGTGACACATGTAATCGTGGGAGTTTATTTTTAAGATGTTGGGTTGTAGATGTGGAAAAGATTCTGCGATTAAAGGGACTGCCCCTTCCTTGTGACATGGCAAGGGTATTAAGAATGTTGGGGAGGTATGGGTGGCTCGTGTAGCGCTCTCGCCTTGTAGCACGCTCGCACGGAGGGTTCACGCATTCGTTTTATTTCTCACCCCTTCCTTTGAGGAAAGCGTTAATTGTTCGTCAGAAAGGTTGATGTTACACTCCTGCAACCATATCTAATAACTGCAGAACGCCGAGTTGTATAATTGAAAGACCGTACAAGGGTTGCATACATGCCAAACTGACATGTCTTGTGGCTTTACTTGCAGAAAACGGTACCTTTTTCTGTAACGAATGCGACTCAAAGTTTGCGGAAGATGATGCTCTGAAACGACACATGCTTCAGGTCCACAGTGACAAGCCATACAAGTGTGACCGCTGCCAGGCAGCATTCCGTTACAAGGGGAACCTCGCCAGCCACAAAACGGTTCACACAGGTAAACTGAGCTGGCTGCCCATCTGGGTCGGTTTGTGTCCTGGTATCTGGAGTGTTCTGAGGGTCTCGCTGAGGGTCTTTTCGCATCTCACATTTCCAGGAGAGAAGCCGTATCGCTGTAACATCTGTGGTGCTCAGTTCAACAGGCCTGCTAACCTCAAGACACACACCCGCATTCACTCAGGAGAAAAGCCATACAAGTGTGAGACGTGTGGTGCCCGCTTTGTACAGGTGAGGAGGACCGAGACCCAACACCACACACCTTTGCCCCGCTGCTTTAAACGTATTTGTACTGGCGAGTCTGGCAAACACGAGGCTCTGCTCTTGAAGACCCAATGAATATTGGTGTTGTGCAGGTGGCCCACCTCCGTGCTCACGTGTTGATCCATACGGGAGAGAAACCATACCCCTGCGAGATTTGTGGGACACGCTTTCGTCACTTGCAGACTCTCAAGAGCCATCTGCGCATACACACAGGAGAAAAGCCCTATCATGTAAGTAAAGGCATGCAAGAGTAACTAATACGTGGTTCAGTTGTCATCGTATTTGTATGCTTTGGTTGAACAAAGGAAAACGGGTATTTCAGTGAAGTCATGTGCTGCTCAGCTCCAAGGAGGCTGCTATACTTCATGGAACAACTGTTGTAAATGAAAGTGAAGGTCAGCGTTGAATCAGACCTCTTCTAAAAATGAATTTGTTTGGTTTCAGTGTGAGAAATGCAATTTGCACTTTCGCCACAAGAGTCAGTTGAGACTGCACCTTCGGCAAAAGCACGGCGCCATCACCAACACCAAGGTTCAGTACCGTGTGTCCGCTACAGAGCGACCTGCTGATGTGACAAAGGCCTGTTGAGGAGGAGCCTGACATCGTACGGTTGTCCACAAGTGTAGCGACACACTGAGCAAGAGAAACTGGGGCAGTCTATGCCGTTCTAAACGGGTTTCCTTTACATGTGAAAGTTGAACCACATGCGGTCAATCAGTCACTTTATGTAGTTGTATTTATAAGCTTTGAAGTATATAATGCTTTATTTTCTTGAGGAGAAAACAGATGGAATGTAAATCCAATTTTTGAAAATATGGTATTTTATATCAAAGAACATACTTTTCTGAAAGTATTTAGGCAACTTTGAAGGGTGGTATATTTTAAGATAATGGTATTTCTGGCAAGGGTGTCTAAAATTTATCTATAAATTTTCTATATAGATATACCATATAGAACTGCTTCTTGTGTGGAAGTGAAAGTGACAGGCTCCTGAAACATTTTGCTGTCTTTTTTTGTTTTTAATTTGGAATGGGAATGAGTGCTGCTTACTGAAGAAACAAAGTGGAAAACATGCTTGAGGCCAGTGACTGTTGCCAGTGCTAATCTTGAGATGGACAGTTGCTTAAATATCGTGACAATGATATGTCAGACTGATCTCTGCTGGCAGAGCCAATCTGAAAATATGAAAACATGTACTTTAAGGTACTCCTTCAGTTTGACAAAGCAGATATTTTGCTTCAAATCTTTGTACAGAAATGTGATTTGTCTCTGGCAAGTGAAGGTTTACAGTTGTCCTTGTATTAGCTCTGCTAGAAGGTTGATATTGTTCCAATGTCTGTACATACACTGTGTCCTCAATGTGCCTTTCTCTGTGGCGACTGAATTCTTTGCCCATTCAGCCCAGTTAAATGAAGGTACAGTGCTAGGGCTCCTGATCCCTCCCCCCCACCCCTGTTTCTATGAAATTTGTTTTGCTCAGAACATTCAAAATGCAAACTTATCAGTGCTTGTGCTCTAAAGCTTCAATATTCCTAACAGAACTGCATTAAGTTTATATTGTAAAGTATAGATGTATGAATGTAAAAGTATTTTCATTTTGCTGGAGAGAAGAGCTGGGCAATGACAGTTCATATGTATGATACGAATACACAGTGTTGCCTCCACTCCTATGGGAATTTTAAATTTCCCATAGCAACTATAATATCTTTATACATTTACTAATAGCTGCACGTATTTAGTAAATGCTGTCAAGAAGTCTGCAGCCGGGAGTGGAAATGCAATGGTGTGATCTCAAAATAAGTGTTTCCTACCGCACTTTCCCCTCCCTCAAGGATATAAATTGATATCCTAACTGGCTGCTTAAAGTACTTTCCTTTGTCTTTGGCACATTTTGCAGGCAGCCAGTTAATAAGTCTTGTGTATTAATACAGAAACCCAACTTTATACTTTAATAATGTTGTCCAGGCAAACGAAAGCAGACTCCATAAAGTGATAATTTAACCTGTACATTTCACATTAAAAAGCTACATTAACATCGAAAGAGAAAGAGCTTGTTTGTGTGTAACATTTTACACAAGGACTTCCCAAAGGATATTATTTGATGAGAGGGTCTGGTAAAATCAAAAACGTTCTGATTTCTTAAAAATGCAAGTCTACATTGCTCAGGTCTTCTTGCCTCCAATGGTATATTTATGTCAAATCACCCATAGTGACTGTTTTTGTACATCACATATGTTAATAGCGATATGGATCAAATTTCTTTCTGTACCTCAACTGTTACCTCTTCAAACTGAGCAAACAAAGGTGATGTCACCACAAAACATCTGTCTGTGTAGGTATGTGCTACATGTAGCAATCTATCACAATATTTAACTTTTTGGTCCCAGTATTCTTGCCTCACTTTCAAGAGGCTACATTTCTTCTGTTCTACCCTGCTTCAGATTAAATTTACTATAAAAATCATATCCTCAAATCTATTCTGTAATATGTTTGTTCATGTATAAAGCTGGCTTGCATGCTGCTTTCTAAAATTTGTATTAATGCAAGTCTAGTACCTTACACTATTCAGTGACCTGTGAGCAAATAGTTTGACTTACAAAGGCTATTAAAGAAACCAGAAAACAAGTGGCTTTTATAAATAGATCGGCTCCACTGAGCGAGCGTCTAAGATTAACGCTTCGGTATCGTTCAACGCAAAAGTGATGCAACTCTGAAACTATTGCAAGAAATAACCCCTATGGCAATCATTTTATTACTTCCACATTATTTTACTCTTTTTCTATGTTGGTATTTTAACTGTGTTTGTATATAATATCTGTGAAAGTGGAAAAAAAAAAAATGCACCTGTCCCACTATGCCCCTCGTGTTGTGGAGCATCGGTTTGCTCAGATGTTGTGCCGATATTGTGCAGAATGTCTAATGCCAATTATCCTGTACATTGTAGTTACATTTAAACTGCCCTTTTTCTAAGTTTTTCCCCCTTTTTTTAAATATAGATTTTCAACTATATCTGTAAAAAGAGCACTGTTCAGGGAGATAAACGTTTTTGTACATTTACGCATGACTTTCCATTAATTTCATGAAAAAAGAACAAATGTATGACTAAATGTATGAATAATTTTAAAGTTTCTGTCAGTGTTGTGATAGCAACAAGTTCTGTAAAAGAGAAGTTCTTATAATAAAGTTTGTTGAAAATTTCAGCGCTGCTTATACTACAGTGTATGTACCTTTAGAACTAGAAAATATCCCTAAATATGACTTCAAACAAGAAAAAGACACTAAAATACTGCAAGCATTTAAGAATTAAAGACTGGCATAGGTAGTAATAAGGGCAAGTGAAATAGGGCATGTTTGTAAGTATCTTGAGTAAGGTTAGAAGCTATAATGGTTGTGTGCATCTATGATAAAGTTCGAAGTTTAAGAAAGGTTAATCATGGTTGACTAAATCCTCACCTATAATTGTATATGATACTAGGTATATTATTAGTCAATCAAAAGAGAATCCAAAATAAAATGACCACACAAGTCCCAGTGATGAGTTTAACATTTTATGAGCCATCCCAATTTGAGAAATTGTGAACTGCTCTTTCTGCATCCGTGAAATGTGAGAAGGGGGTTTACAAAACATCTTTTAAATTCTAACTACAACAAAACTACCATTATATCAAAATAACAAAAACATAAGTATATTTTATGATAAATAAAACCTTTTGAAAGCACACATCTTGTTTATCTAAAGAGTCCACAAAATTGTACATGGCTAATTCATATTTTTAAAGGATGCCCTATTCCATATGCAAATGTTTTAGGAAGAACGGATTGCACCTTGTGTATGTACAGGTTGTGGAGCGAAAAGTAAGCTGAAAGAAACTGCCTGGGAAAGACTGGAAGTAAAGAAGAAGAGTTACATCATCAATAGTATGAAAATATTTTCCAAAACCAAGTAACTCTGCCTGCTCCACATTAGAGAAAATAGTCACAACATAAATATTACAGTTGAAAAGAACTCCCTGGTTTCTTTTGCACTTCGATTTGCATTATTCAGGCCAATTTTTTCGTGCCTTTGAGCAAATTTGCGTGTTGATTTTCTGTACTGAGATGGTGGCCCGTTTTAAGCTTCTAATTATAGCTCCCCATATTGATAAAGAATCTGTTCGTACTGGTGTTTTATACCATGGTTTATCCTCAAAATGCTGATGCCAAATAAAGATATCCAAGTTTATTTCTCATTTAAAGGTTTTAAAAAAAAAAAATTACAAATTAAACCCACAGTTGACACTTGATACCAAAATAGGGGACACTATTCAATGTAAGACAAGAATAAGTACATGATAAATGTATGAAATGCTGACCCATCCAGCTTCATGTTTGGAGGTAGCTTTTAGGCTTCCATCTTGCCAGACAAAGTAAAGGTATTAAAATTCAAACCTAATTTGCCAGTACACAAACCTAACAGGATGAATATTTTGAGACTGCAGCCATCTGGAAAGAATTTCGAGACTACAGAAAGTGGGAAATTAAATCCAATATAACACCACCGATTACAATAACAAAATAACAAATTAAGCGTGTAATAGACCCATTTTACGATCCGTGGCCTTCAAACGGTGACAATAACCCAGGACCATCCGAGCCCAAGAAGAATCATTGCTTCTGCTGCATGGCCTCCTTGCGCGCAGCATCTTGCAGCAGCTGTGTATCCACCTCATCAGCAGGAAGTTGGACGTACCGCACCACCGACCCACGGATGAAGCAGTTCTTCACAGACAACTACAGAGAACAAATGCCAGGACAGCTTGAGAATAAATAGACCTAAAACATCACTGTCCCTCACACAAAGTTTTAGGGTCACTCACAGATGGCAGAAAATTACAAAAAATGAGTTATGTCCCAAATTACACAAAATAAATGGACACCTGCTTTAATTTTAAGACCAAGGAAAGCTATACATCTACTTCTTCATACAGGAAAGGTCTCCCGCATCATACGGACAAGACAATTTCACCAAGTAGCAGAGCGCGCCTTCTTCACAGTACAGAAGGTCTCTAAAGTACAGGAATAGGAAATCGGTCACACAGATTAAATACGAAGTGCTGTGGAAAAGTATTTGCCCCTATCCATTTGTCTGTTTCTGCAGCATTTTGACATTAAATCTGATCAGACTTTTTCCATCAGTTTGAGCAGTGTACGAATGACACCTGAAAGAGAAAAGTGATTTTATCTCATTTCCACAGTATGGAAGAAATCAATCATAGGTATGAAAAGGTAATGACTCCATCACAGTCAGTAACTGGTTGCACCATCTGTAGCTATAATGACTGTAACTGAATGCTTCCAAAAGGTGTTGATCATGGTGTCACATCCCTGTGCTGGAATTCTGGCACAGTGCTCCATTCAGAAGTGCCTTAGTTCAGCAACATTTGCAGCTATGCAGAGTGCTCTCATTTTTTGTAGTCTCACTCAAAACACAACTAACGTTTTCCTATTATTTTTTAAAATGTATGCTTTGCTAATCTACATTTATATAAACACAACACACCATCACCAACAGGAATGAAAGTTGGTTGCATTTAGATTTTTTTAAACACGTTTCAGTTTCGACAATGATTGAGAAACTTCAGTAACATGATCAGAAAATAAGAGGGGCTATAACATTAAAACTACAAAGCTATCCACTCTACCCATCAAGAAGATGTTTGTAAAAGACTATGTATTCTAAGTTGTTTTGGAGAAAATCATCTGCTACATAAATGTGACCATGTAACCGGAATGCTGCTGGTTCAAGCTTTTCTGAGCTACTGCACCGCTTCAAATTCAGTGAGAAATTTTCACAAACGAATGGTCTACTCTAGCAGGAAGAAAATTAAAGTAGAAGCTTACATTTATTCATTTAGCAGACACTTTTCTCCAAAGCAACGTACGTCAGAAGTTTATGAAATTCAGTCTTTAACTATGATTTCCGACATTAGATCAACAACAGCAAGTACTGCACTTAAGACTTGGAAGCATTTATCTGAATGGAATATGAAGGGAAACAAAAGTTATCTTTCAGAATAAAGAATTTAGCTACCATCTGCATTACAGTTAAACAGAAAGTGGTTATTACTACTATAATACTATAGAACACTTGTTCAAAGAAACAGTTTGTGTTTTCGTAATGCTGGATTCTTCATTGAGAAATTCAGGATAAATTCGGGTTAAATAAGAGAGCAGGCCCCCTGTGGGACTGGAAAAACTGCAACCTAGACTATCACATGCTAACAACGGAGATGTAATTTATCCTTGGTACATTTTCAAATAAGAACACAAACGAAAGTGAATTAAGGACACACATCCTGGGAAAAAAAAGACGGAGAACATGGTGTCCATTTTTAATAATGCTCACCATACCACACTTTGGTAGCTCCACCTTCAAGTGGCACACTCATTCTCATTTAATCCTGTCAGCTCATTTATGCAGTAGTCATACCCCAAGACACACTCATTCGGGCTAGGAACATTCGACTTGCCAAGGATTTTCATTTAATAGTCCGTCTTACGAGGCATTTATTCAGATTAACAAGGACCAAATTTAGGATTTCACACACCTCCCAAAAGGTACATGGTGCAAGACCAGAGCAACTATGCAGACTTCAGCTATAGTTTAACTGATACTACGTTAAATTCTCACCCCTTGTTTGCTTAGTTCATCCGTTATGTCAGTAGTCATGTCCCATGCACAGTAATCATGATAACACTTGTGAATACAAATTGCTGTTAATGAAATCATTTTTGTTGAATGTAAAACACAATGTTATATTCAGCTTTTAAAAAGGATTTTTACACAGCAGGGTAACTGTAGTTTCAGTTCACATTGAGTGTCATGATAAAGGGAATTTGAACCTGGGACTTTCAACTTGGTTGAGTGTTTAAGGCTGTTGCTTTTCATCCACAGTTCACTAGGGCACATTTAAGCAAGTTCATTTGGTTATATTGTATGCGTCATAGCAGTACTCACCATGTGTGGATACTTTTCAGGATCTGTCACGCTTATGTCTGTAAGTTTGATATTCAGGTACTGTGGTACAGGGGAGGGAAAAAAAAAAATAAATAAATGTTCTTGAAAACGACTCCAAAAAAGTTCAAGCGCACATGGGAACAAACAGTAAAACCACTGTACCTGATCAACTGAATGGAGCGTCCCACAGATGCTAGGGGGAGAAAATATAAAAAAAAAGAAAATTACCACCGGTAACAGTTTAAAGATTTGCAAATGTAATTTTGAATAAAAGCTAAAAAACAAAATGTATTAAAATATCAACTCAAAGTGCTATCAAACAGTAAATCTCTGCTTTATTATTTATATACATTATACACATACACTTACCCAGCTGAGAACTTTGCCCAAGGTGACTTGGAGCATTAGACATTCAACATTTCAGTGATTTATCCATTTATACAGCAACACATGCTGTGTCAACTCATGATCGGGGTTTTACAGGAGGAGCAAAATTTCAACCAGCACCCTCTGGACTGCAAGGCAACACACCCTGCTGCTCTGGTGTTTTTACATCTGAGCTGCTGACATCAACAGCACATTAACAGATTTAGCAGCAGGTTTTCTCCAAAGCCACATAACAATGGAGAAGTACATGCAAGTGGAAGCAGCCAAGTGCACACAATTCTCAAAGTCGTCTCTTAGTTCAACACCCCTGTTTTCAACAGCACAGAGAAGTCTCAGTCCAACTTCAGCAGGGGGCCGACAAGATAATACATTCCTAACCAGAACACCGCCTACTGAACTGCCTTAACTTACATTTATTCATTTAGCAGACACTTTTCCCCAAAGTGACGTACATCTCAGAGGAAATACAATTTGCACATTACATTAGGAGAAAGGGAGACATAGCTCCAAATACACGATTCTTAAAGTAAACCTAGTTTGGTTTTCCACTTCATGCCCCAATGTTCATTGCACGAGAAGGACAAACAAATCCTGATCATCCTCCTACATACATTTTTCTTAAAAAAAAAAAGAAATAGGCACACAAACATTTACATACAATGCAGGAGAAGCAGCTGTGAAAAGGCTTGATCATAAAGTCACGGTGCATGAACATTTACACATGAGATGTAGAGATCTTGGGCGAAGTGAGTCCGAAAAGGTGAGTGTTCAGATCATTCTTGAATGGAAACAGAGTTTCAGCAGTTCTGGGGGGGGGTTGGTCCACCACAACAGAGCCAGAACCGAGAATCTTTATGCTTTACTTTTTATAAAGCGGGACCACCAAACGAGCAGAGTCGTAGACGAGCAAAGCCTAAGGGTCCGAGTCTAGTGGGGTGTAGCGGTTCATCAAGACATAGTAGGAGCAGTGATGCAACTTAGCTTTATTGCTGCATTATACAGCGGGTTTTCCTCACCTCAGGTCATTTTTTAGCTCCACGACCACGTCTTTCCCCACCAAGGACTTGAAGAAGGAGTAAAACAACTGTGTGGAGGGAGGGGAAAAACAAGCAGAGTGATGAGAATTGCGACACTGACTGTCAGTCAGTCTGCGCGCGCAAACACGTATGATAGACGTCATACTCTTTTCGGAGCTATTTGCCGGCGACGTGTTTTGTGTCTCACTCTAGATTCTGAGGAGAAAACTGGCACGAAAACCAATATTAGTAATTTATTCCACTTCTTTCACACACTCCGGGGTCACTTATTTAACTGAGCAGCGCACAGTGAGTAACCGAGAGAGCTAGTAAGTTAGTACTAGTAGTAGTAGCTAGACGACGAGACGATACCGCCTCAGGCGCCCCAAGTGCACTGGTTCGCCACTGTTATACTTTCTTCTACGGCAAAGTCACCCGTTGTATATGGGTGACTTCCACAATAATAAAGCTTTTAACAGCTAACCAAAACATCGGACTTCGTTATAACGCGAAAGTGGACACACTCACCATTTTCGCACAAGCTCCGCCACCACCACCCGCGAGTGGTAACCGCGCAATCCGCTGCCGTTCATTGGCGAGCTTTTCGTTGCGTCATATGTGTGCGACAAACGGACGCGCTTCCACGCGATTGGGTGAAATTGAAGGCGCGCGCCATGGCGGCGGGCGAACGCTCACAGATGGTTTTGCGCGCTTCTTAAAAGTGTGTCTTCAATTTTTGCGTGTCCGTGGAAAAAGTATGTCAGCGGTCAAACACTTTGCCACTTTGGTTAAGTAGTTTGCCGGCCTCACGAAGATGGTACTGTTTGGAGTACGATAATGATAATAATATCATATAATTATATATATAAGAACATATGCGCCTGAAAAATGCATTAATTATTAATTATTCATAAGAACGAATAAGCAGTTAAACCCCCAATAAACACTACAGTTTTATATGCAACTGTCAAGCAGTGTTGTGGGAAAGGCACGCATCAGTAATGTTACTGCTCTCCAGCAGGTGGCGCTGTCTGTCCGGACATGGTGACAAGGCGGGAATCACGACACCGTTTGGGTGGCCAGGCCCCCCCCCCCGCCTTTTTCTAATTCGTTTAGCTTAGCGACTTACAATGCTAGGTTTGTACACTAAATGTCTAATAATTAATTAATAATTAACATGGTTGATCAGTTTTACTGTATCACTTCCAGGTGAGTCAGAGGTGGGATTCGAACCCATGTCCTTCGAGTCCAGCAGCAGCTCTAGTCGCTACGCCCCCTGGTGGAGTCCGCTGTGATTGCTGCGGAGTATTACACCGGCATGCTCCAGCATGTGCGCGGGCAGCGACCCCGCTCGGGACAAGCGGCTGTTGGCAATGGTTGGTTGGTCGTGTGTGTTTTCATCAGCTGCCCTGTGAAAGGGTTTTTGTCAGTGAGCTCTTCCCCTTTTCTGATGCCCTTTTTTTCCTTCGCAGACACATGCAGTCATGATTATCTGGCACTTCCCCTTAGCACTTTAAATAATTCTGCCATTTTTGCGATCGATGCACCTGCAGCTTGGCCTTTCAGACAGCGAGCTCTTCCATTGCTTTTCCGCACCGAGATGCTCGAGCGTCGACGGTAGGAGCCGCTTTACTGCTGCCTCACGCTGACAGCACGTTGAACGTAACAAACTCTTTCGTGTAGCTGCTGTCACTGCTGTGATTTAGTCAAAGTTGACGTTCTTTTCGCTTGGTGGAGTCCTTGGTTTTGCCAGCCTCTTCTGTGTATGTACACATGCACATGTCATTTGTACCTTTAATGCTCTTCTTTACTTCCAGGAGACAAACCGAAACAAAAATCAAAATCCGGGAGAGCCGTGCTTCCACTGATCTGTCAGATTGCAGCCGCAGGGCATAACGCGTATCCTTCGATGTCTTCTGATGAAGGGAGGAAAAGTGCAAAAAAAGTGGTTCTGACACTCTAAAAATGTGTATTTACCATGTTTCCCCTTAAAATATATTTTGTGCGAAAAGAGGAACGGCAGCTGTAACAATTTTGAATGTGGTGAGTTTGTTATATCATGTGCGATACTTTATTTCTGGGTTATTTTTAAATTACCTGGCTTTTCTGGCTCTTTACCATTTTATACAAAGTGTTGGTTAATGACCAAAACCTTTCCGCACGTGAGAAATATGTCTTTTTTAAAGTCTTTACACAGATTCTTTACATCCATATAAGCTATTACATCCATTTGGCATATTTCCTGTCAAAGGCGAGCTTTTCTTTTCTTTATGCGATGGAACCGACAGAAAAAAAAAATCTAAAGAGAAATTCAGGACCCCCCCCGCCCAGCTGATTTTGTCACTGTTAAGGACTCGTGTTTCCAAAATATCTTTCTTATGTACAAAATCCATACAAGTGAAACGTTTCTTTCGTCGAGCGGGTCACCGATGTTCATTTCACAGGGCGCGATGATTTCGCAGGCTGCACTCCTTCTTGATGCACTAGGGGACACAAAGCAAACAATCACTGATGGCACTTTACGTTACTTCATTTAGCTGACACTTTTCTCCAAAGCAGCCTGCGATGTTAAGCTGCTTACAATTATCTACCCATCTATATGGTCAGCTAATTTCACTGGAGCAACTCAAGGTAAGTACCATGCTCAATGGTACTGCGGCAGGAGGTGAGATTTGAACCTGCGACCCTTGTGTCCAAAGGTCACAGCGCTAACCGTTCCATTACCAGCTTCCCCAGTCCACTTAAAACTGGTGCACACATGGAAAAGGTGACATGTGGTGTGTCATTAAAGGCAGTGTGCGTACCTTCTTTTGGGAGGGGCTGCCCAGACCTCGGGGGGGGCCTGCCCTTGCTGGGCAACTCAGAGCTGTCTCTGTAGTCTCTGGGTTTTATGGGCTGGGGCTCCGGCTGCCCTGAGCGGGACTTCATGGGCAGCGGGGGGCGACTGCCCGGCAGCATGCCGCCCTCAGAGCGCGAGGGCACGACGGGCTTCTTCCCAACATTGGGGAGCTGCAGCGTCGTGGGGGGCTGCGGTTTGCTCTCGGAGGAGCAGGTGAAGGAGCGATTCCGGGGCATAGGCAAGGGAGGAATGCGATCGCCCTCAGTCTCGCAGGACTTGGGCGAAGCAGGGAAGGCCTCGGGGAGATAGAGGTGCTCCTTGGGGCGGAGGCCCCCCTTGGACGTCGTCCTGGACCCATACAGGGGATTGTCGAACATTTCGGGAGGCTTCCCGTCGTCCGCCCTAAGAACAGCGTAACACGGTCTTGAGTGAGGTCGGACAAGTACGGCTTTATCCGTAACCTGGGAACATGCAGCGGCGGAGGCCGCGTCCCAGGAGGCATAGCGCATCAGCATTTGGCATCGTGTGGCCTTTCATACTGTGCCATCTCTTTGATGGACTGCAGAGGTGTGCGGGCGGAGTGAAATGACCATTTTCTCAAACAGAATTTTCATGTATTGCTTCCATTTAGAAAATACGGTTTTTATTAAATGTACCAAAGGGGTACTTACACGGGCAAGTCTTGAGCAGTTTTCTTCGGCGAGAGGTTCCCCTGGGCCATGTCCTTTCCAACGTGACTCCCGGGTGGACTCGTCTTGGGGGGCATGTTGTAGCTCCAGCCCATTTCAGAGAGATTTCCGGTCTTGTAACCCACCCCCATGTAACTGGGGTTGCTGATATTTGTGGGCATGTGATGAGTAGACCTGCTGCACACAGCGGAACCCGTTAGCCGTTTTCCTTACCTTCATTACAGGGACTATGAGTGAAAAAAGTGCCCAAGCTAAAGAAGAAAGGTGTGTAATTCACGAGAACGCAGTTTATTGCTGATTTATTGGCACCAGACCCACCTGCCGAAGGGTTCTGCGTTTCGGCCCTTCGGAGCCCCGGAGTCGTCTCTCTCGACCTGGATGAAGTCTGACGGCAAACACAACGCAGAAGAGGCTCAGAAACGTGAAACGCTGCCCCGTGTTCATTTGAATGAATGTGTGGATTTCTCTAAAACAAAAAATGAAACAAAAAAAAACTCAAAATAAGATGCATAATGCCCTGATGTGCATCGTTCGGTGCCTTTCAAACGCTTGATCCTGAGATTGACATATCAGTATCATCCTAAATAGCTGCGTTTTTTTTTCCCCTTTCCAGATCCAAAAAGTTTCAGCTACAGAGTTCTCCCTGAGTGTTGTAATGGGTGAATGTGGAGTGCAACGAAACGCGATACGATGCCCTCGGCCGTGCTTCCCGGACGGGGAGGCGATGCTCACCGTACAGCTTCTCGGTCTGCTTGCCCTCGGAGGTCTGCAGCTGGAAGCTGCCGGTCAGCGAACCCGTGATCTCGCCGTGGTGCGTCAGGACAATGTGGAAGTCGGCCTTACAGGTCGCCGCCGCCCGCAAGGCAACGCATCCTTCCCCTGCGATGACCGGAGAGAGCACTTCTCTTACTCCCTTGTCCAGGCACAACTGTCACTTTTCACTCATCGCTCTTACATACAGGTTCGGTTTTGACACCCTTGTTCCTTTTTTAATAAATTACTCCTGTGTGCAGTAATTTATTAAAAACTTCACTGTGTTGGTAACAAATTACTGGGCGGTATGGTGGCACAGCGAGTAGGTAAGGCTGGGTGATGCGAGAGGAGAAGGGTTCGATCCCCACTCTGTATGGAGTTTGCATGTTCTCCTGTGATTTCATGGGTTTCCTAAGGGTGCTCTGGTTTCCTCCCGCAGTCTAAAGACATACTGTTTAGGTTCCCCCCTAGTGTCTGAGTGATGGAGAGAGTGTGTGTGTTCCACTGATGTATGGATGAGTGAGTCAGTGTAAGCTGTGTATCTCACAGTGTAACTCACCACGGTAAATAAGGTGTGTGGGCTCATTACTACACAGTATCCAGTGAAAGTTGCTTTGGAGAGAAGCGTCTGCTAAACGAATTAAAACGACGCTGGCTCGGAAGGACCATCTTGCCGATGGCTGTCTTCTCTCTAAAGACGTTGCGCGTGTCCTTCTGCACGTCCGCTTTGGTTCCACCACCCTCTTACCGTAAGACTCCTCACAGTCAGTGGACTTGATGCAAATCAGGATGTGCTGATCCAGCAAATACTCCGGGTCCGAAATAATAGGAGTTAGCTAGTGACAAAAAGTGAAAAAGAAACCGCTGTAGTTGTTACATTACATTCAACATCATATCAAAGCCCGTTGACAGTCATGGTTTTCGCGACTACCGTGATCTGCGTTACCTCAATTTGGGATCCAAATCGGACCTTCAGTGACCCTTCGTTGTGCTCCTGATTCTCTCCCTCTGGGCTCTTCACAAAACCTGGAGCCCAAAATCGATGCGGTGATTATATTTCGAAGCAGTAAAGACGGCAGGAACGCTGCAGGCGGTTTTACCCTGGTAAGAACTGGATGAGGCCTCAAGTTCGATAAAGTCAATTTTTACTTATTGTTGTTTATGCACTAAATTTCTTTCTGGAAATGTTTTTGCCCGAACATCTTCCGAGTGGCATACGCCAGGGGCTTTGGAGCACCCAAGCCCTTTGTTTCTTATTCTACTATGAATAAAGTGCATCATCTGATTTTTCACTGTTGAAATAATAATAATAATAATAATAATAAAGAAAAAGAAGAAAAAGATAAAATTATTAATAGGTATATAACACCTCGCTCCAGAAGATTTTAATTTGGCTCCAGTCTTATCACAATCAAAAGGGCGACAATCTTTATTTATCAAATACTTGTATATACAGTATATATATATATACTTATAGGTATACATCAAATTCCCGCCCTTAGTGTATTTTCTGCAGCTTCACACATTGTTTTTAGAAGAGCGAGGTTCCTTACTCTCCAGGCAGCTGGAGTGGCACTCAATGAAGAACTTGGTTTTCGATTTGGTGTTGAGAATCGCCATGCAGTTCATGAATTTAATTCCGCCCTGAGAAACGCTGCTTGGATCTGGGGGGGGGGGGGGAGAAAAAGAACGCGGTGAAGTGCGGGCACGCGAACGTGGTACTGGCTGCAGTCGCGTTGCGTTATTCCGTCGGTGTGTTTGAACCGCATCCTGTCTGAAGGAGGCCTTCTCTTCATAATTTAAAAAAAAATTGAAAATAAAAAACATTTTCGCATTATAATAAAAATAAACATTACATTGTTGTCTTGCATAATATACACAATATTGTGCACAATATTTTATACACACACACACAGGTGTGTGTGTGTATAAAAACATTGAATCATTTGTTTCCTAAGGATAGACCTCACACAGTTTTTTCTCTACATGTGAGTGCTGCTGAGGCTCAGGAAACCGTCTAAGCGCTCGGGACACACACAGCGTACCGTTTTTAGAGACGAACTGTGACGTCACGCCCACTTCAAATGTTGCGAACACGGGAGAGTGGTCGCTGGTCATGATGTCAGCGGTGCACCCTGCAATTGAAACAGCAAGATATGCATAATACGCACGGCACCACGGGCTGGAAATGAGAATTTTATATTTCCGATCCACAAGCAGAAAAAGATGCACTTTACACAGTTCCGCGGTAAATGTTACGCTACTAGTCCAGTAAAAATGGACCGTGTGCAGTTGAGTAATAAGTCACCTAAAAAACGTACAAATACTGAATCCGTAAGAGTGTTAAACATGGAATTCAGAATAGAAATAATTTTTTGATGAATTTTGTTAAATAAGCGTGGAACTTACCATAAGACTGGCAAACCACATGTGCGAGAGGGTAGGACTTCCGGAGAACACGGTCACACCATGAGGGCAGGTTATATTTAGTCTGAGAGGAAGATTTCAGTTTATTTTAAAGAATTTCCTTCCTAGGGTAAGCTCACTGCATGAGCCAAGCGTTTTGAAAAACGCCGCCTCGTGCGTTTCTTTTACACAGGTCGTCCTTAACGCTCAGTTATGTCTTCATCACTTCCATGCAAAGCATGTCGTTCGTTCACTGCCAGGTCCAGAGACAGGTGCTCACTTAATGTTAAGGTGGCATCTTATTTGCAAATTTTGATTAAGCACCAAATGGGTTCTTTAAAAATATATATCTATATTTAACAAGGAGATCATTTAACATTTTTTTTTAGTCTTTTTAATATATTGCGAAACACTTTCATTATTTTTTTTTCCCCAAATATTTTTGCATAATATTTAATAGGTGTTTCTAAATAACTACCAAGCACGTGCGTGACCGAGACCACGTGTGCCACAGGCAGTTTCAAGTAATGTAAGGCCAACCAGATATGAACAAATGAAGCATAACAAGCTCGCAAGCGGCGGGGGAGAAGTGGAACAATAATCTATCCCCCTCATCTAGGGTTAGGAATGCGCTGATTTCTTAGCATGTTATAGAAATAAATGAGAGAACATCTGAGAAAACATACCCCCGTGGCTTTGGCTTTTGTGTATGCATACTTTTCACGCGTTTCCCTTTCAAAGCGATAGGTAGGCGCAAATGTAATCTCCTCTTCCTCTGCAGAATAAGACCAAACGTATTTTTCATCATCAGAGTCGACATGTAGCGGGCGTACAATTATCATAAATGCTCGATAATTAATTTCCCGACGCTATCAAATTGCATTTAATAAAACCGTTTTTTTTCCCCCAACAAACTTCTGCTCGAAGTTGACGCTGCTGCTATTTTTTTCTTTTTTAAGCAAAAATCACACACACACAGACTGTCTGAAGCTACTTTTCCCAAGCGGGGTCGCGGCAAGCCGGAGCCTAATCCGGCAACATAGGGCATAAGGCTGGAGGGGGAGGGGACGCACCCAGGACGGGACACCACTCTGTCACAAGGTACCCCAAGCGGGACTCGAACCCCAGCCCCACCGGAGATCAGGCCCTGGCCAAGCCCGCTGCACCACCACACCCCCCTAAGCAAAAATCATTTTGCAATATTCATTGTGACAATGATTTCAGTTTATACAAGCAGTATTATCGCCCGCTATGTGAGCTGAAGCCCTCCACCCTGGGTTTTCCACATCACCGGAATGGCTGCAGTCCCTTACCGTAGTGCAAAAAGACCCTTCCTGCAGCCCTCTCCTGGCTGAGCTGGTCTTCCTTGAGGAGTTCCTGGTACTGCTGCTGCTTGATTTTCGCCACAATGTTCTCAGCTTCCTGTTCGGGCGAACAATGCACAAGAGTGGCTTTTCCTGTGCTCTGATGTCAGAAGTCATTGTGTAAAACCCGCACCGGAATGAATCAGCCTGGCATTCTGCTTCAAGCTGCCTTCTAAGCATGTGATTTGGATCGCTTAAAAAATTACGGACAAGCAAAAAAAACTGCTCGGCAGAGGTTGTCCTTGTTAATCTGACAAGTGCGCATTCCGATAAGCTGTACGAATCGTGCGCTGAAAATTTCTGCTTCGAAACACAAAAAGAACCCTCCTGCGGTCCTCCAACAGCAGCTAAATGCTATTACTGTAATACATCTATAGCTATGTAATAAATAATATTAGCAGTATGATACTACACACACATACTGATGATGCTTGCCCTTGGCATGGTTGCAGCGAACCGGAGCCTAACCCGGCAACACAGGATGCGGGGCCGGAGGGGACACACCCAGGACGGGACGCCAGTCCATTGCAAGGCAACCCGAGCAGAACTCGAACCCCAGACCCGCCAGAGAGCGGGACCCGGCCAAACCCGCTGCGCCCCCCAGCATGATACAATTATAACAATAATATTATAGATAACTGTCTATTTATATTATGTATTTTGAACACAGCACATGGCACCGAGAAAAGGGTTTGCAGCAAACGTTACAAAAATGATCATCGATCTTGGGTGGCAACTCAGAGTGCGTGCAGCGCCACAAGTGAAAAGCTGATGCAATATTGTTTTTACTCTGGGAAAGAAACGTTCGGCACGGACAGACATAATGCAGGCACCGAGCGCAGAAGGCCCCGAAGCTAAGAGCGATTTGGAGTAGCTCTCGTAGGAGCGCGCACCGCTTCTGTGCACCGCTGCTGCTCCTCGGAGATCCCTCCCCGCGCTGGCTTGCTCGTACTTCAACTTTTTTTTCTTGTGGCATGTCTGAGCTGTCTGCCAAACTCTGACGGCAGCTTCTCTTGCTTTTTTTTTTAACGTGTCTGAATTATTTTGGGAGAACATTTCAGGAGATCTGGTTGCAAAACTGCCTAATTTTTCTCTTAAAATGATGACGAAGCTTAATTATGACTAACAGTCCAAGACCAGCTGTCAAACTGCATGAATGTTAATCTTTGCTTGGAGTTAGAGTTGAAATGTGAAGCTGAAACATATGAAATGAATAAAATGCATACGCTTGCAAATATGCATAAACTCCGCTCCATCTCATATACGAGTTACACACGCTGGCCACTGTATTAGGTACAGCTTCTCTTTCGTACAGACAGCTGCTGCCTCCAGAGAGCGAGTCACGTAGGCACGAAGCGCCGCAGAAAGGCTACAGACACGCTCGAAAGGTCAGGTTACTACGCTCAACTGATCTTCAAAATGGGCAAGGCACATGATCAAAGTGCCACATGCATCGGTTCCAGCAACTCCAGTTTTTGCACACTGTAGTGTCAAGAGTTCAGACCATGATGTGATACACACACACACACACAAAATCCAGTCAGCAGCAATCCTCTAGGTGAAAATGCTTCATTCGGGGAAGAGGTCAGAGGGGAATGACTCAGCAAGCTACCAGCCTCTGCAAGCAAAAACAGCTGATTAAAGCAGCGGTGAGCTGAAGGGCATCTCAGAATGCGCACAGAATGCAAGGTAACTACACCGTTCATTCAGGCGGACGGCCACAGCACCACAAGAGGGTCTGATTCTACTGGTGTCAACTGAAAACCACAATATGAAGCTGCTGAATGGGGAAAAGCAATTCATGGATCCTGCCAGCCTGGCGGCAATGTTACAGGCTTGTGGTGGTGGTGGTGGTGGTGTGATGTAACGGGGTGGGAATCACCTTCTCTGGGCTCTTTAGCAGCAAGTGAGCATTGCTGGGATGCCGCAACACACCTGAACATTGTGGATCACCACTGGCGACCCTTCAAGGTCACAGTTCACCCTTTTCAAATGGATTCTTCCAGGAGGATCATGTGCCGTGACAGAAAGCGCTCACGACCTCAGGATGAATCCGTGAATGGTGGCAATTTACGGATATTCATCTCAAAATTTGAGCATGACTTCTGTTTTTTTCTTATAAAAATAACTTATTTATACATTCACGCTTTATTTTCCCTTCTTCACGATTTGTACCTATTTATGTTTAAAATAAAAAAATACTGTTGTCATATATATGTGTGCGCATGTGTGTTTGCCTGCCTGTATTAAATTAGAAACTGAAGTCTAAGAGGTAACACATTGATCCTTGCTCAGGGCCACCGAAAGCTCCATGTACCAGCGCTGCAACCATATATTATAAAAAACTGGAAACATAACGTTTTTATCAACTTACCGATGATGGCATTTCAATCCGATAATTTAAGTCACCGAGCCAGAAAAGATGAGTGAATCGATGTGTGATGTCAAATGGATTAAGTTTCTTATCCCCAAGATTCAAGAAACGTAGAATGTTAATGTAGTTCTGGTTTCGTCTGTCAAATAAATAAATGTTGAAACATATAAATTAACTGATGTACAACATACCTGGAAATAACAATAAACTTGGGCAACTCCAAAGTACAGTAGACGCCGATATCTCAGTTGCCACGGAGACCAGCTTTTTGACATACCTTATCTTCTTTTCACTTCCAGATGTTAAGTGACTGTTGACAAATCCAAAAGATGTATCGTTGAACATGAATGACACCCCAACTGCTCCTTTATTACCTGTTGAGCATGTTAAATAAGCAGCGACAGAATTAATACATTGAAAAACTGAAATACTTCTTGCGTCCTATTGCTAGCAGTTATGTCCATGCAGCAAAGTTTATATTTTATGCTGATTGCCATGACTGGTCTTGCAGATGGCTGAACTGGTTTAGCGAATAACCACAAAATGACCCATTTGTTCAAGATATTAAGATCATTTCAAGCTATAAAGGATCATATATTTAAAATACTATCCATCCACCCATTTTCAATAAGCACTTGTCCAGATCAGGGTCGCGGAGATTCAGAGCCTATCCCAGAAGCAAGCCTGAAGGGGTTACACCCCACCGGTTCATCGCAGGACAGCCGCACACACACAAAGGGCAATTCGAAGTCACCACTTCACCTTAACCCGCATGTTCTTGGACTGTGGGAGGAAACCAGAGCACCCGGAAGAAACCCAGACAGACATGGGGAGAACATGCTAACTCCACACAGCCTGAGTAGGGATCGAACCCACTTTCTCTGTCACTAGTCCCGTGCTGCCCCTTAATCCGCCTGCAGTGTTTAACTTAAGGAAGAATGCAAAGCGGAACGGGATTTGATCCTCTGTTGTGTCAGTCCTCTACGGAGAATGACTTACCCAGGGCGTTGGCAATGCCTGTCTTAACACTGTCTGAGAAGACATGTGAGATACGGTTTTCGTGTTCAGGTTTTGCCAGCACCACGATCCGTATGTTCCACAGCGTGTGGATGGCCACCTGCGGAAAAGGACACGTCGGACGTCCAGATCGTAGCCTGAAACTCACGATGGTTGGCTTCATTTAAGAAAGCCACACATCCACCAAAAGACATTTATTAATGGTGTTTTTTTCCTCAGGGCCATAAAAAATGAAAGGAGGTGAAACGGAAGCGCCTTCGATGGTCTCTTACTTGCTTGAAGCTGATGTTAGTGATGCCCCTCAGGGTGCTTTTTAGGATGTCAGTCCATTCTTTCTCACCCAGAGGATCCTCCTGGCTCCCAATGATGTAAATGTCATGGGGAATGTGGTCTGCTGTGTCATCGAGAGTCTTCCCCTGTCCCTTGGACTGGAACCAAGAAGTGATTCTTTGCGGGGGACCGGTGTTACCTAACGGGGAAAAGCAAGTCAGCCGTAGACCAATTAAACGTCTTTCTCATAAAGCATATCGTACTTTCGAAGATTTCTAACATTTCTCACGCTGTAATACATTCCAGACAAGTTTTCAACAGGAAAAATATTCCTTTGAATGTGGATCTTATACTCTGGCAGACAGCATTAGTCAAATTACCAGAGTAGAACAACTAAAGTAAAACCAGCACATACACCATTACGGGATGTAATTGCTATATCGAGAGAAATCTCTGCAAAATGTAAAACATGTAAAACATTATTTCTGCATCACGTATTAGGAAGTGGAGATGTTCACCCATATTCCAGGTGCCTATAAAGATGGTGATCATGTCTGGCTCAGGTTTGTCTGTGTGCTTGTTCTTCATCTGCTGCAAGAGCTGGCAGAACCCTTCTCGCTTCTGGAGAACGCAGACGTAGACACACTCAGTACACGTCAACGGTGTCAACCTGTCCTCAAGTCCCTCTTGCGCTCTCAGACTTTACCTTAGAGTCTTCGAAAGCAAACTCCTTCCGACTGGTCTTCTCCTTCTCCATCTCCAGTATGATCACCAGCTTGGCGTGAACCTTCTGCGACTTCACCAGCTGCAGGACTGCGCATACAGGTGGCAACAAGCACGAAGAACCCTCAGTGTCAGAGTTTGCACCGATTCCTTCCACGAGCGCTGAGGAGACCAGTCAGCCTTACTTTTGTTATGCATATAGTACTTGTCCTCTGGCCCATCTTTGGATTTCTTGAAGTACACCTTGCCACCTTCCACATCCACCTTGATGTACATTTTGGTGGAAATCCCCAGAACATCTGATTTCACCTGTAAGAGTTGAATTTGTTTGAAGAAGACGCACATAAACATCAGCCCACATCTGACCGACCGGGGTTTAGCGCAGGGTGTCTCCGTGGTGAGGCGGGGCGCGCTGGTGCATCGCAGCTCTCGGGCTAAGGGTTCTGGTGAGGGTGAGAATCCAGCTCAGCCTTTGTGGAGTTTGAGTTTGCATAATGTTTCTGAGCTTGTGGGGGTTTCCTCCCACACTCCACAGACACGGGTTTCAAGCAGTTAGGTGACTCAAAATTACCCATAGTGGGTGTCTGTGCCCTTGGATCGGTGTGTGTGTGTGTGTGTGTGTGTGTGTGTGTGTTGTATATTGTATACGCTCTCTTGTATAAATGGGTGAACGGTTGTTCTGTATAGTACATCTTACCTTGTCAGTTAAATACTAGTTAATAATGATAATTGCAATTACTGAGTTAATTAAATAAGAAATTCACAAGAAACAAGCATTTTATAAAAACCCTAATATTTAAAAAGTTTAACAAGACAAAAAAGCAAGCTTTTTTTTTTCTGTACACACTATCACAAAGCCCTAACCCTTTAGGAGAAAGGCGGTTTTTCATGAAATGAGATATTGTAGGAATATTTCTAATAGGGCATGTATACATGTGTTAAAAGACAACGCATTTTCAGAATGCTTTTTCGCCTTAACCAAGTGTATAGCATTGTGACAGAAATGCAAAAAAAAGATATTAAATGTATACTGCAATGCGGCACCAGTTCAGCCATAAATCAGTTTTTTGGCAGCGTTGCCACTTTTTGCCACACTTCCGTTACTGTGTCACCGTCGTTAGATGACAGGTCATGGCTCGTAGCGCGTTGTAACTAACAAGGTTGTGCTATATTTCTGTACGCAGATTCTCAGTCATACCTCAAAGGTAACAGGTGGTATCAATGACCTTCTGTGGCCTCCATCATATCCAACACCATCATACATAGCAACTTTGGCCTTAAAGAAAATAACAGGTATTCAAGTTTGAGTGTTTGCACAAAAATATATGTATTAATAACAAGGAAAGAAAAATTGCAAAGGAAAAAACTGGCATAGCACAGACATAGCAATGACAGAGCAGAAAGGGGATTTCTTGAAATAAAAGAAATAAAAGTCACAGCAAATTCTATTTAAAATGTGCGAAATGAATGAGACTGAACAAAACGATTAAAAAGTGGTTTTCTACGTTGCTGAAAGCTGATTGTGTTCTCTAGTTCAAAATGTAGATATGCATTACCTTCTCTTCTATTGAATATAAGAGTCTGGTGATTTGCTCCAGTCTAACAGCTACAGGCAAACTTGATTCAGAAGAAACCTAGAAAGGGTCGTAGAAGAAGATGAAGCCAAGATCCGTCCATTCGAATAAGTCAGTGGCATTTCTACGGTAAAAATTAAATTTGTGGCATTTAAGATACAGATTGTTTAGCAGGGTATCGTGCCAAAAATTGTTCTTATCTTAACATGACTAAATTAATCTGTTAATGTGCTTAAAAACGAAGATGACTAAAGGACTCATTCAGTGAGATTATAAGGAAAACACTGTTTGAGCAAATAATATAACAGTATGGTTTTTTCCTGCATTTCTTTCTTTTAATTTGTCTAGAATGTCAATCCTGCTCTACCTGACTCCTCAGACGGCCGATTCCCGGAGACATTTGTTGATCTAGCACTTTCTGGAAAGCCTCCAGTATGGGCAAGGTGCGGGAAATTTCACTGCAAGAAAGATATCAGCTTGTTACATCCAGTGCTGCTTGAAAGTGTGTGACCCCTCAAGTCCCTTGGCTTTAGCACGAAATGGATATTTAATGAGAATTAGTCCCTCTCATTTGTCACAGTAGCTATGCGATGACCAATTCCAAATGTTGTTTTAGAGGAAATCATGTGTGTGGTAGAGAAATGGAAGTGGTGAAGGTGCAAAAATAAGTGAACCCCAAGCTGCATTTTTGAAACAAGCAGGTAAGTCGAATCAGGTGTGTAAATCATAATCATTTCTTCATTTTCTGAATTTATTTTAAGAGTTACGTTTCAGACTCCATCAGTTTAATATTTTATACAAGAATAATGACCATCATTGTTCATACACACACTTTCAAGCAGCACTGAATATTCACATATATATTTCTATGTAGAAAAAGGTGGCAGAAATGTTCATCATTTTCTGAATTCCCCTAAAAATTTGAAATTCACGTCGAAGTTTGATGATATTTAGTGACTGAGGAGGTCATGGAAGGTGACTAAATATCATCCTGGTTATGATGACAATATGTGTTGGACAATATGTCCAAGATGTCATTGCAAATAAAAGTCCTGACCATTGCCGTGAGCATTTAGTAAGGATATGCAACAAGTAGAATAAAAAAAGTGGCTTTATTCGTTGCACCGTATTTCAGTTAAGCCTTTTGTATTTATTCATTTTAAAACCACGTTTCTCCAGAGTTACTGACAATTCTGAGGATGTAAAGAACATTCAACAATGGAACACATCACCTTTGTAATGTGGTGTAATCTTTATATATAATCACTACACTACATATAAATTATATTAACTGTAAATGTTTTCAGACATAGCATAATCTCTGAAAGTGACTGCACAAAACTGGCCATGTATACTGTAGCACTGGGAAATAAATAAGAACAAAGAGTGCCGCGAATTCACGTAAATATTAGGACGTGTTTGCATGTCTCCAGAACCTTCTTAAAAGAAACCTTATGAACTTTAATAATCAGGCAGTTCATTTATCCAGAACCATCCCCCATATTCTCGTCATCACCTACTGCATAAGGATTTACTTCAGTAGAAGTAAAAAGGTCAAAATTCTGCTGAAGTTACTTTCAAATGAAGCTTTCAAATGTTCTGAATCAGTAGCAACGTCAGCAACTGCAACACACAGTTCCAAGGAGACTCTTGCATAAGTTAAATCTGCTACACAAAAAAAATTAAATATTGTCAAGCAGACTAATCAGGATAAATACAGAACAAATTAGGGACCACAGTCTACTAGGTATCATTATTAACAACTTAATAACAACGTATCATTTCATGTCTATATATCAAGTTCCTAAGAATGATTTTCCAATTTACACAGCAGGACACACTTTAATCAGACATTTCATGGTAAAGGGTACGGAAGCGGGGCTTCAAATTTGTGTCCTTTGATTGCGAGGTGACAGCTCTAACTACCATAGCACCAACTGCCTCAAATGAAGTTTTGTCCTCGTAATTCAAGGAACAAAAGTGGGGATATGAAATGAATGAATGAAGGAAGGGAGATAGGAAGGAAAAGACATACCTTTGTAAATTTTTGCAGATCCCATGTGTTACCTGTTTCAGGTACGGAAGTGTGAAGTTACCCGTCTGCACTTGCTCTGCATCGAGGCTCACCAAGTTGCGCAGGTAATCCTGGATGGATTTTAAATGATCATCTGGAATACTGAACACATACAGTGCATCGCATGAGCGAGTGAAAGGGAAACACTTCGGCATCACTGACACGGAGTTGTTGCTGTGGACAAAGATGAGTCGAGCGGAGGCTGGCTGCTTGTCCGTCTTTAAAGCAACATGAAAAACAGGGTCCGACAAATTAAAACCATTGCAGAACAATAGAATGAGAACTTGGCTTTCTATGATAAGAACATAAAATTCCACATTGACCCTTTTTTTGCAAAGTTGTTGGCTTTGTCATATCGAATGCTTCTCTTAGTCCGGCTACTTCCCCAAACCACTTGTCCTGGTCAGGGTTGTGCTGGTCTGGAGCCTATCCTGGCATCACAGGGCGCAAGGGATGTCTAGTCCATCACGCGGTAGAACACACGCGCGCACACTACTGGCAATTTAGCCTCGCCAATTCACCCAAACCGCACGTCTCTGGACCGTGGGAGGAAACCAGAGCAACTGGAAGAAACCCACACAGACACAGGAAGAACATGCAAACTCTGCACACACTAAGCCAGATTTAAACCCACGCCCAAAACGAAGATGTGCTGTGAGGTGGAGACACTATCCATTTGTGGTTAACAAGTTTAACTTTTTCTTTCACCGAGCGCCTCTTTATGGCTACCGGAGTCTGTGTTATTGACATCCTTCTGTTGACCCTGTACCTTAAACGCATCACTAACTACTCACAAGCGCAAGAACCTTACTTGGATGTGTCAAGATGCTGCAATCTTTGCAAGAGTGTATCGGACAGAGATGGCCGGACAGGTTCCGGGCCTTTCAACGACTCTCCGTGAGGCTCTTTCGTATCGTTGACTGATGTTGAGCTGGTGAAGTTCCTTGGTGGCAGTTGAGGGGGCACGTTAATCGGCTCTGAGGGAGAAATTGTTTTTAAAAATCTTACGTCACAAATAAAGACATAAGATGAGCTCTCTAAGGTGCACCTCACATTATGCACGAATATGCAGTAATAAATGTTTGGGTCCCGCTTCTCGTTCATGGAAAGCTCATCCAAGCTGGTTGTTTTTTTCAGCCAGCGCTATTTTTGCTTTGACTGTGTTGTCAGAAAAAAATGTCTATCATTTGCAAGCTGCAGGTCTACTTTTTTCATGTGGAGAAAATCTATGTCTTTGTGAGCAGTCCCCTACGAAGAGATCCCAAGTCTAAAGCAGGGAAACCTTGTGCTATTGCTCTGAGAAGGAAGCAAAACCTGCTGGCAGCTTGCAGATCATTACTCAATATTCTGCCGTGGGGGTAGAGGCTGGGGAAGTCTGGAACAGGGTTGGGGAGTGATCTGTGTGTGACCTGTACCTGATTCCTCCTCTGGTTCCTCTTCCTTCTGCACTGGAAACTGCAGGTGTGTGACCAGCCCCATGTTCTCTTTGTAGTACTCGTCCACCAGGTCACTCAGCACTGAGAAGAAACGTATGGGCACACCCTCCGAAGCCTTGACAGGGACCAGAAGACGCACACTTCCTCATATGAGGTAAGGAACAGATAAGCACAGTCTACAATTCTTGTAAATGCCCAGCATCTCTTGGCAGGCTTGATGTTCACATGATCTCATGAGAGCACCCAATATTGCTCATTTAAGTGGGGAAAAGATCTAGTGGTGCAAACATCTCAACAAAAAAGAAAAAAAACTATGCAGAACTTGTGAAAAACATGCATGATTCCTCCTTCTGAAGTCATTCTGTCTTCATTTATTTATTCGGTTGCTATTATTCATGCCACGCAGTGCTCAGCATTCTGCGTTTTTCCGCAAGAATCACATAAAAATGAACTAGAATGAATATATTATTTCTATTTGTCTTTTTCTAACTGTGTTGAGTACGGCTAGGGCAACAGGCGATGTAGTGGTTAACGGCGCCGCCTTTTAGCTCGCAGGACGCAGGTTCGAATCCAGACGGCTGTTGTAGCACCCTTGAGCAGGGCACTTACCCTGAATTACTCTAGTAAAAATTTACCAGCTCTATAAATGAGCTTAATGAATAAATGTAAATATACATACTGCTGATCCTAACACTATCACACATCCATTGCCTGCTTCTAACTATTGTCAGCAACACAGGGGGCAAAGGGTTAAAGGGAACCCAGCCACAATACGAACAATGAAGGACATTTAAAAGCCCCACGCTGCATTGTAAAGTAAATGTCAACATTTCAGTCTTTTCTAAACAAAAAGTGACCGTTTTTGAAGAGAAAAAAATATCCAATGACCTATTCATAAAACAAGACAAAAAAATACTCTCACTCCAGCACTTACTCCATTCAGCACAACCTCAAAGCGAATGAAACAAGTATTCAGGCAGCATGAAGTAGTTAACGTGAGTTGTGGACTCAAAACAACGGTAAATGGACATGAGGGACTAACGTGACCGATCGAGACAGCGTGCGCACGGTGGAAATTCTAAGATCATATCAGCTGCATTATGGCCAAGACGCATGGGAATTCATGCAGATATCTTCTGTTCCTCAGGACAAAATACAGACAGGGAAAGGAGTTCAAGGAGGCTGGTTGATAAGTTGTACTTTTACCGAGTTGTACGTCGCTTTGGACAAAAGCGTCTGCTAAATGAATAAATGTAAGTGTAAATGTAAATGATTCGTACACGTGCGTCGCATACAATCATCACCCTCAAATCGCAGCTACTGCACGGTAAATGGCCGACAACATCAAATGTGCTGAAGAAGAGTCTCCTTCTGGGAACCCAGTTGCAACGACAAGTTGCAGAGCAATGACTTAAGAGATATGAACATCTGCAGTATGAGTTTCAGTTGTAACTTCTAGAGGAAAGGCTAGTTATCGCACCAGGACAGAATATGAGAATAGGAACGCTTTGTGATTCAGAATATTTTTATTTATTATAAGTCCTATAATGGATAACTTATTGTGCAGATCATTACCGAAGCGGTTCACTGAAGGTGTAAATGAACGACGACCTAAGAGCACCTCAAAAGGAAACGGAATAAAGCATTTGCGACTTTATTTTTTAATGCATTATTGTCTCAGTGTGAATTTGTGCATCTTTACTATAGTCTTTTGTTGGGTATTGGGCAACAATGGAATCTTTGTGCCTGTAATAATAGTAACTGTAGTAGCATAGTCAGTAACAGTGTAGTTATGATCGAGAGATGAAAGTGTATTACCAAAGTTACTTTCCATTTAATGCAGAGCATAAGAGGAACTGTGTGGCTCTCAACGCCCACACAGAGGGATAAATTAAAACTGCAGACCTGCAACAGCGACAAGAGGAAGGATGATCTTCTCGTCTAGAGAAGTGCACCTCAGGAGCATTTCTGGCACATTCAGTAAAATGGATTCATGCACAATTTTGGAAATCAAGTAACTCCGACTGAAAAAGGACTCCCAAGTTAGCTACCTCACTATGACCGCTATATATACAAACGGCGAAACTCTAATCTACTGTTATAATGAAAATTCTATAATGAAGAGACAAGTTTTTGCAGATCTACAAGCACGCAAACACTGCAGGTTCTCACACACCATGGAACTCCTTAAATAATCATCTGGTTCCATCGGCAAAGTTAAAAATGCACAGCTAACGTTATTTAATTAAAAACATAAAAACGCAGTAAATGGACGTTTTCTTCTTTATGTTAGTGGTCTGAACTATACATTCCAGATATTTTCCTAAATGTATTTAATATATTGAATATAATACTGGCGCTTCCCAACACGAACTGAAACAACTGCAGTGAAGTCACCAGCAGTTCATTTTCTTTAAGTAATACAACACGAACAAAGGAAGTAACATTTAAATATTGCATCACAAAAAAATTACGACGGTAATTGCATTCTAATTACGTGTAGACGTTACATTTAACCTGTTTCTGATTACTTTTTATTCGTTTATTGATTTTGCCACATTTGCGATGTGCTTGGCACAGACTCCTGACCACTGCGGCCCTAATTTGGCAAATGGTTGGTTAACATGCAGTGATGTTAGGAAAATGTGTGTTTTTCTAACATTGTGGGGACATTTAACCCTCAAAGGCTAAACCACAAAAGCAGATATTTTGCAAATCCTGCAGATTGTTTGCAAATGAATTAAAGGGATCTTGTGCATTTTAAAATGGCTGGGTAAAAGAAACCCAAAAATGTTTTATCAAGTGTTAGGGGATATATGAAATAATACCATTCTATGAGATCTACGCCGCTTTGGAGAAAAGCATCAGCTAAATGAATGAATGTAAGTGTAAATTTGTTGTATCTACTTGAAAATCAAGATTCTGTACCCACTGTGGGACCCAGTGCAACTGCAAGGGATCGAGTCCAGGGAGTAAGTTTACATAGCAAAATACTGGGTTTTACTGCTGGTTTACAACTGGCAACGCAGCTGGGATTCCCAAGTCCAAGCTGACAGCGCTAACACTAGCTGAGACGTGGTGCCTCATGGGGGCCGAGAGAGCCTTTCCCATTCAAGAGCCTCAAAATATTGAAATAGAGTATTTGCAACACAAGGATTTCCCATTTGGCGGTCATCCATGCACCTTTGCATACATTGAGAAATTAAGAAAGGAATAAGTACTGGGTTTCCAGTACGACTGGCACCAATATGCTGCCTGAGAAGGTCAAAACATGCTCTGCTCAAGTACGGAACATCGAACGTGGCCAAAACTCCATTTGAACAACCGGCGAAACTTCACAACATCTCAACTCTAGTCAGGGCCACAAAGGGGAACGGATCGAATACGGAGCCTACATCAGATAAGTGTGCCATTAATACAAGTCAAAGATGCTAAAATAAATTCACTTCATTTGATAAACGACGTTATAGTTCGCTTCTGTTCGTGCCTTTTATTTATTATGTTTTAATGCGAAAGTGAGCGCTAAGTTGTATAGAATAAAGGTGATGAGTAAAGGTATAGGAAAACATGTCTACCATAAAGATGGTATGGTGCAATAGTTTATTTTAAACCTTGGGGGAACACGATGAATGTACAGACAAATTTTTGGTGACCAAAACCAATATTCAAAAAATAAAATATGAAAATTAACTTTGTTTTAATTTCGAACAGAAGGTTTAGCTGAAAATACCTGTTCATGGGTCTAAACACAAAGGTTAAACGATGTTGCTGACACAGTCGAACCAAGAGGTGCCCTTACAGTGTCAACACCCATAAGGAGGATGCATGATTTGTCCAGAAAATAATGACCAAAGTGTTTCCTTTGCATTCAGGTAATCGCAAAATAATTACTATGTAACTGTCGTACCATACCTGGACAGAAAGTTTCCTCTCTTCGTTTGGCAAAATTCTGTAGGTATATACACAGTTCTGATACCTAGAAAAAAGGTATATTCCAAAAATTAACAATATCCAGTTTGATAATGCTAAAAACAGTACATAATGTTACATTTGCATCATTGTAACACAATTTCGAGAAATTTGAATATGTGAATACGAAACAAATTTGGAGGGAAAAAAATAAATACGCTTCTGGGGTCGCCAAAATGACCCATTTACCCAAAAATCTGGTTATATTTTAATACCTGATTAAATTTTTAAATAAGGGAAGAAAGAAAATGTCCGTAACAATGACTGCACGCGTTTCTCTGGCTACCGGACCTATGCACTGCGATCGCAAAGTTTATCTTCCTTCTGGATGGTTCACAAATCCTACTTTCATCACCTGGCAAATATATTTTATCACAGAGTGCTTTAACAACCTTTGCCATCCTATTTCCTCTGTCATTTCCATATTTCCAGTGACGCTTCCTGCAAAAAACATGAAATAGGCCACTTTTTCACTCTCTGAAAGCCCTAGAAAAAAGATGACGGTAGGAGACAATGTTAGTTATCATGCATCCAACACGTACTTTTAAGAATGGCTAAAAACAAGTTTAGACCAGTCCGACCCTTGAACCACCATTATCTCTAATCTGCCTTTCGTTTCATTTGTAAAGTGAAGGGAGAAAGATGATTCAAATAAGAATATGTTGCGATAACAGCATCACAGAAAATTTCCATTCATATTTGAACTCTTACATTTGTCGCGATGGGAAGATGGTTAATAATATGAAAAAGATGACTTATGGAAAGAAGCTTTATACACACACACATAATAGCATTTAACAATTTTTCTGGAAATATTTACTGCTATTAAATTAAATTATCCATTTAGCATATGCCTTTCTTCAACGAGACGTCCGGTGAGTATTTTCTGGTATTTAGCTGACACCTTCATCCAAGGTGACTTAAGTGTTAGACATAACGTGACACATCATCTATCTACGTTCATGACACCGATCTCCCTACAGTCATTCACCCACGTACACGGCAGACCAACATAATACCCTCGTCCGCACGCACTCAATCGCACACACGTAGACCACCGGCCATTTAGAGCCTCGAGTCCACCCGAAGCACGTCTTTGGACTGCGGGAGGACGCCAGAGCACCCGGAGGGAACTCAGACAGAGGTAACATCTAAACTCCGCAGCAACTGAACCAGATTTGAAACCAAACTCCACATTGCACATCCCGGGTGCTGTAAGACGCCGGGACTACCTGCTGCGCCACCATGCTGTCCACATTATTGAACTTCATTAATTTCATTAATGGCAGGATAGCATCGTCATGATACGGGAGTTAATATTAATTTTTAGAAGTAGACAGGTAGGAAGGTGGGTGGGTAGGGACGTGTGATTCGGTCACGATTCCAATTATGAGCAACGCAGCAGACGACAACAAAGACAGAATTCGTCTACAGCTACCAGCTACTCTGTTCCATCAGCGAAAGGCTGACCAGAAGTACAACGGCCACCGCTGCTCCGTCATATCTCTGCAGATCTAACCACAGGGCTCTCATTTGGTTAATGACATTTGGTTACAGCTTAGCTGCACGGCCCCCCATTTCTAATGTACAGAAAGAATGTAGCGCCTTTGAGTTTATGGCCGTCTTTCCGAGGCCAAATCACATCGCACGCTCGTTTCCCTCATTCGAAGACGGTTGCTGACAGCGTATAAAAGCACTTCCAGGAGGACTGGCGCTAACTTGACGGAAAACTGTGTCCGTTTGACATCAAGGCAGTCTGACGTGAGCTTAGCGACGGCTAACCTGCATTTGAATATGTCTACAAAGCAAGCTGTTACTTTTGCCTAAAATCTGCATATTCCAAACACGTTGCGGAAAAATTCTGCGCAGTTCAGGCTACATGGTCACATCGCATGCTCAGTTTTTGCAATAAATGCGTTACGCGAGTTGAAGTGGCACCGGGCAGGACTGGCTACGCTGCCCGCCTTTACCTGCAGCAGGTGTTCTGAGTCACCTTGAAGGTTCTGGCCAAGGATTACATGCAAAGAGCCTCTCGGCTGAAAAACGTCTTTGCCTCCGTGCAGCGTGCTCTGCGCTTCCACGATGTGGCCGAGCAAAAGTAGGAAAAGCGTCGGGCTACTTACAGCACACAAAGGGCATAGGCTCCCTGTATGGACTCGCTGTCACGGATAAGGAAACTTCCATCCTTTGCAGCCTTTGAAAGCAGGTCCTCAGCTTTGGAACGGGTGATATTACCATGGTACCAAGGCTGATACGTTGCCATTCCGGCCACTGGGTCTTCTTACGGCTCTTTCTCGCAATCCTGCTGAATTTTTTAAAGCGAAAACCTGCTGTCAAAAACACACGGAAGCACGTCAATGGAAATTTAAGTCGGCTTGCTGGTTAGATTCATATTGGTGTGCACTCTCTCACTCCCTATCGCGCACCCTTCTGCTCTCTTCCTGTTACAGAGGCGAAAGCTGTAAAGAGGAGGAAGCAGCTCGAGCACAACTCTCAACTTCCTCATTCTCATTTTGCAGCAAGAAGCTCGCAAAAGGGCCACCTGGGAACGGCAAAGTTCGGAGTGCAGCGCCTGCACGGACGCGAGGCGCCTGCTGGACAAGATCCTGGAGCGCATGGATGCTGGCTGTCTTTAGACGGCTGCCCAGCGGCCTGCTTTAATAAATACGGCAAATTAATGAAGGCCAGGGTGGGGGGGGGGGGGGAGAACAATCAACAATCTTGCAATTTTCCATTATAACCCTTCCTGTAGAAAGTGAGACGGGCAGTGCGTTCGCAGCACACGTTAAGTGGCGGGATAGGTCTAGTGGGCCACTTTATCTTTGAATCTCCCAGACAGCTCGAGCGCAGAAGGGAAGTCACATGTTGAAAGGCTCCACATTTTGATGTGTCACGCTGCACCTCCGAACGCATAAAAGCTCGTGGGCAGTGCAGCTCGGAGTCGAGAGCGGACAATGCGGCGCGAGGCCGCCGCGCGAACCTCCCAGGCACGGCGGCTGACTCGCGCGTCTTCCAAGTCGGCTTTCAATTGCAGATGTTGGGATTTTTAACTCTGCGCTAGCTCCGCAACTGGCGTTGTCCGAAAAATAATGATAAAGTGTGCGAACGTGGCTTTGAAAATGTCACGCGACGATCGCGAGTGGATGTGCTTCGAGTTGTCGGACGTGCGGGTGCAAAGTTTGCCCGTCTTTACGTCCGCTAGTCGATTAGGGTACGGTAAGTTAATATGAGATCGTGCCCAATGAGGCGAGAGTCCCCCGTACGACAGAAGACCTCTCTTCGCTCCTCCCTGCTGCGTGCAGAGGAAACTACTAGAGGATGCCCCACTCTCAGGCAGTGGACAGGAAGTCTTGCAAAAAAAAAAGAAGGGAAAAAAAAAAAGAAAAGATCTGCTGACAAACCACACGCAAGTCACATGACCTCGAGCGAAAAGCCGAGCTCAGAAACATACTCTGGAGCCTGGGGATTTCCATCCCTGGCCACAGCTCAGGGTACCGTTTTACCAGAATAATGCACACATACATTGTACGTACATGTACAGTATATACAGACACACACACATTCTCAGAACCGCTTGCCCCATACGGGGTCACGGAGCCTACCCGGTAACACAGGGCGTAAGGCCGGAGGGGGAAGGGGACACACCCAGGACAGGACGCCAGTCCGTCACAAGGCACCCCAAGCGGGACTTGAACCCCAGACCCACCGGAGAGCAGGACTGTGGTCCAACCCACTGCGCCACCACACCCCCCTGTTCTACATACAGACACATACATTATTTATATATATATATATATAAAATCACATACATACTCAACCTGTAAGACACATATTCACCAGCTTTATTCAATATATCTTTGTGTTCGGTGCAGGTTTATCTTTGGTCCACATCTTCCCCGCAA
Source organism: Scleropages formosus (assembly GCF_900964775.1). NCBI lineage: Eukaryota > Metazoa > Chordata > Actinopteri > Osteoglossiformes > Osteoglossidae > Scleropages > Scleropages formosus. The sequence continues at coordinate 25,742,827 of NC_041813.1, forward strand.
TATCTCTCAGGTTAAGCCTCGCATTACTGTGCTGAAACTCGTGTAATTTCTTTTTTCTCCCATCATTCCTGTGTTGCCAGGTTAGGCTCCGGTTCGCCGCCACCCCGCTTGGGACGTACAGTGTATGAGTGTGTGTGTGTGTGTGTGTGTGTGTGTGTGTGTGTGTGTGTGTGGTGTGTGTGTGTGTGTGTGTGATTTCTCAAATATTTGAGGTTCCCATTCGAGTGAAGCTTATTTCTTCAGTCTGAAGAGCTTCTGCATTAATATTTATGATTGTGCAACATAAATAACCCACAGGAAAGAAAACATTTTGCAGCGTTTATTGATAAAACAGAGCATTAAATGGCATTTATTGGTGTATATAAGCAAAAATACAAAAGTGAAATAAATAGTACAAAAAGGCAACGTTTTAACATTAAATTGGGACGAAAATGGCAATTGCTAAAAGTGAGTCTTAGCACCTGATTGCGTTGTTACGAACTGTCAAATAATGTCTCTCCGACAAAAACTACAGAATGACTCAAAATTTTTAAAAAATGTCTTTCCATTCAATTTTTTTTTTATTTGAATGCCATTTGAAACCTGGTATATTCTATAAGCTTTATTTTCACACTGACAACAAACAGGAAATCATAACTACCGTCACACCAAATTGTTTATTATGATCTATATGTATATTTTAGGGAATGTTGAAAAATCTATATGTATGTGTGTGTGTATATATATAGATATATATGAGATATAATTGTGAACCAATAATCACACTCTTTACTACTGATTTTTTGAGTCTAAGGGCCAAATCAGGACCACAAAGGGCCTTCAGTAAATCACTGCAAACCTGTGTTAGGGTTCAGGCCCTTCCTGTGTCCCACTAGAAACCTGTGGTGAGGCAGTCTAGGTAACACAAAGAAAACACGGTAAGATGGGTAGAACCCCTTTGCTGCCTACAGTGACATCTACTGTCAGATGGGTGCCTGCAGCTGTGTGTGTAACTGGAGGGAGAGCTCCGTCCTGAAGGTGTGCATCCATCAGCGCATGGGATGCAGAGGGCAGCCGAAAGCGTATATCCCTCCTATACCAGCATTGCGATCATTGAGCGCAAAACTACGAGGAAAAGGGGGCAAAATACAAAAAAAAAATACTCTGGAGTTAAGTGCATGATTGATATTACTAATACAAGAAATGGTATCTACTTCCAAGATTTCTTTTTTAACAAGAATTTCTAAGAAACAACGAATAAACAAGAAGAGACATAGCCGAGCAGCTGTTACGTGAGATAAATAAAAAGTAGCTAAAGCGTTCCTAAGTATTTTATTAGGAGAAAATGCTAAGCCTCTCGTCTTAGAGAATCACCCCACTTCCACAAACATAAGGATAATAACATGCGTCGCTACAAAGCTGCAATATAACGCCAGTATAACTTTTGCCTAGCATCGTCAAGACAGAATCGCGTCCGTTTGTTTTACTGATCACAATAGCTCGAGGTAAACACAAGCGTCTTTTACCGAAGGCCGTGCACGCACACACACACACACACACACACACACACACACACACACTCGACAATGACTGCAAAACTGCATAAGCAAACTGCTGAGCGGACGAGCTTTAGCATTTCTGCTCAGAACTCAGACTTGGCGCTCAAAGAGCTCTCGTGTGTTCCCTTCAGTTCCCCGCTGGTGGCGCCAGAGACCCCCGCCTTATCCCTGCAGAAGAGCTTCTTCAGGCTGCCCCGAAACTTTTCCGCCCCAAACAGGTAGACGAGCGGATCCAGGGCGCCGTTCATGCAAGTGAGCGAAGAAGTGAGACGGTTGGCCAGCATTAGGCGCCGCCTGCTCTGACAGGAGATGCCTGGGTGGCTGTAGGCCAAGATGTAGGTGGCACGGCTCGCGTGGTACGGCAGGAAGCACACGACGTAGATGAAGAGCACCAGGCCAATAGTGCAGAGGGCCTTGAGCTTGAGCGCCGGCTCCAGCCGGGTGCCTCTGCGAAGGCTGCGGATGATGAAGAGGTAGAAGGACAGGGTGGCCACGAAAGGGGGCGTGAAGGCTACGGCCAAGGAGATAAGAGCGCTGCGGGAGGCCTTCTCACGGTAGAGCTGCCGGCACACTGTCATCCCGTCCACCTCCGAGGTCTGCTGGCTGACCAACAGGGGTGCCATGGACACGGTGACCAAAGCCCACAGCGAAAAACTCGCGATGTGGGCGTAGAGGGGACGGCGGACCTTCAGCGACCTCACGGCATGGACCACAGCAAGGTACCGGTCACCAGCTACGCAAGCCAGAAAGTATATACTGGCATACATGTTGACATAGAAGAGGAACCCTGCCACTCTGCACGGCACTTCCCCGAAAGGCCAGTGACCCCCTGTCAGGTGGTATGTGGCTCGCAGCGGCAGGATGATGATATAGGACAGGTCGGCAATAGCTAGGTGTAACAGGAAAACGTTCGCCGGGGATGAGATCCCGCGCTGGCGCGAGAAGATCCACAAGGCAAGGCTGTTTCCATTCAAAGCCAAGAGAAACACCAGGATGTAATACACACCAAAGATCACGTTCTCAGTGCTGCTTTCCCCTCCGCAGCTCTCCGACGACTGGTTGGGAAAGAGAGCGGTGACTTCCATCGTTGGGGTGTCCATTGTAAGGTCTACGGAGGGAAAGGAAGTAAGGAAATTTACTGAGGTAATAGGAGGGATACAATATCCATATGTGGATATTAATCATGACAAGATTGAGGACAAGAGATAAGAAAAAATAACTTTCTTATTGGTGTTAGAGGTTGGGATGGAATCATTTGCTGCACTACTTCACATTATCTGTTACCCCGATAGGACCGGGTCCCAATGTGCACCCGAACGCTCAAAATCTCCTCGTGGAATACAATTTTCTTTGTTTTTTTTAAACTGTGCGGTGTCCGCAGGCCCAGGAGAAGCGGGCAGTGTGGTGATTTTTTTGTCCCCCAATTTGCAGCCTTAAGAGCTTTACTTCCTCCTCTCCTCCATCTCCTTCCACTTTCCATCCCACACTTGTTTTTCACTGCATGGCTCTTATTTGTATCGTTCTTTGTTAAACGCTAAAGCCACCGAGCCAACTTATTGGGATGGTTGCCTTTTTTATTAAAAAAAAGTCTAAATTAGTCAATCTAAATTGATTCAAAAATATGAATTGCAGAATTTGCTCACATATCCATGGGGTAAAAAAACAGGAAAAGGGGAGAGCATTCTTGACTTCCCTCATTATGCACACAATAATTGTACTACGAAGTGAACGCTACCACTCTGCATTGTGTTTCATAATATATAGTGGGTGGGGATGGGATTTGAATTCCTGAAATGGGAGTGAGGAGCTCAAGGGTCTCATCCCTCAATAACTTCACAAAGTTTACCAGTCCGCCCTTCTCTGAAGAGAAGCTCAATGTGTCCCCGAAGACTTGCGCACACATTCGGCACGGAGAGAGGACACTATTTATCTTGTTTGTGCTCCGGTTCCCCAGCTGCACTTTCCAAAGGCCACTGATTTCACCGTAAAAATGTGTATTTATGTTTTTTTCGGGGGGCGGGGAGCCGCACACTGTTCTGCACCCTGCACTGTGACAGACTGGGATAGTAGCCGCGTTGTGGAGGTGGGAGTGTCCTCAGCAGCAGATACTGTGGATTCCAGCATTGCTGCAGGGGGTGTGTTGTTGGCACGGCGGAAAGGGCTGTGTAACAGGAGATTGCTGTGTCCCTGGGGAATGTGCACATGTCCCCGGATTGGTCAGTGGTGCTACTGTGTGGGGCCGCCACACCCCGTTAGGATATACCCCTCCAAACTTTTTTTTTTTTTTTTTTTTAATATTAAATAAATTGAGGCGGTTCAGCTGTCCACTGACCTCTGGTTTGTCATGTAATTGATGGCGTTTCCCACTTGCTTGAGATGGGCGAACAGCGCGGCGTATCTGGAAGTGGCGCTAGCTCCATCCCTCTCGTCCAATAACAGTCGCTTTATAAATAATCTGCTTGAACACATGTCTTTATTAAGTGGCCAGGGATGCGGCTTTTAAAGAAACGCATGTGAGCGTCCCGGTTAGCGCAATCCCTGCTCTACCGTAAACAGTCCGCTGTTCAATTCCCCATCATCAACTTTAATTACACTCAAGTGATATTTCCCATACTGCGTAAAGTGAAGGGCTCTCGGAATCTACCCCCATAGCAGGGGCATGCCTAAGACATCCCATAATGCATCCTTGGGCTGACCCTAGAGTCGAGTTTGGCACTTACTTACATTGGAATAACAACCCAACCACACAGGGCAGGATACTTGATTAATTTTCCTACATAAAAATGGCACAAGTGGGATCCGCACAGTGGGTGGACAGTTTGCCAAAACACTAAGTGCGAAATTTAAATCGTTGAGCACAACGTCAGTCATCTGATGCTGTATCGGGTGCCTGTTTAACGCCGCAACGGGAGAGTCAGACACAGCAGCATGTCTGACACCAGTGTTTTACAGCAGTTAGTACCGCAACTCAGCAATGAGGATCCGTCTCACATAGAAGCATCTTACATTCAGGACACTTTTTCTTCCAAAGCAACTTCTAGTTATTTATCCAGCTGGGGAATTCTACCGGAGCAATTTAGAGTAAGTACTTTGCTCAAGGGTACTTGATTGCAGATTGGGGAATCAAACCTGTGACCTTCAGCTCTAAGAGGCGGTAGCTCTAACCACTACGCTGTTCCTTACATTAGAGGTACACCCTTCTTGGGTTGTGACCATGTCTTGCTGTGAGATGCTCTCGAAGACCTGCGGAGCAGTTCGACAAACACCCCATTCAGGCGTGAAACAAAGTCCGTTGCTGTCTGATATAAGAGGTGCTTTTGAAGAAAATACTGCGGAGGTACGTATATATTTCCAGTGCTGCACACAATTTCGAAAGCAACGACGACAAGATTTTTTCGCCTCCTCTTTCTGCCACCCCTGCTTGGGATTCACCGTGCAGCATCATATATGCATCAGTAAAATTTTCAAAAAAATAATGTAGGTATTTTACTTTAAATATTTGATAGCTACATTTACTGGCAGACGAGGGAAAATTCGTGACGTCCAGTCAGCGTTAGAGCAATTTTCCATTGCGTTGTTTGGATGTTAGGATCACATTTTTGGCCCAAGTCAGCCTTGAGCAGCGTGGACCTCCTGTCTTTCGCAGGAGAATGTTTTCTAATTATTCCCTTTGCGAAAGGATGCGCGAACCTGTGTGACATGAAGTGGACAGTAACACATTACGATCCTTGGGAAAAAAGGTGTTCACGCACCGTCACGTGCGACTAATGATGCAAACGTCGAAAACTAAAAGATGCCTGCGGACAAAGGAGAACCTGCCGTTCTTGGCACTCCACATTAAATATTAACCATTGTTAATTAAGACCACAGTGCAAGTCGTGACAATACAGTCCCATCAGCTACAACTCCTGCCTCTGCAGCTCTTTGCAGTACTTTGCTTATCCTCTTGCTTTATAAGACCCATCAGACAATCTAAAACAGCACCAGCACTGTAAGAAAAAATAATGTTATTCAGCACCATTTAACTTCCCGCTATACGAGCACTTCTCCTGCTTACGCGTTCAGTTTAAAAATAACTGCTACAAAGTCGCCGCAAAGTGCAAACAAATTTTGCAGAGAGAAAACCAGCGAATAAGTTTTGAAGTTAAAATAATCAAAAGAAAAAGCAGCGACGACCCTGAATTATCGCACGGAAATTCTGTAATCGAATCTGACTTCGGTGTCGTCAGCTCCTGAACCGCCCCCCCCCCCCCTTGCAAAATTACTCTTATTGGGTCAGAAAATGAAACCGAAGCAGAAAAATAAAAATCAAGCGCCTGAGCACTGCTGTTAGAAAGTTAACGGTTATGACTTGGTCGAGGAAAGAATTCACGGTCGCAAACCGCCCACGTGCGAGAGCGGCCCCGGAAGGTGACTTACTCGGCTCGAGTCCTCCTCGCTGTGCGGAGCCGGAGGAGGCGCCGGAGAGAGGTCCTCAGCTGCTGGCGCGCACCTCGCAACAGCTGGTGCCGGAGCAGCGGGTTACGCTGTTGCTTCGAGGGTGAATGCGGAGCAAAGTGAACGCCGGGCAGACGGCGGCTGTGCGTCGCAGCGGCCCGGCGGCAGGAGGCGTTCCCTGCTTACCCCGGCCCTGCGAGCGAACGGTGATGGGAAAAACTGCGGAGATATGAACGTTTTGTCTGTGCGCAAATTTGATTACAACGTTCCAATTGGGGCCTTTTGTTTGAACCCTGACCCCACCCATTCTTCGGCCATCTCTTTTACTCTGAGGACCGCTTGTGCGCCCGACAATGGGCCGAGTCAAGAGAAGGGTCTCGTTTCAGTTTGGGAAGAAGAATGGCGTGCCTCGGTGGCAATGAGCTGCCAGTCGTACCGCCATGGCAACGAGGCCCGGCCGCACTCCCAAAGCCTCTGCGACGCGCCATGTGCCCCATCCTGAGCCCAAGCATCCATCGCCTTATGTACCAACACAAGGCAGGCTATCCTCGACAAGGGGCTCCGTTATGAATTAAGGGCACAAAGATTATGCCTTAGTGCTCCTCCGTGAAAGGGCCAGGGCGGGAGCGAGCAGGAAAGACAGGGCCCCTTGTTGATCCCCTCACCACAGGGGACGCCTTACACAGACGCCCCAAAATAAGCGCTCATGTTCTCATCGGACAGATGTGGAGGACGAAACGGCGCTGCGGAGAAAATATTCCTTTCATACGAGGAGATCACAGCTGTACCTCCGACACATCGGCCCATTCTCCCCCCTTTCAGGGCAGCCCCATCGATATGTTAATGAGATCCGAGACCAGAATGAATGCGATGTTTTGTCAAGACCCCGGCAGAGTTGCTCTCCCACACTTTCTTCTTGTAGCACGAGCACTCGTTGACCGGGTTGCCTTTTACCTCGCCGCGCATCACCGCTTCCCCGTCGTCCGGGTCCTCCTCCAACACGGAGCGCTCGGCATCACTCGGCGAAGATCTGCTTATTCCTGCGGCAGAATTCACGCGGCTCCTCCTCGTCCTCCGTTTCGTACCGAGCGAACCACGAAGATGCTGGGGTTAAAGACTCGTTAAAGTGTCAACGTGGGACTTTGGAGGAAACACACGCTGAAGCGGATGAAGAGCCGACAGCAGACCAGAAGTTGGATAACAAACTCCCGGTCGGGTTTCACTGGGTAAAAAAATGACGGACGTCTCACAATCAGTCTTTTTATTTTGGTTTTTAATGTCATTGACAACTGCGCACAAAGTTCAGTACAAGGTAAATTTGACAAAGAGCCTGATTGTTAATGAGTTTACAGTAATTATCATTGAAATGGAAATAATGAAACATAGCGCTGCTGTCTCCTCCAGGTGCTTCAGTTTTTTATGATGCTTTATAACGAGGAAAGATTTATAATTAGGAAATAAATTCATCAAATTGGAGTTTGTTCATGCTGGTTAAGTTCAAATAAATTCTGGTGTTGTTTCCCTCAGCGCAAGTGCCCATTTCTGGAAACGGGTACTCATTGGAGTCCGCCCTCCTCGCAATGGCAAAGCTTATTGTTTATTCATATTGAAATTGAGATCTGTTCTACCGTATTGGCCCATCGTTTCATGGACTGGGATGCTTCACCCTTCATTCAGCAGCACGTTTGCATGTTTTTCAAGAGCGAAACTTCAGAGAGAGATGCTTTATATTGAAATGTTGCAGATGAGCGGAAAGCCGCGCTGTACTTCACCACCACCGATTCGCGTTTCACCAAGTAGCACACAGTCGGAGTTACATCAGCAGTCCCGCGCTTGGCACGGGTTACACCGTTCGGCTCACGTTCTTCCGTGCCGTTTGGCCTCCGCGTCTCACTCGGGGAGACGCCGGCTTCTTGGCCGCACCGCCTTCCTCTCGCTGAGGTACAGGTTGACGTAGGAAGTCAGCAGGTCGTCCATTTTGTAGCCCTTGGGAACGGAGACAAAACCGGCTCAGTTCTCAGCTCTTTTCCCCTCAGAAACAAAAAGAACTTTACCATGAAATTTAATACATGCAGTATATGGATTAAATTGATACTGAGAGTTCTTTTTTGCAAAATTTTGCAACCCTCTTGAATACAGGATTTTGTAAAATAGAGCGGCAAGAGTGTCTTATAGGTAAAGGTTACACATGGGGTATGATAGGGTACAATAGCCTTTACAGAGGAATAGAAGGGTAATCGGGTACAACACCGATTTTAGGGAAACGGTAGGGTACAACAGCTATTGCAGGGAATGACTGGATATAACAGCTCTTACAGGGCAATACTAGGGTACAACAAGTATTACAGGGTTATGTGCGAACTACTGTGGTGCAAACAGCAGACTGGCAAAGTCACACAAAAGTGTGCTCTTATTTCCCAGGAAGCAGCAGGGCCAAATAAAGAGCTGCATTGGGCCCAGAGCATCTCAGTAGAAACAAGTGGATGGAACGTCAGTCTACTGCAGTATTAGTACTACTGCTGCCATTAAAGTTTAAGGCCTGCTGAGATCCATTAAATATATATACAGATACACACAAAAAAAATATCTTTTTACTTTCTTGGCCTTTTCAAACATGGCATTGCAATTTCCACCCTTATTGAGCAAAGGTCAACGAGGTGGCAGCAGGAAATATGAGAATGTGAAACATTTCACGGGCGGCCTTACCAGCGAAGTCTCGCAGAGGAGCTTGTTCCCCTTGATGAGGTTGCCAATCGTCATGTGAAAGTAGGTGCTTCCGCTGCACCAGTTTGCGATGCGATTGAATGGGTGTGTTGCCAGCACATCCTTCGGTTCAGGGAACGGTCGTTTTTTTGTCAGTTTGTGATGTGAGAAACGCACGTAAACTATAATATCACATGTTCGTGAAAACACTGTAAATAGACAGGATAAGCGCTGAAAAGAGGCCTTACTTTGGTCTTGGGATGGATGATGGTGACCCCTTGTTTGCTGATGGCAATTCGTACAATGTCTGGGAAATTAGGCTCAGATGTTTGCTGGGACAAAAGGAACGTGAGTTTTACGACTGAGCGAAAGGAGATTCCAGCATCGTGAATTTATGTCCTCTGAACCATCATGCTTCGTTTACCTTTACTTCAAAGAAAGCGCAACCAAACGTAGGCCATCGGTGGATGATCTTCAAGAAGGCCACCTTTGCATCTTCCACAGTCACATCAGATTGTTTTTTGTAAGCACTAATTATGTTCTGCCAAGAGGAATATATGTGAGAACTTGCATTGACATCTTTTTTCTCATTGTTCACCGCAGCACATTTTGGACCTGCAGACGTAGTGCCTGCAGAAATCCACTTTAGTGGAGCTGCATGTCTCAGGTACCCACCTTCTTCCACTCCTCTGACGACATGGCCTTCAGCTGGTCGCTGGGCACGAGCTCCTTCAGCATCTTAGGGATCATGGGGAACTGCGACGTGTCACTGTCCACCTTCACCCTGAAGAGCAGGCCTGCCACGCTAACCATGTCCTCCTTTCTGCATGAGTGGTATCCACGCAAGTACTTGGGCAGCTCCTAAAAAACATGGTAAAGCTATGCCAGCTGAACAGTTGTCTGGGCAACAGCTGCAATTACAAATGGTCACCCGAGACTAAAGACACATTTACTTAACAGTCACTGTCCTCACAATTTACTTGATTACACATTAGCTTCATTGACAGAGAGTAAAAACGCAATATTTTACAAGAAATGTTCTAATTTTGAGTTCCTATTATATTACCATTATACTGTGGACTATCCAATGGAATCAAAAAATGTCAGTCATATGTTTTTTGAATTTGGTGCAGTCCTCTCTATAAGTGGAAATCCTGACTTTACAAAATCAGTGAACTCTCATTGCACCTGCGGGTAGTGGAAGATAAGGTCAGCCTCCAGATCTCTTCCTGGGATCACGTTGAACCACAGCTTTCTCATGAAGAACACCATGTAGGTCACGCTCACTGGCCCTCCTGCATGGCACAGTAAATTACTGAGACGCAGCAAAGGACCACCACAGCGAAGTATTGAGGCGTAGTAAATGGCATGTTTGTAGCGACACTAGAATCGCTTCTTTGTGCGAGTAAATTAGTTTACCATCCCTAGTCCTCCTCCCAAACTTTGACCAGTCAGTGATCTGTCTGAGACTGTCGAAAAAGTAGTCGGTTTCGTTCAAGCTAAGGACCTGAAACGAAGGAACAAAGTGTTACTTAAAACTTAAATTACTTCATGGCTGTACGAAACGTCAAACTTCAACATCGATTTTCATTTTTAATCCGCAATATTTCATTCATAAATATTTTATATGTTATAATTTGACGTTTAGTTACTTTTTACCGAATAGCATTTATTTGCAGCCCATTGTATATGACCCACGATCTTCGAAATAAGGGAGTCGTGTTTTTGCGACTGACCTTGTCCGGGGTTTTCACAAATATGCTGAATCCGTCTGCCGATAAGAGCACGAGCTGCTGAGCGATGCTCTGAATGAGGTCTCGGACCCTGGTGCTGGTGGCCACCTCAAAAATCTAAACCGAGACAAGTTTCCATGGGTGAGCAAACGGACACGGAAGGCAGCTGTGTGCTTGCTTCACTCTTCCGGTGACGGAGGGCCCTCACCTCCTCGGTGTCGTTGGGGAAGTGCACCTTGTGAAGGATCTGAGTGCTGTTCTGCTGGATCGCATCGACCTCCACCTGATGAGGGGGAAGTTTTCGAGGTTCCATCCTGCAGGAGAAATTTCCATGTAGCAGCAAGAAAGGATACCTTTTGGAGGGTGCAGCACAGTCCCCGGCTCGCACCCCGCAGCCATAAAGTGGTCTTGTTCTGAACCAGACTCCTACGCAAAACTGAAATGTGCTCTACGTCCTGTTTAACTTGGCTCAAGAGCTCGCTCACCGCAATTCATTACTTAGCGTCCGACTCCTACATGGTCAGCGGGGAGCAATTTGAACATGAAAAATTGATCATTACTTTGCATTTCCCAAAGCAGTATCTTTTCCATACGTTACTCAATAGCCTGGCGCAGGACCAACGTTTTTAGTAGGAATTATTTTGTCCTTGACACCAACTGCTGGTGCAGTATTCTTGTAAAGACATGAATTATGATGAGAAAAATCTTTCTCACGTCGAACAAAGGATAAAATAAGCCAACAAAACAGATAATTTCATTCATTTAAAAAATTCTGTAATTTGATACCCGTTCTTATTTAACTGATGAAAGTGACTTACAGTGATTTACTGCTTTATACAACAATTTTTACTGGAGCAGTTCAGAGTAAGTAACTTGCTCAAGGGTACGACAACAGGAGGTGGGATTTGACCCGGGGTTCTTAAAAGTTCAAGGTGGCCCTTTTGGGCACTACGCCACTGCTAACCGGGGAATGGAGTGGATTGCCTGAGTCCAGCCAGCATGAGTTGTCCAACTAGAAACTTCTGGCAACCAAGCAGCAACCATTGTTTTCCAAGTTCTCAAGCCACATTTTACTTTGTACCCGGTTTTCCAGAAACATGTTAATTTCAGTCTAGGACTGGCAGCACCGCAAAAATACCTAATTCACCAAAGCAGTGGTTTAGGGGGCAGAATATGAAGCATCAACAGGAACTACTAAACACTGACATCACAGATTGAAACTCTGCTGTATTTAGCATTTAAAAAGGTGCTCTGATCCACCATTACCTGCAACTAATTCGTTCCTGAAAACATTCAAAAAAAGTCCAGATAACGGGTAGAATTACATTAAATCACAAGGGAAAAATTCAAACTTGTTCCAAAACTATTCCAAGTTCACTGAGAAATAACCTTAAATACCATAATAAGAAAGTTGTGCGGCACGATTACAGAAAATAAATACCATTAATAATATTATACTGATAAAGTCTTAAAAATCAAAATTTATGAGGTCAGCTTATTAATGTGTGTACACTGGCTTAAGCAAAGTAAAGACGGGAGGGGAAGGTGATGGTGTCACTTTGAGCTCTTGCTTGGTACACTCTACCCACAATGCATTGCGTCTCACAGCCTCTAGGTGCAGTTTTTAATTGTGGTCCCAGTTCATACAGGGTGGATCCCCAAAACATTTTGTATCGCTAATGAAAGATGGTGTTAACATTTGCAGCGTGGACAAGTGAGAATGTGGACAGCGGAGATACGGGCACCGGGGTCGAGTGTGTTCTCCTGGTGTTCGGCCCCACTGCGCGGCGCTGGCCTACCTGAGGGATCCCTTCAGGCGCTGCAGGCAGTCCGGCGCTAGGGGTTCCTTGCGGCGGGACTCAATGAAACGCTGCGCATGCTTCAGCAGGGCCTGGCTTGGTGGGAAGAGGCCACAGCAGAGCCACAGCAACTGCCAGCCCCGCTCAATGCTGAACCTGAGGGACACGATACAGGTCATTCCGCTGTTCAGAACCGTAGTAAAGTATCACCCGTCTCCAAGAATTACTTTCTTCTTCCCTGTGTTGTTTTGGAGGACAGTTGCTGGCACAGCAGTTAGCACTGCTGCCTCTGGACCCCAAAGGCCACAGGTTTGAGTCTCACCTCCTGTCGCTTTGGAAAAAAGCATCAGCTATATATAATGTCCTTTATCTCAACATTTCTGTCACTTTCACTTTAAGTCAAAGTAACAAGTTAAGTGATTTGTCTGTAATGAAACCAGTTTTTACAGGTTTAAAAGCTAAGTAAATCGAGCCAGCCCTAAGTAATCATGGTTTACAGCTCCCGGAGTTTGAAGCTTTAGCAGAACCCTCAAATCCGTGATTAAGGACAATAAACATTGTTCAAAGAATGCCAACGTACTGATGACATTTTCATTATAGCCCACTGGGGCTATAAAATGTATTATACACACCAAAGCCAACAATGGACCATAAAGTCCTCAGAAGTAAATATATCTTTGATGCACGTTTCTGGTCAAATACTTCTCTTTCACCGAAAATGTCCAGTGATATTGTTTTGAAAAATGAAAGTTTGCCTAGGTGGAGAGCAGATAGAGGATTAAGACTCAGAGCAGTGAAGGAAGTCTAAATAAATGTCCATTGTGTGTGAGCTAACAGGCTCTAAGACACCTGATGGGCTTTGAAAACAGACCTATTGTTGTTGCTGGTCATCTGCTTCATGATCTGGCAGTATATCTCATCCCGTAGCGCCTTGTTCTGCATAGCAGGGCCAAAGATCTGGTCGGTGAGCTCCAGCGGACTCTGCGCCTGCCTGGTAGGGTAATCTCCCATGTACTTCAGAATGGGTGGAGACAAAGTTAAGGAGAGAAACACGGCGTCCCGCGATCCTTTTCGGGCTTTGAAGCGGAAAACAAACACATCGGAGAATGAAACATGTGAGAGCTTGTGGGCAGGTCACCCACAGAGCACATTTTTCACCAATACAGGGAATTCTGGGAGCTCTTTTCCCATCTATGCTCAGCGGGGCGGTTCTCTTTAACACCGGAGGACCCTGCTAATGCAACCTCGCAAAAATTATAGCTTGCCATATATTTTCAGTTATCATATATTATAAAAATTGAGACGAGGAAAGACCTCTTGCCCAACCTTCTCCGCAGCCTAAATGTTTACGCTTCGGATTAAGTATTTTACATCTGGTTCTTAAATTCTTTGTTTCTCAAAGTAGAAACAAGCTTTCTTTTATTATTATAGAAATATGATATAGGTAACATCATGATATAACCGCCTCTTTTTGCAAGACAGGAATACAAGAAAATCTCCTCCTTCAATTAATGTCAGCCCAGACTGGATATCGGTGAAGGACAAGCAGGCCTGATGGCTCAGGTCCGAATTGTTCATCAGCGTCTTCAGCAGCGGCTGCTTGATGGGTTCCCGGGAGCAGACCCACAGTCTCTCTGGAGCAGATCCCTTGTTGAGGACGTGACGGTTCAAGTCCTTGTTAGGCTGTCTGCAAGCATAACGTGAGGCACCAGAACGTGATCCCGAGTACCATGGCTCACTGCAAAAGTGCTTACAGGTGTCGCTGCCACGCGTTACCTGAAGTTCTCGAAGGAAAACTCTTTAAGTGAGGCAGGGGCAATCCTCTCCACTGTGCCAACGTCTTTCTGGGTGCTTTGGATGATTGTCTTCCTCTGATCTGGGGATAGGTTCAGCAGGCTCTGGAAGTACAAGCACATTCGTCATATTTGTATGTGTGGTTGCCTAGATGCCCTGGTCCCAGAGAAAAAGCAGGTGAAGTGGGATGTACCAAAATGCATCCCACAAAGCCATACCAGCACTTCATTGGTGGGCTTGTTGAGGGTGGGCAAAATCAAAATGGCATCAGTGGAAACGGCTCCAGTTTGGCCCGTCCTCTCGTTTTTGCCTTTAATCCAGCCATGGTCTGAAGAATATTCCTGGTCTTTGATGATAACGATAAGCTCCCCTTTCTTGTAGCTGAGGAAGGTATTGTCGTCTAAAGAAAATTAAGGTAATGGTTATTGTGGAAGCATTGTGTCTATTTCCAAACTTACCACAACTGTAGTAAGAAAGTGGTTAATTTCCCATCCAGTTGTAGCCCCATAGTGCTACTGGTTTGCTCGTTCATTTTTTTTGAGGGTTGAAGTAAAGTTTCATGATATCAACATATAGTTTAAGGAAAACCAGTTAGAGAAAAGAGGGATGGAACAGACAGGGAAAAGTTCGAGACACTTCTAGAAGTGGTTATAGAGAGTGTTCGGAGTGTGAGGAGAGGGGAGTTCAAATTTTCTGGTTATTCCAAAAACAATGAAAGAGAGAAAATATCGTTATTTTGGTTGTGTTTGTTCGTAGAGTGGAAGATACATTTCCGTTTTTGTCCAACAAGACATTGTGTTAAGAAACTGGGGGTTTTCAGCCCATCACCTCGAGCTGCCACGTAGAAGGAGACCACATAGCGCTTCATGCTCCCGGCAACACACCAAGTCGATCGGGCCTGCAACGTGGGGGTGTTTTACGCAAAGTTTAACATACTCCGGAGTATTCTAGGCAGTAGTTATTGCGTTTACGAATGGAAAGGTTCTCTGTGAAACTTCTAGAGTCTGTTTGCATGAAGGTGGAACTGTGAGATTACTGTCACGTCCACGCCCACAACTCAACGGACAGCACCTGACTCTGGTCCAGCACCTGACTAACTGCTCACCCTTTAAAAGACCCTCCTCAGCTCCCATACCTTTGCGGAATCTCGTCAGAGACAACTGCCCTCCTTCGTGACCTCCAGTGCACACTCAACACTTGTTCTCCGTTCTCGTCTTCTGGTTTTCGTCCCTTCGCTTTGTTTCCCGACCACGTCCACAGATCTTCCTTCCAACGCCGACCGCAGACCGACCAACCTTACACTTCATCCCCTGACCTCGTCCATGGATCCTCACTCTGACTCCGACCGCCGATCGACCGACCATTCACCTGTCCCCGACTCCGAGAACTTGCCTTATCTCCTGAATCCAGATGAACCACTCCGCACTTGGGTCCTGCCGTCCCGGTTCTCTCGGCCCCGTATGACAATTACTTGTTGTTTATAATATTTAAATACTTGTTGTAAAGGTTTTTATTTTATTCATCTTCAGGTTGTTTGCTTTTATTTCAATAATCTGCTGTTGAAGGGACTTTGGGTTTTCTATTTACAAGGTTTTTGGAAAATTTATAAATTTGATGTTTGTTCTGCTACCTCGTTGTTTGGGTAATAACATTTGAGGTCTGAGAACAGAACCCAGGGCATCGCCCACATAGTCAGGTAAACGGAGGGTTGCGCTACAATGTATTTTTCAAATGTGCAATAAGCTACTGAACGCTCTCTGGAATTACAGGTTACCTTGGGTGCCTGTCTATGGGTGGCTTATTAGTCGCTGGTTGGTTTCTTCTTGGTTTCTTATTGTGTATTTTCATTTTATTTGAGTCGTTCACTGTTGAAGCACTTTGCGTAAAGGTGAAAAACACGGGAAGAGAAAAAAGTTCTGAGATCCTCCCATCACTATCTCCTGCCTGGTCCTTCCCCAAACCTGACACACATCTACACACCACACTATCTGAAGGACAATACATTACAGTTGTTTCAGGGAAATGGTTCAAAAATTTGACTCGCAACCAAAATACCGATGGCTGGAAGGGCCGAACTGAAAGCCACAGCCCAGGAGACATGAGGCAGTAGCGCCACCCACTGTCCCACTTCATTTAAATAATCACTGGATTAAATAAAATTATTAAAAATAATGTCCTTACCCTGTCGGTTAGCTTCCTCCAAGGCTACCGCATAGACGGATCGCTCCCTCAGTCCCCCTAGGAACATGTGCAGGAGATCGACTATTTCTCCAGCCATGACAGCATTAAGGGTGAAGTCTCCCTTGAGCGTGGAGAGAAAGAGAGACTGCCCAAAAGCCTTTCCGTCCCTGAAGAAAGGGGAGAAAGGACCTTCAGTACAGACGCAGACGTTTTGCATTTCTTTTTTATCCGAGAGGACTATGCTGCATGGAATCTAGCTCCAGCTTCATCCCCCTGCTCTCCATTGCTCTACCTCATCGAGTTGACTGCAGTCACCTCGGGGTAGGACAGCTGCAGCAGTTTCCGCTCCCTCTCGTCAAGGAAAAGAATTTCGGTCCAGTTTATGGCAACAATGAACTTGTTTTTAGCTAATGAAGGACCTGCCAGTTTAAAAAATATAAATATATAATATAATGCAAAGATATTGAAAAGCAGTAAGTATTGAAATGGAGTATCTTATTTTTGTTTCATGCATTTGGATGAGACTGTCCTGAAACTTTTTCTATTAATTTGGTCACATGCATTTTACCTGATGTCCTAACAACTTCGAAAAAGCGGGAGAAGAACACGGGCCACTTCTGGCGAGCATAATCAACTACTTCTGCCATGACAGTGGCAATCTTCTTTCTGGAGTTCATGTAAGGACCCTAAGAATAGAAATGAATGATATATCAATATGGTAAAGGAGGAACTTTCAACGTGAGGGAGGAATAATGCATTTCAGAAAAATCACAATTTCATCTTCATTTTTAAGAAGGTTAATGGAATTAGATTCACCTGAAGGTGTGCAGTGGCGATCATCTGCAACCATTTCTCCTCAGATTTTGCTTCAAGCCAAGAGTTGCTGATGCATTCTTGGACTGCTTTCTTTGCGTCCTCCTGCGCACTGCTTGGCCCATACTGCACGTACAGGTGTTTTGCTCCGAGCTGAACCAGCTCATCCTCCTAAATGAAAATGAATAAAGCAAAAATAATTTCAATTTAAAAAATGTGTATATGACTCAACAAAAAGTTTAAGAATTTTGTTCGGCACCGTGCAACATGAGACGCATTCAGCGCAGTGAACGTAAATAGGGAAGACGAAGTGAAATAATTGTAATAGTTAGTCATGATTGTTTCTGTTATTACGTCTAATACTTAAAGACTCAAAGTTGCAAAAATCAGAATAATGTGTATTATTTTTAAAAAGTTTTTAATCATATTTGGCTT
This sequence comes from Scleropages formosus, assembly GCF_900964775.1. Lineage (NCBI taxonomy): Eukaryota > Metazoa > Chordata > Actinopteri > Osteoglossiformes > Osteoglossidae > Scleropages > Scleropages formosus. The sequence continues at coordinate 25,760,260 of NC_041813.1, forward strand.
TTAGTTTTAATTTAATTCTTCAAGCACCATGCAATGCAATTAGTTTTCCCGGTCAGACCCATTTCAGCACCTTAATTTTATAACCTTTAGCTTCTTTTGACCTTTTGACTTATTGATCATTTACTTTCATTTAAGTACTTCTTATGCTTCATATTTTATTTCACCGATGTGAAGTTAAAGTTCCGAGAAACTCGTACATATGGTTCATTACAAGCGAAGAAGGAGCATTTCCTCGAGTCACATTCAGCACCCACTTCTGAAATGGCAATTTTATGTGTAACACACAAATATTATGCAGGGAAACGACAAAACACTCTTTTACTTTGTCACACTTGTACTCCCCGAACTTCAGACCACGGATAATCTGCCTGTAGATGAGCTCGGTGCTGATTGGGTCTTCTGCACAGTCATGCCAGGGTGTGAAGACCTCCTTGCGGAAGTACAGGCGCCAGGGGGCATGCTGCTCTTGTCCCCCTTTCCTCTTCACCTCCTGCTCACACTGCGATATTGCGTCCATCACATGTTCCTTGCCGCTGCCGAGCGACCACACCTGGGGACGTCACAGCGTCACAAACAGCAAGACCCTTTGCTTGGAGCACCCGGTGAAGAAAAAGCTTCAGATTCCCTCAAATAAATTCCTTTTTTTTTCACCGTAAAATAGCTTCTTGTCAAATACGTACTTTTTCATATATAGCGACATAGAGGGAGAATCCAAACGTGTCCTTCAGTTTGACTTTTTGAGCAAGGATGGAGCAGATTTCTTTGGAGGTGGAGGCTGAGTCCACGGGCAGGCTGATGTTGCGGCCATCCATCAGAGTCACCGACACTGCCATCCGCTTTTTAGTCCTGGTAGCCTGTCAGGAGTGAAAAAAAGAAGCGTCTATTTGGAAGCACAAGGGTTTTGTACATCAGAATGTAACATGTTTTGAAGTCCGGGAGTAAAGCCAAGCCAGGGTGCACTGCATTCGGTCTGACCTGCAACTCCAACCAGCTCGGAGGCTCCCCTCGCACCCCATTAGCGACGGTTCGCCGAAGCCTGTCGGCACAGTATTGTCCGTAGCCCGAAGGGCCGTTCCGAATGAAGTTTTGGAGATACTAATAAAGAGCAACAGAAGTCACACCAACAAGGGAGTTGTGCAGTTAGAGGAAATGCACGATTACTTGAAAGTTTAACGCTAAATTCCTACACCACAATTACATCTACATTCATTCATTTTGCAGACGCTTCTCTTCTTTTTTCTTAAAGAGACAGGGAGTGAAGGTTTATGGAGTAGATAGATCAGGAGAGAAGCGAATCCAAAAGAGATGTGTTTCAAGACTCCTATAATGTTCAGAGGGATCCGGCAGCTCCGAGTGAGAGAGGGAGTCCCGTTCCACCACTTTACCTTGATGAAGCGCTCTGTTGGAGGAAAGATACCAAGACAGATGGAAAGAAGAATCCATCCTCTGAAGTAACTGCCTCGGTTGCTATTGTCTGTCAGCTGCTTACAAATCTGACAATATATCTCATCCCTAGGGAGATGGAGAAAAATACAAGCAATCGTAATAAAAAGTTCTCCTTCTGCAAGATCATTATTTAAAATACTTAAGTCGGATTTAATATCGTGCCTCGTAAGGAAATTGCTGAGCACGTATGGGGTACTACCTCAGATCTCGTCTGACTATGGCGTATCCCACAATAATGTGCAGTTTCTCCAGGGATGTCAACGGCCGATCCAGGCTAGGTTCCTCATCGGCCGTGTTCGCCTCCTCTTTCACAGCAGCCAGCGTGGGAGATGCTGATTCCTGATCTTCTGTCTAAATGGACACAAACATTTGTTCAGCATTCTCAAGTGGAGCAAAAAATAAAAACACACAACACTTAAACCAGTTGCAGAATGACCAGTGTGATGACCACATTATATATTAGATATGTCTAGTATATACTGTATGCCCAACTAGAGAAGCCATCTCCTTCACCTCCTCCGGAATAATGGAAGGGTTTCTTTTCCGCATTCCTTCCTCTGGGATAGTGGATATCTTTCTGTTTCGTGCCTGCGCTTCAGGTATTGCGGAAAGTTTTTGCCTGGGATTCCCATCCTCGGGTACGGTGGAAGTTTTTCTGTTTCTTATGAGCAAATCTGAGAGGATGGAAGATTTTCGATTCCGAGCTATCTCTTCGGTAACGGTTGAAGTCTTCCTACTGAGCACCACCTCGTCGGACATTGTGGAAGCTTTCCTGTTTTTCTTATTTCTTAACAGTTTCTGTGGCGACAACGAAAACTCGTATGAATTACCACGATAATATTGCAAAGTCCCGGTTAAGTAGCAGAAAGCAAGACAAAGTGGGCAAAAACAAAGCAGAAACATTTCCGACACCATCTGACTGACACATTACTGTTACAGTCATATTATTGGCGATAACTTCGTTCATGGCAATTTAAATTATAAATATATAATCGTGTATTTCGAATGTATGGTTCAACATAATAACCATGGTATAGGGCAAGAGACATGAACGTCATCTGAAATGAGGAGCAAAGCAGCTGCAGACCTGATCGGGGCCAACCAGGCTGCTGAGACGTCGGTTTTGTCTTGGGATCAGGTTTTGCTGAGCCAAGCTGTTGGGCTGAGAATCTGTGATCCTCTTAGTCTGTTTCTTTGGTTCTGGCAGGTCGCCCATAAACCTCAGAATGATCCACCACACCGTCAAAGCAGCCTGTGCAAAAACGAGAAAAGTTAAGGACTTAAATAAGAGCGGCATCAACGTGAATGCGAAAGAAACCACGAACACTACGAAGTTTAAAAAAGAGCGAGAGAGTGGAGATAGTCAGGTACCTGAATATCATTTTCATCCTCGTGAAATAATAAGGGTTGTCGCAGCCTTTGGCGGATGTAGGAGGACGTGGCAGAACCTTGGAAGTACATGGAGGCAAATTTGTGGAAGCTGTATGCAGCAAGTTCGTCGTAGTCTTCTTCTGGAAGCTCATCTAGCATAGTGGTGTCATCGAGGTCTACCTCCTCCATCACAACCCGTTTGCTTTCCAAGTCCTCGACACAGAGGAAGACAATAATACAAAAGTTTCAGGCGGCAAGACCAGAAGCTGTTTAATACAGAGTGGCCAGCTGCAGAATTTGTCCCTTAAGCTAATGAAGCGTTACATTCCCACAATGACGTGTGCTCACCTCGAATCCCACCGGTGCTTGACCTTCTTGTCCTCCGACCATATTAGGCAAGAAGTCGAATATATTGTCCACCATCTCCTGATCGGTGATTGAATCTGTTTTGGCAGCAAGCTCCTTCTTTTGCCTGAGCACCTCCTCCAGCCGCCTCTGCCTCTCAAGGGCAGCTAGTTGCTCCGCTCTGCGCTCCTGGGCCGAGAGGAAGGCCTAGTAGGGGGAACAAAACCATACCGTGAAGGCCGTAAGGTATTTAGCTGGACCACAGGCATTGTTTCTGATCCGTATTTTTTAATGAACATTTTCTGCTATAATCTGATAGGAGGGGGTGCGGTGGCGCAGTGGGTTGGACCGGGTCCTGCTCTCCGGTGGGTCTGGGGTTCGAGTCCCGCTTGGGGTGCCTTGCGGTGGACTGGCGTCCCGTCCTGGGTGTGTTTCCCTCCCCCTCCGGCCTTACGCCCTGAGTTGCCGGATTAGGCTCCGGCTCCCCGCGACCCCGTATGGGACAAGCGGTTCAGAAAAAAAAAAAAAAAATAAGAAAAAAATTTGATAGGAAAAGACTGACAGCAGCTGTTTTGGGATGGCTGGCATCTACACATGGGGAAACTTACATCTTTTTTCATCTTGTTCACAGCCTTCCTGGCCAGCATGCCTCTGGTGTAGGCCTGCAGCACCCTCACAGCTTCCTGTTTGCGCTTCCAGTCCTTTCTCGCAAGGCATCCCCGGGTCTGCGTCTGCAGCAGGATGGCAGCAGCCCGCTTCTGCTTGTAGGAGTGACGAAGCTGCCGAGAGCGGACTGTAGCCTGCAGTCGAGCGAAGCCCAGCTGGACCTGGGAGAAAACATGGTAAGTAACTGACTGCTCAGGCTACACTGTACTGTTATTTTTGTTATAATTACTTAAATAGCTGCACTATTGGTGGCATAGCGGGTAGCACTGGTGCCTCACTACACCTAGGCTGTGCAGATTGTGTGGAGTTTGCATGTTCTTCCTGTGTTTGTGTGAGCTTCCTCTGGGAGCTCTGGTTTCCTCCCACAGCCCAAAGACATGCGCTTCAGCTGGATTGGTGATTCTAAAACTACTCACAGCGTGTGATGTAGGCATTGCGCCGCTCCGGTGCATAAATGGGTAAATGATTGTACGCGGTTTACTGCGGTACATGTAGCAAGTCACCTTGGATAAAGGTGTCAAATACTAATGAATAGTTTCTGTACATGGCTTTGGAAAGAGCAAATGCTACATGTACGTCCTGCAAAATGAATACATGCATAAGTAAGTAAAATGAATAAATCGCAGAGTCATCCATAATGATAATGTCCTTCAAGAGAATTCTACGCATTTCATCAGCGCATCATTGCAGGAGAAGGCAACAAGGAAATGTTCTTATTGTTAATATTTTAATAGCTGCGACACTGTAAGAAAATCTTACATTTATTTATTTATTTATTTAGCAGACGCTTTTCTCCAAAGCCACTTACAATGAATACTATGTCGTGTAGTGTATAGTGTTACCAGGCCACACACCTTATTCACCACGGTGACTTACACTGCTAGATACACTACTTACAATGGGTCACTCATCCACACATCAGTGGAACACAAATAGCAGGTATGTCTCATTTTACTGTTCCATCTACCACAGTGCTTTCAGGACAGCTTACCGTTCTGTAAAGTTTCCTGCCTTTGTAGCCTCTCCAGTGCTTCTGCAGAACCACGGCAGCCCTCCTCTGCTGCAGAAAGCGCATCCTGTAGGGCAACAGAGTGCAAAAGTGTAACAGTGCAGCGATCAGCCCAAATGAAACCAGAGCAGAACAAACTGCAGGTTAGATATAGAAAGGAAAGGCCTTGCTGTATCATCACCCCTCTGCAGCACTACAAATCCATCACGCGAACACCTGATGCCCAATGCCTCCATAGCTCTGCTTACCTGTGTTTGTAACCCCGAAGCACTCTCTGAATAATAATAGCCTTTTTATTCATTGCCCTGTCTCGCTCGAGCTCCAGTGCAGTGTCATGAAAATCCTGATGGAAAGAGCACAGCGAGCACACAAAGGTGATGGTGCAAGTGTACAACTGACACCATGAATGACCAAACCCAGAAGGTATGTTGTTCTTTATTTCTTTGGCTAAGAGATCATACCTTGAGAAAGACCTTTGTTTTTCCCATTTTCCAGTCATCCTTATCCTTGAGGACAGACTCACAAATGCTCTGGCAGCATTTCTCTGGAGGCTCCTAGGTAGAAGGTGCAGGTAGGATTTCTTAGTATCAAGGGTCTGAACGTGTTTGAAGAAGGTCTGGTGAGTAGAAAGTGCACCCAATGGCAGTGACACTACTATCTGAGTGAACTATTTCACTGCCATTATGAACACTTTCTATCAAGGCCAACCAAGGCCAAATAACAGTATTTCTCTCACGGTTTTGGGGTCACATTCGGAGGTCCTCAACAGCACGCGGTAGCGCTCCAGAAACTGCATAAAAGTGTGTCGGATAGGAAATCCTGCTTTGCGGATTCGGATCGTCTCCATCATCCCAGAGTACCGAAGCTGGCGTAGGCACAGGTCCCTGTCAAACAGCTGGAATGCGAATAGTTGAAGGAATATCGATGAGTGATGCGTATCAGCGCAGCATAAACAAAGAACACAAATGAGCAATGATTGCATGCAGCCTTTCAAACCAAAAGTATATAGTCTGAAATGAACATTTATCCAGAGAAACTGAAAGGCAATTCGTTATTTTATTCATTTTACGCAATATTTTAACGCATGAGGACGAGTGACTCCCTGCACATAGCATGTTAGCCATTGAAAGTCAGCTTGGGTGAACAGATGCGGGCTGATACTATGACACAGTGTTCATTGTTTGGTTAAAAGCATCTGCTAAATGAATGAATGTCAATATTGTATTCTGAGCTTTGTTCACCACTCTGTGTCACCTTGGTGAGAAGAGCATGTCATAAAAATAACCTGTATAAATGCGAACTGATTTGAACTGAACTTTACAAGAAGTGGGAATTTTTAACTTGTGAAAAACACAACAAACAAGAAATGGATCATCTTGACATGTGTCTGAATTTACCATAGGCTTCTTGAAGTCATTGGGTTTGATGCAGCGTATGAAGAAGGGCTGGCAGGCTGTAAGGGTTTTCATCAGGGAGTCTAAAGAGTGGCGGAACTGGCTGCTCAAGGTAGGCATACGCTTCTTGGTATCGGTCGTTTGCTGTGGGGAAAAAACACACTGCATGTTGAAAAAAAGCCTTCTCCTTGCGAAGTGTAGCCCATGTATAATTCAGTTCTCATATCTTTGCTTTAATAAATACAGTATTTCTTGATGTTATGGCAAAGTATCTTGATAATATAGGAAAAGTAACTATGTACAGACTGTCCCACTGGGAAAAGACCAAGTGAACTCACTTGTAATGAGCTTTTGGTGGTAACAGTCAGCTTGGGATTGGAGCTCGATGGTGTTTTTGTTGTGAGATCAGCTGCAAAAATCTGTTTGAGGAGCTTGTTAGTGGAGGTTTCCATCAGCTGCAGGAGATCCGGGCTCAAGGCGTCTCGGTTCTTCTCGAGGAAACCTGCAGAAGGTACAGTCAACAAACCGTAAGTCAACAGTTCTTAGTCTTACTCCTGGTGACCCATGTGTATGCAGATTTCTGTGCAAAGTGCACTGGTTATTCTTCTTATTATTATTATTCTTGGAGTAATACACCGGTGTGCTTTTCCTCCAGGCTACCTGCTGCCCATATCAGCCTGTATTGCACTTGTGTACCTTTGGCATCATAGTAAACAGCTCCAGCAAAATGCTGGATTCCAAACTGCGTGTCATGGCTGTTCTTTGGGGGGATGTAGATGTCACTCTTCTCATGCGACTTGTTCATTTTGTTCAACATGGTTGCGTCTGTACCCTGAATCAAACACAAAGAACCATAGGAAATTTCAGCGCTCGCAAAACGAACCGTCACCAACCGATTGCAATTTCTGCAACATCTGCACGGGCAGAGGTGAAGGTTTTCAGAAGGCGATGAGAAGAACCTTAGGAAAGCGGCTCTCCTCGTCAATGAGCGAGAGGATGTTGAGGCCCTTGATGGCGAGCACGTCCAGGGTGCGTTGGTTGTCATTGAAGTCGATGTGCTTCCACACGATGTTCTCGCGACTGTACTCCTCCTGCTCCAGCTTGAAGATGTGCTTCACAAAAAACTGCTGAAGCTGCTCATTGGCAAAGTTGATACAGAGCTGCTCAAAGCTGCGGCACAAAGGGAGCTTTAGATGAGCCCATTCAATTTTTCCACCGTACGTGTACATCTTCACGCAACGTCACCTTCACCTGCTAGCACAAAGTATTTTTATTAAAACGAAACTATGGTTAACCCTCGGGTTGCGTTCCCATCAAATCTGAACTATTTACAACTTTTATCTGTAATAAATAGGGTTGCTTCCATCTAACAACCATGAGGCTTCATGACCTCCGTGAGCCACACGATCCTAAAATACACGATCACCGGTTTCAGAGCATTTAATGTCTTTTATTCACATTTTGTACATCTGTGGTGTGCGCGATCCGATCTGAGCAGTCAGAGGTTATAAATGGGAGAGACTGTAATGCAGAGAAACAAGTATCTAAGAGTCAGTATCTCTCTCTCTCACACACACATGCACACAAACATGCACACACACGTGTGCGCCGTATCATTTCAGGCAAATGGTTGGTCGGGCAGGGGGTGCGGTGGCGCAGTGGGTTGAACCATAGTCCTGCTCTCCGGTAGGTCTGGGGTTCGAGTCCCGCTTGGGGTGCCTTGCGACGGACTGATGTCCTGTCCTGGGTGTGTCCCCTCCCCCTCCGGCCTTACGCCCTGTGTTACCGGGTAGGCTCCGGTTCCCCGTGACCCCGTAAGGGACGAGCGGTTCTGAAAATGTGTGTGTGTGTGTGTGTGTGTGTGTGGTTGGTCGGGCAATAAATTCCAAAAAAAAGTGCAGATCTGGTGATAATGATGAGGAATGAAGTGGGTTCAAAGGTGTTACAAAACATCATCATCTATGTTGTATAATTTCTTTATAAACAGATTTAATTTGCTTCCCAGTTTGGACAAAAACACCAAAAACAACCGCCTCGAACGACCCGAGGGTTAAATACGTGGCCGGTGAGAAGATGAATTTGGGCTACCGACTGCAATATCGTTACCTCTTACGAACCAGCCAATAAAATAGATTTTATAATGTGAAAATGTTTATGGGGAAAATGTGTATAACTGCATACAAACCTATTTGTGCTGAAATTCTCAAAGCCAAATATGTCCAGTAAGCCAATGGAGTGGCAAACATCACTGGAATCCTCAGGAGGGGGCTTGTAGATGACACTGTTAATTTTATCCACAATCCACACAAATAACCTCCCATAAATAGCCTGGGGGGGGGCAAAAACACAACAAGCAAGAACTTCACTCACCACCATGAACGGTTGGGTTTTAGGTTTCACTTTCACTTTATGTGTTGATACTAATTATGAAATTAAAATATAATTCCCAATTTGGTATACTTGATTTGCATGAGTCAGTACCTTTACAGAACTTTAAATAACATTATGAATATTTATTTATTTTTTTTTTTTTTACCTTGACTAGAGCATCCCTGCCATCTGTAGCCTGGGCAGAACTGAGTGGCTTGGAAACACTCTCCCTGTTGGTCATGACAGAGCGCTTGGTCAAGCTGCTGTCCAGAGCTTTAGTGTCCACCTGGGAAGGAAAAAAAGATTTCAGCATAGAGCCATCTGAGTAAAATAATGCGACACCATCGAATGAATGACTACAGTAGAAGTGGGAGTGACCATATGCAGCTCTTACCTCCAGGAGCTTGACAGCCATTGTGAAATGATGAGAGCTGCGAATGTCACAACTCTCCAAGTTATTCATGATGGTAGCTGAAGAGTAAGTATAAGAAAAACTGTTAGTTGTGCCATTTATGAGCATAAATTATGCAAGAATGTTAATTCTGTAGAATGAAATACTTCAATATACTATGCTAGATTGACTTCTTGGTATCTTGGCCGTATATTTTGGAAATTAACCTAAAGTGTTCCTTGCATCTAGGACTTTGAATGCTTTTCTCTTGCAGTGTACAGTTTGTGTTTCTCTTGTTTGTGCTGGAAGAGAAAATGCATTCCAGCCATTTTGAGAGGAGAGCACATCTGTTCTAGAAAGAATCTGACTTCACCCTCAAAGTCCACATTGCCCAAGTGAAGAATTGCAGCCAGTAGTTTGGAGATCTCCCAGGAGTCGTTCTCAGTGAACGTCAGGATCTTCATGGCGGAGCGGAAATGAGCGTACTCCTTAATGTCATCGCGCCCCTCGCAGCTCGTGCATTTGCCCTGCGCAGTCCATAAAGTTCTTTTAATAACACTGACATTAGTTTGTTAGTATATTTTTAGCAGTGATTGCCCAGCAGTGCTACTCACTTCTATACTTCTCTCTCTCAATTAGAGCCAAACATTAAGTAAAGCAGGATTATTGAAAAATCTGCAGGCCGCACTTTATGTACACCTTATTTCAAGCAAATTTCCTTGTTCAGTATTAATAGGTTGATGTTCCATCCAGGGTGTACCCCTCCTCCATTCATACATCGGAGGAACACACACACTCTCTCTGTCACTCACACACTATGGGGGAACCTGAACAGCATATATTTGGACTGTGGGAGGAAACCAGAGCACCCAGACACAGGTTAAAACATGTAAACTGCACACAAAGTGAACCTCTCACACCACCCAGGTGCTCTGAGATAGTAGTGCTACCTGCTGTGCCACTGTGCCATCTGAGATAGGATAGGATAGGATAGGATCACTGTGACCATGCTCAGTACAAGTAGTTATTGAAACTGGGTGGAACATTTATAATTCCATAATGATACAGGGGAGATTGATTTCTCTGATGTAAGGTGTTATACCATAACATAGTAGTGACATTACCATGGTAAGGTAATGATATTCTGAAGGATTCCCCAAAGACAGGATCTTCTTCTGCTCAGCTGGCATCCCCATCAGCATGCAGTAGAAGATGTGGTAGTTTCTCTCCTCTGGAGCCTACAGGGGTATAATACCCTGTTTACCATGAGCATTCACAGTATGTATGGTTGTACTCATTTCTTGCATAATGCATTGATTTTAGACTCGGGCTGCGAACTCAGTAACCTGCTGTGGTCTCCGATCCGCAGCTCGCCTGATCCCTTGCCTACCTGGCGACAGACCCTGGACTTCTCCAGGAGGTACTGGTCCACACGGGCGCCATCGATGGCCCCGCTTTTGTTGAATGTGATGTCGATGTACTTTCCAAAGCGACTCGAGTTGTCGTTGCGGATGGTCTTTGCGTTGCCGAAGGCTACCGGGGGCAATAAAAGAGTAGAAGGTCGACACCGTTGCTGTCAAACTGTCCGGTAAGCTCGGAAATGCACACCGGGGCAGAGACTGTTTTAAAGCCCTATGGATGCGTTACCTTCCAGGATGGGGTTGGCCTCCAGGATCTGCTGCTCTACCCAGGAATGCTGACCACTGACAGAAGCCAAGAACTGCAGCATCAGTTTGGTGCTTTCAGTCTTTCCTCCTCCGGACTCGCCGCTAACAAAGAGGAAAGCTCGTTATACTCATTTACCCCATCGGATGACAGGTATATTTCATCCTGAACTTGCTTTTGGTTCCTTAGAATTATGTACCACTTTCTTTCATGGAAATAAAATAACTTACCTGTTTATGTCATACTTCGATCATGTCCCACACACAGTCATATGAAGTGAGAACGTGATATTTTTTATAATGCACGACATTTTACGGACATCACGTTCCGAGTTGCAGGTACAGTACCTTTGTGCAACTAAAAAGCAAAACCGTTCACCGCAAACAGGTCTAGTAGACACCTTTATGAATTATTAATTCGCTTACCTTTACGATCCTAAGACTACATGTTATTAACATGTCATATATTAAGATATCCAAATTATTAATTTAACCAAATTATATTGGTCACTCTGTGATGGACTGATGCCCTATCCAAGGTGTGCCATATATAGCCCTGCACTCCAGGATAGGCTCTGGAGCACCATGACCCTCATTTGTTCAAGCAGTTAAGGAGTGAGTGAGTGAGTGAGTGACACTTTTGTCCAAAGGGACTTACATTCACTGTGAAGCTACCTAGTGTTACCTGGACAAATTATTTACCAATTTATACATACAGCTGTTGTTTCTGTTTCTGCTTGAAACTATCATCCCCGTTATTTTGCCTCGTGCCGAACCCCGCTTCGCATTTCTGCTTCCGGCATTTCCGGTGCCGCCTCTTGGAAGTCCTGGCAGCTGCGGAAATGCTGTACACTTGGTACCTGATGACGCAGCACTGATCCTTGTGGTTGCGACGCATGTTGAAGAAACAGTTGTCGGCAATGGCGAAGACGTGGGGGGGCAGCTCCCCCAGCCTGCGGTCCGTGTAGATCTCCGCCTGCTCGGCCGTGTAGATGGGCAGCAGCTGGTAGGGGTTGACCGCCACCAGGATGGAGCCCGTGTACGTCTGCAAACGGAAGGAGAGCGCCTGTCTTAGAGCGTTGGACGCATGGCTGGGGATCGGGTTTGTCTCACACTAAGGGGCAACTTCGACTAAACTTTCATATTTACTACCAAAAGCACGTCCCGTTTGCACTAATGTTCTCAAAAT